>NW_024424008.1:38224545-38584767 GCF_017311325.1 Ursus maritimus
ATCTCAGGAATGCCCAATATTATTGGAAAAAATTAGATTTGAAATGGGAGGGTAACTTGTATCAGATTAACCATCAAATAGCTAATAATTATAAGCTCTTGAAAAAAAGTATAAAAATTATTTAAAGTCATAGAAATTGAGTGGCAAACCAGGCAGAAATTTAGAGGATTACATTTTTGAAAGAAGGAAAGTACACTGGAGGAGATTCGAGTTTATATGGTATGTCACTCAGGGTTCTCCAAAGAAATAGAAACCCTGGCAAAAAAGAAATATAACCCACAGGAGATATGTGTGTGTGTGTGTGTGTGTGTGTGTGTGTGTGTGTGTGTGTGTGTCTGTGTATTGTATAAAATAAATCTTTGCATAAATATATAAATATAAATGTGTGTGTGTATGTGTGTGTGTGTGTGTGTGTGTGTGTAGAGACAGAGGCAGATGTGTTTCCATTATCTCACACCATTGTGGAGCCTGGCAAATCTGAAATCTGAATATCCACATGCAAAAGAATGAAACTGGCCCGTAGCTTATACGACTAACAAAAGCCACTCAAAATGGATTAAGGACTTGAACTTAAGACCTGAAACTATAAAACTCCTATAATAAACATGGGGGGAAAATTTCTTGACATTGATCTCAGCAATGATTTTTTTTGGATTTTACACCAAAAGCAAAGAAATCAAACCAAAAATAAATAAATGGAAGTATATCAAACAAAAAGATTATCCACAGCAAAGGAAACCATCAACAAAATAAAAAGCCAAATTACACAATTAGAGAAAATATTTGCAAGCCACATATCTGATAAGGGGTTAATATTCAAAATATACAAGGACCTCAGGTAACTTAGTAAAAAAACCCAATTGAAAAGTGGACAAAAAGTGAAACTTTTTAAAGAAGACATTCAAATGACAAGCAAATATAGGAAAAGGTGCTCAGTATCACTCATCATCAGGAAAATGTAAATCAAAACTGGAATGAGATACTACCCCATACCTGTTAAGATGTCTATTATCAAAAAGACAAAAGATAACAAATGCTAGCAAGGATGTGCAGAATAGTGAGCCCTTATATTCTGTTGGTAAGAATGTAAACTGGTGCAGCCACTATAGAAAACAGTACGGAGGTTCCTCAAGAAATTAAAGAACTACCACATGATCCAGCAACCCCACTTCTGGATAGCCAAAAGAAACAAAATCCTTATCTTGAAGACATATTTGTACTCTCATGTTCACTGCAGCGTTATTTACAATAGCCAAGATATGGAAACAACCCGAGTGTCTATTAACAGATGGATAAAAAAAATATCACATACACACACACACACAAACACACACACCCAAATGGAATGTCGTCAGCCTTAAAAAAAGGAGCGGGGGAGTCTTGCCATTTGTGACAACACGGATGAAATTGGAGGGCATTATGCTAAATGAAATAAGGCAGACAGAGAAAGACAAATACTGTATAATATCATATACATGTGAAACCTTAAAAACAAAAGTGGAGCTAATAGAAATAGAGTAGAATGGTAGGTTGCCAGGGATGGGGGCTCGAAATAGGGAAAGTTTGATAAAAGGATACAAACCTTCAGTTATAAGGTGAGTAAGGTCTGAGGATCTACTGAGTAACATGATTACTATAGTTGATCAATATGTATAATTGAAATTTGCTAAGAGAGTAGAACTAAAGTATTCTCACTCCTCCTAAGAAAAAGGTAAATACGTGAGGTGTTAATTAACTTGATGATATGGGAATCCTTTTGCAATATATGTATATAATAAATCATCACACTCTACACCTTAAATATATTAAAATTTTTGTCAATTATTCTTAAAAAAATCTGGGAATAAAGTAGTTGCAATGCACACAGCATAACACACATAGAGGTAAAATGTATGACAAATGACAGGGTAGAAAGTGAGAGTATTTAAGAATCTTAATCGATATGGGTGCCTGGGTGGCTCAATCAGTTGAGCATCCGACTCTTGGTTTCAGCTCAGGTCATGGTCTTGGGGTCCTAGGATAGAGCCCCACATCAGGCTCCTGGCTCAGCAGGGAGTCTGCTTGTCTCCCTCTCCTAAGTGAATAAAGAAATCTTTAAAAAAAAATCTTAATCTATAAAGTGCTATAACATTATTTTAAAGTAACTCTGAAAAGGTAAAAATGTATATATTATAAACCAAATAATAATTCCTTAAAATGTAAAACACAAACAAGTTTTTTCACCTAATATGTCAAAAAAAGGGGGGGCAAAATGGAACCTTAAAAACCCTCATTCCAAAAGGAGGTGGGAAAAGAAAAGGAAAGCAAATGGAAATGAATCAATAACACATGAGACAAACAGAAAACAAACAAGTTGGAAGATTTAACCTTGACCATATAAATATTTACATTAAACATAAAGGGTATAAACCATGGATCAGCAAACTATGGCCCATGGGCCAAATACAGCCCATTGTGATTTTTGTTAATAATTGTATTGGAACACAGCCATGCCCATTCATTTATGTGTGGTAGGCGCAGCTTTCACGCTAAATAGCAGAGTTTAGCAGTTTCAACAGAGACTGTATGATCCAAAAGCCTACAATATTACCATCTGGCCATTTCAGAAATACTTTGTTGACCGTTGGTCTCTATACTCCAATTAAAAGCCAGAGATTCTCAAATTGGACTTAAGAAAAACAGTTAAATGTGATCTGCAAGAAACCCACCTTAACCAAAAAAAATATTGATAAGTTAGAAGTGGAAGACAGAAACAGTTATGCCAATGTACATTAACTGTAAGCAAGCTGGAATGACTAAGATAATATCAGATAAGGCAGACTTCATAAGAAGTATTATCACCAGAGATTTTAAAAAAAAGAGTATTTCCTAAGGATAAAGTTGTCATTTGTTAAAAAATAACATATTTAAATCTGTATGCATCTAATAACAGATTCAAAATATATGAAGCAAAACCAAATAGAACTGAAATGAGAAATGGACAAATCTATAGTTATAATGGGAGATATCAATTCTCCTCAACCAGTAATTGATAGACAAGATAGATAGAAAATTAGTAAACACAAAGACTTGAACAGCACTATCAACCAACTTGACATAATTGATATTAATGAATATTTTATCCCCAAACAGCAGAATACACATTCAAGTGTTGGCAGAACATTCACGCATACTGGTTCCAATCAGCATAGTTATCAGTAGCAGATATCTGTAGTTCAAAAGGGTCTTTGGAGTTTACAGACGCCAAGACTGTGCTTTCCTTTTCTCTCTCTGGAAGTTTATAGTTTCCGTTGTACAACATGGGAGGAAGCTGAAAGCCTAATTGGTGATCTGTTGTATCCACTATCATTTCTCTAAAAGTGACTCTTTCCAATTGGGACAATCTCCCTTGAATTTTATGAGGGTTCACAGCATAAGCATTTAAACCATCAATACTAATTACACACTCAGCACTGAAAGCAATAAAAGTGGTGCACAACAGTGGCCCGAACAGCCCTGCCAGATGGTCACAGCACCTTCCGTAGTAAGCCGCAAACAAGACAATATCTCCCCCTCTCTTCCCTTCACCCCCACCAGAGCGTGACAAGTAGTCATGCTGTGGTCACTTGGTTTACTTGTCTGCCTATGTGACCAGCTACAGAAACCACTCAGTTTAGGGGCAAACAAGCCTTAGAGTTTGGCCCACTCAGCAGGAAGTTCAGGGATACTCACGGTCCATGGTAGTCTGCCTGTCCTAACACAGAGTAATAAAATAGGTAGGTTTTGATACAAAAATAGGTTGACAAATAGATCAATGAAATGAAACAGTGAACTCAGAGAAATATATTGTATAGGTTAGAATTTAATATATGACTTATTTTGCTTAGCATTATCTCCTCCTGGAGAAAATAAGTCAAGCAGAGAAAGACAATTATCATATGGTTTCACTCATTTATGGAACATAAGAAGTAGGAAGATCGGGGCGCCTGGGTGGCACAGCGGTTAAGCGTCTGCCTTCGGCTCAGGGCGTGATCCCGGTGTTATGGGATCGAGCCCCACATCAGGCTCCTCCACTATGAGCCTGCTTCTTCCTCTCCCACTCCCCCTGCTTGTGTTCCCTCTCTCGCTGGCTGTCTCTGTCCTGTCGAATAAATAAATAAAAAATCTTTAAAAAAAAAAAAAAAAAGAAGTAGGAAGATTGGTAGGAGAAGAAAGGGAAGAAGAAAGGGGGGGTAAACAGAAGGGGGAATGAACCACGAGAGACTATGGACTCTGGGAAACAAACTGAGGGCTTCAGAGGGGATAGGGGTGGGGGAATGGGATGGCCCGGTGATGGGTATTAAGGAGGGCACGTATTGCATGGTGCGCTGGGTGTTATACGCAAGTAATGAATCATCGAACTTTACATCAGAAACCAGGGATGTACCGTATGGTGACTAACATAATATAATAAAAAAATTATTATTAAAAAAAAAAGAAGGGAGGGGGGTGGGGGATCAGGATAGGCCAGTGATGGGTATTAAGGAGGGCATGTACTGCATGGAGCACTGGGTGTTATATGCAAACAATGAATCATGGAACACTACATCAAAAACTAATGATGTACTGTATGGTGACTAACATAACATACTAAAAAATTTTTTAAAAAAGAATTTAATATATGATAAATATGGAAACATAGCACCACAAATCAAAAGTGGAAGGATAGATTGTTTTGTATATGATATTAGGAAGGAAAATTGGATCCTTAAATACATCATGTATAAAAGTAGAACCCAGACAGATTAATGAAAGATAAAATAATAAATCAATAACAGAAAATGTCAGAATATATATTTGTAATTTAGAGGTAGGAAAGAATTGTCTTTAAAATACTTGAGGGAAAAGAAAGAAAAAAATACTTGAGAAGCACAAATCCTCAGGCAAAAATGTGTTGAATAAACTTACATCAAAGTTAAGTATTTTTGTTCAATGAAGAATAGTATGGATAGAGTTAATAGAGAAGTGATAGTCTATAAGAAAAAATTTTCAGTATCAAAACTGACAATGTAAAAACATATAAGGAATTCCTTTCAGTCCATAAAAGATAGATAACCCAAGAGGAAAAAAAAAATGGGCACACATGTGAATAAGCTATTCAAATAGAATAAACCCCGGGGCGCCTGGGTGGCGCAGCGGTTAAGCGTCTGCCTTCGGCTCAGGGCGTGATCCCGGCGTTATGGGATCGAGCCCCACATCAGGCTCCTCTGCTATGAGCCTGCTTCTTCCTCTCCCACTCCCCCTGCTTGTGTTCCCTCTCGCTGGCTGTCTCTATCTCTGTCAAATAAATAAATAAAATCTTAAAAAAAAAAAAGACAAATAGAACAAACCCCCAAAGCAATAAGTAAATCAAAGGATTTAATCATAGAAGCAAATCATAGAAGCAAATGAAAACAATCATGAAATATTATCTTATCCCTTTTAATTTGCTTAAAATGTAAAACTAGATAATGCCAACTATTAGTCGTACGTGAGGATATAGGAACTCTCACTCATGGTGGGAGAATAATGGTGGAACATTTTCAAGAGATACGTGTCAGCATTTATTCGAATCAAGTCTACATACACACATAGGTATGACCCAGCAAATACACTCATAGGTATGTAGCCTAAAGAAATTCTCCCATTGATCCACAAGTGACATACATAAAAATGCCCATCATCACCTCGTTTATTGTGATAGGGATTCAGAGCAATCTGAGTGTCCATCACTGACTGGAGAGTAGACAGTCAATTTTGGTGGATACACATGGAGTCTTATGAAACATTTACAAAGAATGGACTAGATGTTTATGGAGTACATGGCTGGCACTTTAGCGCTAAGTAAAAGAAGTAAAATGAGATCTGTGGTTTACCATGACTTCCACAAATTAAAAAACAAGCACACACAAAAAAGCATAGAATCAAATATATTTCAAATATAATCAAATAATACATATAGTATGTATTACAGTGTTTGCCAATGGTGAATGGGGAGAATAAAAATTGAGAATGGGAACAAATGAGAATAGGTGATAGATAGATAGATAGATAGATAGATAGATAGATAGATAGATAGATAGATAGAAAATAAGTAAGAGTATTTCTTTCTGTCTTGAAATAGTTTGATACGGCCTCAACTGGAGGTAGCAACATAAAGTTCAGCATACAAGCAGAAAAGCATAAGTTTATAAAAACAAAGACAAATAACCCAATTTGAATAAAACAGAATGTTTCAAAAGAGGTTGCAGAAGAGAAGCCTGGAAAGGCAAGTTGGTAGGCTGAATTTGGACTATTTTTATTTATTTTGATCTAAAAAATAAGATATAAACTTTATTAATATTTAATATATGAATTGATCCTGGAACTCAAGCTCATAATTGAAGACATTTGGGATCCATATGGAAGAAAAATTTTAAAAAGCGCCAAATACTCTGTCATTTCTCCTAAAATCTATCCTAAATCTCTTCTGTCTCAGTGTAGCTAACATCTATGGGCACTTCCTATGGCTCTGTGATGTCATTTCCTTTTGTAGCTATTAGTTCCCTGCAGTGTTTGTACTTTACTCAACCCAGGCTGTCTGATAACAGATGTGATTTCCAGCTGTGTCTATATACCAACCACAGCGGGTTCATTAATAACAATTATTAAGTACTTTATGTTATAAATCGAGCCTGTGGCAATAGAGAAAACATCCAGTCATTTGTTTTATGGCCTCTTGTCAGAGCTAACTATAAATTCCCATTATCTCAACATTATCAGCACTGCAAAATGAATCTAAGCATGAGTCATAAATAAAACTACCGAACAGCTCAATCATGCTGGAAAGAACAGAGCATAAATTAACACTTGACGATGTAATGTTATATATGAACTTAAATAATAGCTCAGGCCTTCTTGTCAGCTAATTATGTAAATTATTATTTTTAAGACTTACATTTGTATTTGCATGGCTGGTGCATTCATTTAGTCATACAATTGGAGTTCAATAAATATGTAGTCCATATATTGCCCTCCCATAACCTAAGAGTTCCTGCTGATGATGTATTAAGTACAGTGAAAATGAAGAGAGAAGTTTCAACTGAGAGAACGTCTCTTAGGAGTAGAGAGAGCAGGGGGGAGAATCACATTCTCCCCGAATACTACATTTCATCGGAGAAATCATTAAATTTAAGAAGATTAATAGAAGAGGAGCAACAAACTATATGCATTATTGGTTCCTGGGTGAAAGTCCATATGGATTTTCAGTTAATCGTAAAAATATTTATTTAGTCATCCCTCTGTGTTGGGTCCAAGCTGTCGTAAATGATGAAGACAGAACAGAATGATAAACCGAGCACATGAATTTAATTTTTAAGAGAAAAATAGCTAATAAACACATGAAAAATGTTGAAACCCACTAATAACCAAGACATGCAAATTAAAATTATGAGATACTATTTTTCATGTTTTAAAAGCTAATTCCCAGTGGTGGGGAGAAAGCAGTGAAACAGGAAATTCAATCGTTTACTGCAAGGTATACAAAGGGGCTCAAACCTGAAAGGCCATTTGTCGTATCTACTCAGAGCTCTAAAAGTGTCCATTACGTTTTTTTAATTGAGGTATAACTGATATACAACATCATACTAGTCTCAGGTATACAGCATAACGATTTGATATTTGTATATATTATGAAGTGATCACCACAATAAGTCTAGTTAACATCCAGAAATATGGAACGCTTCATAAATTTGCATGTCATCCTTGCACAGGGGCCATGCCGATCTCCTCTGTATCATTCCAATTTTAGTATATGTGCTGCCAGAGCGAGCACAAGTGCTCATCGCTTTTGATCAGTAATTCTAATTCTGGAAAATTTATCAGTTACAGATTTAGTACATGAATGTTAATGATATAGAATTTTAAAAAAAAGAAATAGCAAATAATGAGGTCCATTTTGGAAATGGGAAATAGCTCAAATAAAGTCTAGAAGGAAATAGTTAAATAATTGATGGCACACCTATATGGTAGACTACAGTGTGCCATCCCAAATCATTTCGAGAAGATTATGTAACAGGAAAGTGTTCACAGAACACTTTTAATAGGTTGTAAAATGTTATGTATAGTACAATTTCAATTATTAATCATACTATGAAGTTTTTACACACATACATGCGTGTACCAATACAGAAGGCTAGAATAAATACCCTAAAATATTAAGTTATTTTCTCACAATGGAACTATGAAAATACTTTCTATCATCTTAATTTCCTGTATTTTCTAAAATTTCTTTCAGAGAGAGAATTAGTGTACAACAAATCTGGCTAGTAAGGATTTCAATTCACATTTTTTCCAGGCCTTCTATAACCTGTATCCAATAGGCCCCTCCAATCTTGCCTTTTCTAAAGGTCAGTATAAAACCAGCCAACTCCATTTTCTCACTGCCCCCAAATCATGCTCTGCCTTCCAAACCAACCTTTGCTCAAGTTACGTTTCATACGTACACTCAAGGTGACAAAATTCACTGAACAACATTAAAGTCGGAATCTTAATGAACTCAATCTTCTGCTTAGAATCATGTAGGAACAGGAATACTCCAATAGTCAAAGGTAATCACATCCCCTGAAAAAATATTTTCCTTATGTCCTTTAAAGCATATCAAAGGGTTACCCAGGTCATCACCACAGCCGAACTGCTCCAAGTCCGTTGTGCAGCCTCCATATTTCCCTCACACCCTTCTGCCATGCCCACACAAGTGTTCTTACCTCTTCTAACCTCTTTTGAGATTCAGTGGCCCTCTTTCCTATAGCCTCTTTGTTACATCACATCTTTTGTCTCTGACCAGTCTCCAGACTGGCAAAGGCAGAACTATGAGAGGGTGAGCCTCAGTATCCACATCTGTAAAGAAAGTAGAATAACAAACCCTGTCTTACCAATCTCATTAATATCTTAAAACTGTAAAACATTGTACATGTTGTGACTATTGTAACTTCTTTTTGTCATTCATGCAATAGGTATTACTAATATATAACCATAATATATAACCATAATATAAAATAGTGCAAGCACTATTTTACCCATAACTAGGGAAGTATTTATACTTCATTAATCCCTCTCTATGCCTTCCTGAACAGAGTCCATCATTAATTCTATTTCACCTTCAAATTATATCTTAAATCATCCACAGTTCTTTGCGTCCATTAGCACTAATCTAACCCAGGCATCCATGATCTCTGGAGTAACTCCTGACTTGTCCTCCCATCCACTCTTGCCTCCTCCACCCTATTACCCATTCAGGAGCCAAGCATTTTCTTTAAAAAGTTAATCAGGGGCTCTTGGGTGGCTCAGATGGTTAAGCCTCTGCCTTAGGCTCAGGTCATGATCCCAGGGTCCTGGGATCGAGCCCCTCATGGGGCTCTCTGATTGGCTGGGAACCTGCTTCTCCCTCTCCTTCTACCACTCCCCCTGCTTGTGCTCTCTCGCTCTCTCTGTCAAATAAATAAATAAAATCTTTTTAAAAAATAAATAAAAAGTTATTCAAAAGTAATCAATTCCAATCCCAGAGTGTCCAATGGTTTCTTTAACAGACATGATAGGTCCAGTTATTTGGGTAGCTCACAGATAATGAAACTCACACATAATGGCATAAGACTACAAAAGAGAAACTGGAACTCATGAAAGGGATGTTTATTTGCCATAGAACTCTGTAAGTCTGTGCATTTGGGAGAGAGGGAAGTTTACCGAAAGCCTCCTCTAATATACACATTATATACACATTATATAGATACATATATATACATATATATATACATAATATATACATTTTCCTCCTTGGATGCATGAGGTACAGCAGATGCCTATGAAAGTAACTCATTGAATACACTGAAATTGACCAAATTACTTATTCAACTTTACAAAAGATATTTGAACACGTTTACATTGTTTTTCCCATGGATGACTACACTAGTAAAATTTGTAAACAAAGCATGCACTCGGTATGAACTAAATATCTTAACAGCTTCTTATTGTACTTAGAATAAAATCTTTGATCCTTACCATTGACCTACAAGTCTATGCATGACCCCTTCTTATCTCTCTAGCCAATTCCTCCACGGCTTATTATGCTTATACTGACTTTATTTCTTTACTATTTCAGCTCTTTCCCACATTTGTACAGTGCCATTCCATTTGCTCTATTCCACCTGAATAATTTCCACGGGGGTCCAACCATGTGGAAGCATGTATGTCAAACTGATGTTAGGGTTTGACAAGAGTGTATGTGGAGCTGAGGAGCTTCCTAAGATCCTCCTAATAGGATAGGAAGCATCCAGCTACCGAAATGAGCTCAATCTATTAGCAGTGTTCACTGAAATACAAAAGTGATTCTGAGGATGCCATGGGTCTATTACTAGCATTTGTTTCATTCCAATCCCACGGACTGGGAGATTTGTGATTTAAAGATTGTTGTGTAAAATCAGTAATTGCTTTTTCTCTTCTGGGAAACTGGTCCACTATATAAGAAAGATAAGTTGGATCCCTACTGTTAGTCACTTGTTCAATATCCATTTCCCTCTTCTTTGCTGATTAAACTTTGATTTTATTTTGGGTCTCACTGTGTCAGGTTAAATTCTTGCTTCTGCTTTCTCCCTAAAAGTTTACAGTGTCCATTGACAGGGATATTTATGGCTAATGACACATACACAGACATTCCTGAGAAAGATTGTGCTTTCTGGGAAAAATGAATGGATGTACCTAATAAGGCCTTTTTCTTTTCCCATACATTCCTCCCTTGAATGTGGACATAATGTCTAAACCTCCAGCTGCCATCTGGTAACCATGAAATGATAAACATGAAGCAAATGTCAAAAGGTTGACAGAGAAGCTCTCCTTACCCCATGAAGCTACTAAACCAACTCTTTCAGATATTAATTTCCAAGTCTACATGACTCTTCCCCAATTATTTATGAGACAATCAAATATGTTTGTGAAGTCTAGATAGCTCCTTTATTTTGGTGTTCAAAAGCCTACTGCTGGTTATGTGACCTCATGGTCCAGCAAAGCCAGAAAGCCCTTGAAGATCCAAAACCATGTGGGGGTTTGTAGTGGGGCAAAGGAGAATATCTATTTCCTTATTATGTTTCATGTTAAGTATAAAATGGTAATTGAGACATTTTTCTGAAACCCTTGTTTTCAAATAAACAGCAATTACAGGGAAGACAGTGTCCAGCTGAGAACAAACTTACTGAATTCTGGAAGCTGAGACTTTAGCAGAAGCACATGAGTGAAGGAAGTTAGTTTACTCCTCTCAGTCCATGATAGATCGACTGACTAAATATAATCAATAATGATATCAACATCCTAAATAACATAAATAATAGGGTATCTCTAGATGATATTTATTAAGCTTTGTATTCTGAAAAGACATGCTTTATTTTTCAAGTGTCCATGGGACAGTCATACAGATGGGTTCTAAGTCGTAGGTTGTAAGAGGGCTTTAAATAAAAATTAACTGTACAGTTTCACTAAAAATTCTATAGCTACTCTGTCCAAAATAGCAGTGACTAGACAGAGGTGGTTATTTAAATTGAAACGCGTTAAAATTAAACAAAATTTGAGTTCCTCAGACATACTAGCCATATATGGCTATGGGACAGCACAGATATAGAACCATTTCATCACTGCAGAACGTTCCCTTGAGCAGTGTTGCTTTAGGTATGGAGACACAGCTGTATGGCTGGGACATCCCTCAGTATGTAACATATATAACTGATTTGATTGCCACTAGAAAGTAAGCTCCATGAAGGAAGAGATTTTTATCAAAGTTACACATTGTTGTATCTCTAATGTCAAGACACTTGCTTATGCATCCCTGGTGATCAACAAATAATTGCTTGGTGAATTCAGAGTCCTCAATTCCGTTAGGTATAATATGCAGTATGTTTTATTCTCAAAATTTCTTGTACTTTTCTTGGCCTTGAACACTCAATCTGCCTACAGCACATATCTCATTTTCTTTCCATTCTATCCCTGTTTTAATTTTAGTCCGGTGTAATGACTTCTATATTCTCAGTCTTTTCCCCCCTGTAGAGTTCTTCCCTATTGTGTTTCTCTTCTTTGTGTCGCCTTTCCTATTCACACTTCTGATACTTCTGGTCACCAAAATGTGGAGGTTTGTCCCCCACAACAAGCAATTCTTTGCAACACCAGCAATTCAAGTCAATTCTGACACTATCTACCTGGAGACACTCTCAGATCCCATTGGTTAAGAGCTCAGTCCCACAAGACTGCTCCCACCCTCCGCACACACACTCCAGATGCCAGCCACACATCCAGGTTACCAACTATACTTCTGACTAACTGGCTATAGATTGGAGGATCAAAACACTTCCTCCTTGAGTTTGATTAACTTGCTAGAGTGGCTCACAGAACTCAGGGAAACGCTTACTTACATTTATCAGTTCATTCAAGGATATGATCCAGGATACAGATGAACAGCCAGATGCAAAGAAACAGAAGGTGAGGACCGGGAGGGTCCCAAGTATGGGGAGCTTCTGTCCCTGTGGGGGTGGGGCCTGTCACCCTCCCAGTACATGGATGTGATCACCAACCTGGAAGTCCCCCAAACACCATACTTTTGAGATTCTATGGAAGCTTCATCATGCAGGCATGACCAATCATGAGCTCCATTTCTAGCCTCTCTACCTCTCTGGAGTAAGAGTGGGGTAGAGCTGAAAATTCCAAGCTTCTAATAATGGCTTGGTCTTTCTGGTGACTAGCCCCTGTCCAGGTGATATCCAGCACCCACTCAGAGTCACCTCATTAGAAAACAAGATGCTCTTAGTGCTCTTGTCACTCAGGAATTTACAAGGGTTTTTAGGAGCCCTGTGTCAGGAATAGGGTCAAAGACAAATTTTAGAACAAGAGATGCTCCTAGTGACCTTATCACTTAAGAAATTATGAGGGTTTCAGGAGCTCTGTGCCAGGAATGGGGGGTGGCAAGAATCAATACATGTATTTTCTATTATCCCACACTCATTCACTTACTAAAATCTCAGTCTTATTCTGAAAAATATTCTGTCAAATTCAAATGTTATCTTTATAGTTGCCATGGAGTTTCTCTCCAGTCTCCAGGTAGGACACTCACACTTGCCCACTCTCCCTCCCTCCTCCTCTCTTTCTCCCTCCTTCCCTCTCTCTCTCTTTCTCTTTCTCCCCACCCTATCCCTTACTGTTGGCTCTCCAGTCCTCACCTTCCCATCAGTAGGCAAACTTTGGGTGCCTCACTCTCACCTGTCTTGTTCAGGACAGGAGGCAACAGCAGGGGGAAGGAGAGGAGATTTTGACCATGTAACTGTCAGTCCACTCAGAGTAGACAGGACTCCTCCAATCTTGGTCTGCTTCTCCTATTACCCGTGGCCTTTATTATCAAGATGATCTTATTGTATGACCTTGTACTGTTTTCCTGGGACCTCACCTAGGCCCCTTCCATCCTGGAAGAGATTCTTCATCCTCTTCCTCAGCTCTGCCAGAGAGACAATCACTCTGGCTTTTCTTAATAACTGCTTATTGCTGCTTCATATTTCTAATATCTTTATTTGTTTGAAAATAGTTTTTATAATTATCATAAATTCTTGTTTGTTCTACTCTACCAATTATTCCTCTTAGAATATGTACCATATTGTGCATTTCTTTTTTTAAACCTTATGTAACTCAGACGCTTGATTATTTTTGTGAACTCACGTTCTTTTGACAGTGTCAGGTTCCTTGGATGCTCAGAACAAGATAGTGGACTTGGATATATAATTTGGTATTGTTGACATATACATGATATTTAAAACCATGGAAATGAATGAGATCACCTAGGGAGAAAGTATGTAGAGTGAGACAAGATGAGGATTATGCTAGAGCTTAAAGGAATTCTAATATTTAAAGGTTAAGGGAAAGCAGAGGAATGAGCAAAGACCACTGAGAGCCAGCGGGGTAAAAAGGAACACAGAGAGGCTATAGTGTTACAGACCCAAGAATGTTTCAGTAAGGAGGGCATGGATATTTGTGTCAAATTCTTGTCAAATCTGTTTTAAGCACAATGAAAAGTGAAAAACCTGACTTTGCAAACAAAAAGCAATGGTTTTGCTCAATCCTTTGGATCTCATGAAGTCCATGGAGATATTCTTGTTACTGTTAGCTGGCACAGATATGGACATGAAACAGCAAGAGACTATGCTTTCCGCCTTGCCACCACAGTGTAAATTCACTTATTCCACAGCCACCTCAGTCATCACCCTACTTTAGGAGGGACCCCCAGGCAGTCTACAAAAGAAGCAAACACCTGCCATGGCCTTCCACTCACAAAGGAAAGTAGGAAATTTTGCCCAGAGCTCAGGAAAGGTTTGGTTGCCTACTTGGCAGGCTAGCCCTCAGAAGCAGGGAAACAGCCTCCTCCCAGGAAATGAGTTATGTCCCCAGTCACCATCTTACCATCAGTCAGGCAGAATGTGGGAACTAGACAGAAAAAAACCAAAACAATCCAGGGGGTTCCAAACTGTGTTCTACCAGGTTTTTAGGGTATTCTCCATATTCGATTTTTGATTCAAGTTATAGATAGACAGGTGATGGATGGATGGATGGATAGATCGATCAATTGATAGATAGATAGATAGATAGATAGATAGATAGATAGATAGATAGACAGATCGATTATCTGTCTATATGTAAGAAAAGACCGTGATATTACTCAGGCATCAGAAAGGATGAATACCTACCATTTGCATCCACATGAATGGAACTGGAGGGGATTATGCTAAGTGAAATAAGCAGGGAAAGGCAATTATCATATGGTTTTACTCATATTACCATATCATATGGTTTTACTCATATGTGGAACATAAGGAATAGCATGGAGGACCACAGGGGAAGGGAGGGAAAACTGAATGGGAAGAAATCAGAGAGGGAGACAAACCATGAGAGACTCTGGACTTCGGGAAACAAACTGAGGGTTACAGAGGGGAGGGGCGATGGGGTAACCGGTTGATGGGTATTAAGGAGGGCACGTGCTGTGATGAGCACTGGGTGTTATATTAAACTAATGAATCATTAAACACTACATCAAAAACTAATGATGTACTATATGTTGGCTAATTGAACATAATAATAGAAATTAAAAATTAAAAAAAGAAAAAAACACCACGTACATACAAATATATTTTACACCAGTTTTTAATGCATAGGAGACAAATAATGCATTAACTTGCAGAATGATACTAGTTAGGTTTTGTGCAGATCTCAGTGGGAAATGTTCCCACCATTTCAAACTGCAAGGTGAACTATTTAAAAGTATGTATATCATTTGACCTACCTATCTTTGTGATTCAGGGATTTGCTGATAGAGGAGTGAATAGGTCACTGGGGCAAAAATGTAAATATAATGCATAAATACTAATGTATAGTAATTAAAATACCCTTATTGTTCTAATTGAAATTTATTAAGTATTGTTCAATTTTGAAATATAAAGTGATTTATAATAACAAACTACAACTTTTTTTTTTCTTTTCCATTGGGATCTTTTTCTTACCTTATATTTGTTGTTGTTATTGTTTTACATTTTTACTGAAATGAAACAAACATACAGGGAAGTCATAAATCTCAAGCTTGATGAAATGTCATAAAAAGAACACATTCATGTAACCATCCCTAGAACAAAAATAGAACATTAACAGCATTTCAGAAGCCCTTCATCCCACTCTTAATCACTTGTCCCTTCCTCCTCTCCAAAGATATACTGTTCTGGCTCACTAATCTGACACCACAAATTCATATACCTATTTTTAAACTTCATATAAATGAAATAATACAGAATGGAACGTTTTGAGACTGGATTCTTTTGAGAACATTGTATTTATAAGATTTCTTATCCCTTATTATGTGTAATAATAATTTATTTTCAGAGATACTTAGAATTTTATTACATGAATATACTGAATTTATCTATTTCACTCTTCATGGACATTTTGGCTCTGTTTTTTTATTATGATAAGGGCAATTTTGATCATTCTTTAGGTGTATTATAATACATAAGAAATTTGTGGTTATAAGATGTACATATATTTAACTTGAGTCGATAATGACAAATAATTTTTCAAAGTAGTTGTATGGGCTGCCCAAAGCCATTTATAAATCCAGTGTAATCCCTATCAAAATTCAGATGGCATTTTTCACAGAAATGAAAAAAAATCCTAAAATTCATGTGAAACCACAAAAGACTCTAAATAGCCAAAACAATCTTGAGAAAAAGAACAAAGCTGGAGGCATCACAATTCCTTATTTCAAACTTTATTACACAGCTATAATAAAACAGTATGGTACTGGCATAAAAACATACACATTGACCAATGGAACAGAATCAAGAGCCCAGAAATAAACCCACACATATACAGTCAACTAATATTAGACAAGAGAGCCAAGAATACTCAATGGGGAAAGGATAGTCTCTTTCAGAAATGGTGCTGGGAAAACTGGATATTGGTATGCAAAAGAATGAAATTGGACCTCTATTTTACACCACTCACAAAAATTAACTTGAAATGGATCAAAGACTTAAATGTAAGACCTGAAACCATGTAACTCTTAGAAGAAAACATAGGGAAAAGCTCTTTGGCATTGGCCTTCACAACATTTTTTTGGATATGATACCAAAAGCACAAGCAAACAACAAAAGCAAAATAAACAAGTCGACATCGGCCACAGAAACATCTTTCAAGACACATCTCCAAAGGCAAGGGAAACAAAAGCAAAAAATGAACTCTTGGGACGTCATCAAGATAAAAAGCTTCTGCACAGCAAAGGAAATAACCAACAAAATCAAGAGGCAGCCCACGGAATGGGAGAAGATATTTGCAAATGGCATTGCAGATAAAGGGTTGGTATCCAAGATCCATAAAGAACTTCTCAAACTCAACACCCAAAAAACAAATAATCCAGTCAAAAAATGGGCAGAAGACATGAACAGACACGTCTCCAAAGAAGATCTATGAATGGCTAACAGACACATGAAAAAATGTTCAACATCATTAGCCATCAGGGAAATTCAAATCAAAACCACATTGAGATACCAACTTACACCAGTTAGAATGGCAAAAATTGAGAAGGCAAGAAACAACGAATGTTGGAGAGGATGTGGAGAAAGGGGAATCCTCTTACACTGTTGGTGGGAATGCGAGCTGGTACAACCACTTTGTGGCTTCACAGTGTGAAGGTTCCTCAAGAATTCAAAAATAGAGCTACCCTATGACCCAGCAATTGCACTACTAGGTATTTACCCCAAAGATACAGATGTAGTGAAAAGAAGAGACACATGCACCCCAATGTTCATAGCAGCAATGTCCACAAGCCAAACTGTGGAAGAAGCCAAGGTGTCCTTCAACAGATGAATGGATAAAGAAGATGTGGTTCCTAAATTCAATGAATATTACTCAGCCATCAGAAAGGATGAATATCTACCATTTATATTGATGTGGATGGAGCTGGAGGATATTATGCTAAGTGAAATAAGTCAAGCAGAGAAAGACAATTATCATATAGTTTCACTTGTATGTGGAACATAAGGAATAGCATGAAGGACATTAGGAAAAGGAAGGGGAAAATGAAGGAGGGGAATCCGAGGAGCAGATGAACCATGAGAGACTATGGACTCCAGGAACAAACTGAGGGTTTCAGAGGGGAGGGGTGGGGGATGGGTTAGCCTGGTGATGGGTATTAAGGAGGGCACGTATTGCATGGGGCACTGGGTGTTATACTCAAACAATGAATCATAGAGCACTACATCAAAAACTAATGAAGTACTGTATGGTGACTAACATGACATAATAAAAATTAAAAATTAAAAAAAAAAAGTGGGACTACGTCAAACTAAAAAGCTTCTGCACAGCAAAAGAAACAATCAATAATATAAAGAGACAACCTGCAGAATGGGAGAAAATTATTTGCAAACTATAGATCTGATAAAGGTTAATATCCAAAATATGTAAGAAACTCATATAACTAAATAACAAAAAAAATCTGATTTTAAAATGGGCAGAGGACCTGAATAGATATTTTTTTTCCAAAGAAGACATACAAATGGCCAAAATGTACATGAAAAGATTCTCAACATCACTAATCCTCAGAGAAATGCAAAACCACAGTAAGATATCATCTCATCTATTAGAATGGCTATTATCAAAAAACAAAATAATACATTCTGGTGAGGGTGTGAAGAAAAGGGAACACTTGTGCATTGCTGGCGGGAATGTAAATTGGTGCAGCCACTATGGAAAACAGTATGAAAGCTCCTCAAAAAATTAAAAGTAGAATTACCGTATGATCCAGCAATACTACTTCTGTGTGTATATATCCAAAGAAAGTGAAATGACTATCTCAGAGAGATATCTATACGCCCATGTTTATCACATTCACAGTAGCTCTGACATGAGAACAACCTAAGTGTCCACTAATGGATGAATGGATAAAGAAAATATGATATATATGTGTATATATAAAATCATACACACATCATTATGATTTTAATTGTGTTTCTCTGAAGACTAATGAGTTGAAACTTCTTTTCATATGTTTTAGTGACCACTTGTTAGGTACCTGGTGAAGACTATTGCCCATTTTTCTATTGGACATCTGGCTCCTTCTTATTGATTTCTAGGAGTTTTATGGAGACAGAGATATAGATTCTAGATATGAGTTCTTTGTTGGTTACTGTATATTTCATGTATCTTCTACTCTATGGCTTACATTTTCACTCTCTTCTTGGTGTCTTTTGATGACCATAAGTCCCAAATTTTACTGTAGTCCAACTTACCAAATAAATTATTTTCGTGCCCTTAAAAAAATTTTTTGCCTATCCCAAGGATAAAGATAATTCTCTTATGTTATCCTCTCAAAGCCTATTACATTACCTTTTGCATTTATAGCTAAAATTTACCTAGAATCAATTTTTGTGTGTGGTATGAGATAGACTTTCATTTTAGTTTTTTCTTGGGGGGGCGTGGGGAGGGAATAAAAATGTTCCCACTCTTACAAGAGTTTGAGAATCACTTGGCTATAATATATATCATCATTTAATGGGTGCCAAAGTGAAATCCAAAAAGATGAAGTGATTTTTCTAGAGTCATATATCTATGACTAGACCCTGGTAGCTATTGACCCAACTTCTAATTTTAAATCTCTTCTCCCTCCTCTTTCTCTTTTCTTTCTTCTTCAAGGGCCAATGTCCTAATATTCTTCCCACTACTCCACTTAAAAATATTTTGTATTTATGTAAGATATCAATGGTCATAGCTTAGTGTTATCATTCCCATAAATATCTACATTTCATACAATCATTAAGTAAAAACTGGTGATGTTCTAAGGTAGACTTTTAAGAGGCCGTCGTTATGTGTGGAAGAATCAGGCAGGGGTGACAAGATGTTGAAAGGTCTTTCCTTGTGGTAAAGGCTCAAAGCTTAAGATAAAGGTAATAGAGGCCCACACATTCTAGAGGGGTGCTACATGTAAACAGTAGAACTTGCTAAAAAGTGGCCATATGGGTCCTATGACCATCCCCCTCAAAAGCCTACATAACATAAAGCTAGATATTCATTGAAGGAGGGGATTCTTTGAAGAGAATTCACAGAAGTAGAGAAATTTATGTCATTTTTCTTTTCTACAACTAATAATTATCGATCTAGTAATTAGTGAGCATTCACTATGTATAAAAAACTACACTAAATTCCATAAAAATTTATCTCATTTAATTATCACCATATTCCTGTGAGGTGGACACTCGTGTCTGTCTGACCTTGAGAGTGAGTACCTCTGTAAATTTTACGTCATAGGTGCCTCTCTTACTTCACCCTGGTCCTGAGCATGGCTAGAGAAACATGAATACTATGAATGAAAACAAAATCCCACCTTCCACATTTCCTCAGATTCTGCATACAATTTAGTTTCTACCAATTGGATCACTTGAATGATATTTAGAAGATGGAAGTGAGCAGAGGTTATCTTTCTGTTGCTGTTTGTGCTGGCAGTTGAAGGCTTGAATATGTGAGAATCAAGATGCAATAATGGCAGCCAAACATTGCATTCATGGGTGTCAAGAGGTATTTGTGACAAAGACAGTAGCTTTCTGATCCTTGGATTGCAGCTCTAGTATTGTGTCCTTGAGCTCAATGATTTCAACCCTTGACTCTCTTGCTGCAGCAATTCCAATTATTTTGAAGCACCTAATTTCCCATATTAAGTAGGCCCTTTCTGCTTAAGATACCCAGAGTGGTTTCTGTTTTATGCGTTGAACTCTGATCACAACAATGGATTTAAAAATGGCACCAGTATTTGATTTTTTTGCTTTGCCCTAATAGATACATCAAATCCAGTATCTACAGTCAAGCCTCTCCCATCTGGAACTCACTCTCTTATCATGAGCCAAGATAGCTATGAAGTGAGGGGCCAGGAGTTATCCACGCCCAGGCAGCAAGTGTTGGCACGTGCTTAGGTTTTCATTAAAAGCAGCTCTCGGGAAAGATGCCATCCTCTTGCTCTAAGATCACCCTGGAAACTATTCACTTTGCCACCATCACCAGTGCTACACACATGCTTTCCCAAACTACTGATCTTCAGGTTTCTTTCTTGGCCATATCTCTGATCCACCCAGGGTCAGCTCTCAACGCTTCCTGCTGAGCACCCTACTCTGTACTTGACCCTGACTGTCCCCCATAACCCTACTTCCTGAGCATTCATTCATTGCTTCTGTAACACCAAACCCTGCATTTCCTAGTCTTTATCCTGCCAACCTTCAAGTTGAGGCAGAATACTTCCTATTGCTATTTTTGATTTGAGAAGAAAAATCACTAGAAATGTGTAATAAGTAACAAAGCAGTGATGTTTTTGGCAGGACTTTGGCCTTCTCTCAGCAGGATAATTTTTGCCCTGCAAGGCAGTTTAATCATAACCTTAATGATGTCTCCCCACTGCTTAATATGGTGCTGCTCTTGTCTCCAGAGTGAGGCGCAGTGTGGGCACGTAGGCACCCTAGGGCTTCTACATGTTTGAGTTGTCAAGCTCAGCTCTTGGAAAGCTGTTAATTTCCTCTGAGGTAATTTGAGTGTGATTAAGTTAAGCTGCCACCAGGTGGACATTGGAGCCTTAGTTAAACCATTTTAATCTCAGTAGCTAGACTCCCTATAGGCATGATAAAATGAAGAGAGAGTGTAGTTTGATTTCCACTTAGTTTTGTTTAAAAAAATAAACAAAAAAAGAAAAAAGAGTAGTTTAGGATACTACTTAACCAGAATTAAAATAGAGTAGTATAAAGACATCTTATTTGTGTGTTTAACTAATATTTATTGAGTATCTACTATATGACAAATATACCTATAGAGTCAGGAATGGGGCAAAGAATATGACAAATCAAGCACCTGACTTCATAGAGCTTATATCCTGGGGTGGGGGGGAAGGAGTATAAAACAAGCAACAAATAAAAATACATAAATTATCCTATATCACAGTATATTATGATATATAGTGATACATTATGATATAATGATATAGATTATGATTAAATGATATGGTATATATAGTATATCCCTAAGCACCCCCACCCATAAAGACAGATTAAATCACAATAATAATCACCTAGATATTACTGATCCTCGCCCCACTCCACCAAATTAGCCATGAACGACTACATTCCCCTATAGCATCTCCTCTGTTCCCAATCCCAAAGTATTTCTGAAAATTTTTAGGACATATCTCAGACATGCTTATAAGTAAGTCTAATTGGTAATTTCAGTCAGTTACCAGCCACAGTTAGTGTTTATTCTGAGTACCCATCCCCCACCAGGTACCATTGCCTCTGCCACGCACATCTGCTTTTATCTCTCCTATTTATGGTCAAACAAATATTTATTAAACACTTACTTTGATCTAGCAGGCAATAAGACAGCTATGTCTTTATCCTCATAGAGCTTATAAACTTACAGTGAAGAAAGACAAGGAAAAGAAATATAATTGTGAATGAGAATGGTTGAAGGAGAAGCATGAATTACTATGGAATCAGAAAAAAAAGCTTAAAAAGATGCTCATAGGACAGGCTTTTGAACAAGCCGTGTGTAGACTGATACTTAGAGGAATAATAGGAGTTAACTAGGTGAACAATATACAAAATAATGTTCTCTGCAGGGGGAACAGCATGCTCTTTAATCCTGAGACTTGGCATTCCAGGCAGAATTGTCTCCTACCCTGCATTTCTACCAATGTCCCAGAGCACTCAAAACATGGACATTGGGCCAAGAAGAGGTAACAGGGACTAAATATTCCTCCCACCTAAAACAACTAAAAATCAAGACAAGTAAATATGGTAATGGTCCTGAAGATATTGGACATTAGGCATCAAGAGACAATGATTGCTGAAGATGAGAAATCAGTAGTTAGCCCTATTATTGTCCCAGTCTATTGCCTGAAGAGAGTTTCAGGAAGAGAATCCCAGCAGAGCCCAGCACCCTCTTGAACTAAGGAGATGGAGCTAGGAGTTCAGAGAAGTAAAGGCATTTAGAATTCAGCATGGCAGCGTACCAGTAAGGAGAGAGTTGCACAGAAAGAGAACTCCAAAGATCTGCAAATAATTTCTCTACTCAATTGAGTATGGTCAGTAAATACATGTGAGGAAGCTACGTAAGATCAGAAAATAAGGAACCAAAATGGTTATAAAGAACAGAACATGATACTCCCATAAAGCTCAGGAAAATGCTTGTTCTTACCAGCAGTAAGGGCAAATTTCACAATTAACAGTGCATTGAGTAGAGTAGTCAGAGTGGTTTTTTCCTAAATGGTTGTAAAAGAAACCAGCCTTGGATTAAATGTTTTCTGGTCCTGCTTAACAGAGATTAAAAGTGAGATCTGAGAAGGCCAAATTGTTTCCAAGTATCTTAAAAACATCCCAGAACAAAACAAAAGCATGCAATAAGGTAAAATTCACAATGTCTGGAATTTAGTAAAAAATTACTAGGCATGCAAAGAAGCAGAAAAATACAATCCATAATGAGAAAATTAATAAATCAAAACTGACCCAGAAATAAAAAAGATAATTGGATTAGTAGACAAGGACATTAAAGCCATTGTTTTAACCGTTCCATATGACTGAGAAACTAGATTTAAAAAATTAACATGTGATATAGAGTCATAAAGCATATTTTTAAAAGGTGCAAATTGAACTTTTAGAGATAAAAAACACAATGTTTGAGATTGAAAAGTCACAGGATGGAACTGATAGCAAATTAGATATTGCATAAAATATTAATGAACTTGAATATACTGCAATAAAACCATCCCAAAGGAAAACAGAGAAAGAAAGGGCTGGGGAAAAAAGAACATCACTAGACTTTGGGAAATTTTCAAGTGGTCCAATATGTAAATGTGGAGTTACCGAGGATAATAAGAGATGGGAGGGAAAGGAAAAAATTTTGAAAAAAAAATAGTGGCTAAAAATCTTCCAAATTTTATGAAAACTCACTGATCCAAGAATCTCAACAAATCCTCCATAGTTAAGAGTCTATTTCTTGGTCTGCCTCTCCCTCTCTCTCTCTTTTCCCCTTTTGTTTTGTTTCTTAGGTGCCACATATGAGTGAAATCATATGGTATTTGTCTTTCTCTGACTTATTTTGCTTAGCATAATACTCTCCAATATCATCCATGTCATTGCAAAAGGCAAGATTTTATTCTTTTTATGGCTGAATAATATTCCATGGTGTGTGTGTATGTATGTGTATATATATATACACCAGATCTTCTTTATCCATTTATTAGTTGATGTACACTTGAACCTTTTCCATAATTTGGCTATAATAGATAAGGCTACTGTAAACATCAGGGTGCTTGTATCCCTTTGAATTAGTATTTTTGTATTCTTTGGCTCTTAACTGTAGAGAACAAACTGATGGTTACCGAAGTGGAAGTGGGTGGGGGAATGGGTTAAATAGGTAATGGTGATTAAGTAGTATACTTGTGACAAGCACTGGGTGTTATATGGGAGTGCTGAATAACTATATTGTACACTGAACTAATATTACACTGTATGTTAACTAACTGGAAATTAAATTAAAGCTTTAAAAGAATAAAAATAGAACTACCCTATGATCCAGCAATTGCACTACGGGGTATTTACCCAAAGAATATAAAAATAGTCATTCAAAGGGATTCATTCACCTTTATGTTTATTGCACCATTATTTACAATAGACAAATTATGGAAGTTGACCAAGTGTCCATTGATTAAAAAAGGGGGGGGAGAATCTCAACAAATACAAGCACAAGAAATGTGAAAAAGAAAACTACCACATGCCAAATTTCTTAAAACCAATGATAAACAGAAAATCTAGCAGTCATAGAAATAATACATCTTATATACAGAAGAAGATATGTCAGGGGTGCCTGGGTGGCTCAGTCGTTGAGCATCTGCCTTCAGCTCAGGGTGTGATCCCAGGGTCCTGGAATCGAGCCCCACATCAGGCTCCCTGCTCTGCTGGGAGCCTGCTTCTTCCTCTCCCACTCACCCTGCTTGTGTTCCCTCTCTCACTGGCTGTCTCTCTGTCAAATAAATAAATAAAATCTTAAAAAAAAAAAAAAGAAGAAGATATGTCATAAGAATGGCAACATATTATGCATTAAAAACAACTGAAGCCAGAATACTTTAAAGTACTGAAAGAGAAAAACTACATTTCTTTGCCCAATGAAATATGTTTCAGGGAGGAATGTGAAATAAAAACTATTTCAAACATTTTAAAAAGCTAAAAGAATTAATTACCAGAAGACCTGTTCCATAAGAAAATTTGAAGAAGTTGTTTCGAACAAAAAAGTAAAAAAAAAAAAAAAAAATCCAGATAATAATTTCAATCTATAAAAAAAAATAAGAAATGTAAACTATGTAGGTATATGTTAAGATAATTTTTCCATTATTTAAATATCTTTAGGGGCACCTGGTGGCTCAGTCAGTTAAAAGGCTGCCTTCAGCTCAGGTCATGATCTCAGGGTCCTGGGATCAAGCCCTGATTCCAGCTCCCTGTTCAGCAGGGAGTCTGCTTTTCCTTCTCCTTCTGCCCCTCCCACCCCCGCTCCTGCTCTTTCTCTCTCTCTCTTTCTCAAATAAGTAAATAGAATCTTTAAAAATAAATACATAAATAGAGAGACAGATATCTTTAAGAAATATTTTATTTTAAAGCAAAAATAGTAACAATATATTGTGGGGTTTGTACATACAAAAGTAAAAAGTATGTAAAAAATACTGAAGAGGAGAAAAATAGAAATATACTGTTGTAAGATTCTTATATTATACATATAACAATATGTTATAACTGGAAAGTAGACTTTGACAAGTTAAAGGTCCATGAAACTAAAATAACACGACAACAATATATAGTTAATAAGTATTAAATATATATATTATATCGTAACATATACACATATTACAATATGTCAGAATTTGTAAGATGCAGCTAATATAGTAGTACAAGGAAAATCTGTAGCACTAAATATCCATCTCAGAAAAGAGAAAAGTCCCTAAGTCAATGACTTCAACTTCCACATTAAGAAAAAGAAGAGCAAAGATACCCAAGTAAACAGAAGAGAGAAAATTATAAAGATTGGAATGAAAATCTGTGAAATGGAATACAAAAATGTAGTAGAGAAAATCAATGAAATCAAAAGCTTATTTATTGAAAAGATCAGTTTCCATTTCTATTAAAATGATTATAAGGCAATATTATGAATAATTTTATGTAAATAAATTCAACAACATAGCAAAACAAATTCCTTTAAAGACGCAAATGATCAAAGATCACTCAAGAAAAAAAATTAGATAACCAGAATAGCCCTATATCTATTAAGGGACTGAATGTATAGTTCTAAACCTTCCCACAAACTTTCCCACTCCAAGTTCAGGTGACTTCCCTGGAGAATTCTATCAAACATTTAAGGAAGAAATAATATGAATCGTACCCAAACTCTTCCAGAAAATTGGAAAGGGAAAGAACACTTCCTAACTCATTCTGAGTCACATTGTTCTGATGGTAAACAAAGGCATTAGAAGAAAATAAACCAAGCAATCAATATTCTTCATGATTTTTTTTTCAATTTTTTATTTAAATTCCAGTTAGCTAACATATCGTTGTAACATTAGTTTCAGGTGTGCAATATAGTGATTCAACATTTCCATGCAACACCCAGTGCCCATCACCCTTATGTATTTTTAAGAAAAATTTAATAAGCTTTTAATATTTCGGCCAATTGAATCCAATATTCTATAAGAAAGAAAAATAAACCATGACCCCATGTGAAGTTTATCTAAAGAATGTAAGTTGCTTTAACATTTGAAAATCAACTAATTTAGTTCATTGTATTAACTAAAAAAAATCATCTTAATAGAGATAAAAAAAAAAAAAGCTTAAATACAACGTTCATTTCAGGTAAAAACTTTCAACATCCTACAGATAGACAGGAACTTCCTCAACTTGATAAAGAGCATCCACATGCAACTAAAGCCAATATCAAGTTTAATAGTGAAAGACTGAATGGTTTTGTGGGGTTTTCTTTCCCCCTAAGGTCAGGAATAAGGCAAGGATGTTCACTCTCACCACTTATATACAACATTGACTGGAAGTCACAGAAAATACAATGAAGCAAGAAAAAGAAAAAAAAATCACCCAGGTTCAAAATGGAGGAAGTAAAATTGTCTTTATTATTGTCTATGTAGACAGAATCTACAGTAAAGCTACTAGAACTAGCAAAAGCAAAAATTGATTTTATCATTGTGGTAAGATAAGGCTAATATTAAAAATCAGTTGTAAATATACTATATGCTAGCAAAAGAAATCAGAAGTTGAAATTATAAAAGATGCCATCTATAATAACATTAAAAATAAGAAATACGTATGGATAAATTTGACAAGAGATGTGCAAGACCCAAACACTGAAAACTATAAAATATTTCTGGGAGATATTAAAGAAAACCTAAACAAATGCACAGATATGCTATGATCATGAATTGGAAGACTAAATAAATGTTGTAAAGATGTCAGTTCTCTCCAAACTGAGATTTACTGCAGTCTCAATCAAAGTCACATTCGTTTGAAGACATTGACAGGCTGATTCTAAAATTCACATGAAAATGAAAAGGTCCTAGAATAGCAAAGACAACTCTGAAACAGTAAGCAAGAGAATATGGTGTTGGCATTAAGAAACACAGACCAATGGAACAGAATAGAGTGTCCAGAAATCAATCCATACATATCTTGCCAATCAATTTTCTACAAAGGTGGAAAGGCAAATTAGTAGAAAAACAATTGTCTTTTCAACAGATTTGCTGAAACAATTGGATAGCCATATGGGGAGCAAGAGGTTACTACAAACTTTAACCCATATCCCACACCACATAAAAAATTAACCAACAATGGATTATGTACCTAAATATAAAACTATAATTATAAAACTTCTAGAAGAAAATCTTTGTGACCCTGGTTTGGACAACATTTCTTAGATACAACACCAAAAGCATGATCTATACCAAAAACAAAAACAAAAGATAAATTGGACACCTCATCAAAATTAAGAACTTTTGCTCTCTCTAAAAGATTCTTTTAAGAGAATGAAAGACTGGGAGAAAATATTTGCAAATCAAATTTCTGATAAAGAATGTATATCCAAAGTACATAAAAACTCATAAAATTCAACAAAAAATAAGGTAAAAATAAACAAACAACCCAATTAAAAATGAACAAAAGATTTAAAAGGTACTTCACTAAAGATAAGTGGATAGCAAATAAATACAGGAAAGGATGTTCACAGGAATAGTTATTAGGGAAATGCAAATTTAAACCACGAAATAGCACACCACACAGATATTAGAATGTCTAAAATTAAAATGACTGACCATACCAAGAGTTAGTAAAGATACAAAGCAAACAGAACACTCATATAGTGCTGATGAGAATATTAAAAGGCACAACCACTTTAGAAAACAATTTGGCAATTTCTAAAAAATGTCCTATAAACGACATTCCACTCCTAGTTATATATCCAAAAGATATGAAAGCATGTGTTCATCCAAAGATTTATATGCAGATGTTTGTATCAGCTTCATTTGTGATAGCCCAAATCAACAAACAACCCATATGCCATCAACAAGTGAATGGATAAACAAATTACAGTACATCCATACAGTAGAATATTACTCAGAAATAGAAAAGAAAGTACTTTAGATACATAATACATTCAACAATGTAGATGAACTCAGAATACTTATGCTGAATGCAAAGTCCAGAAAAGAAGAATAAACACTGTATTATTCTATTTCTAGAAATTTCTAGAAAATGCAAACTCATCTATAATTACAGGAAGTAGATTAGTGGTTGCCTGAGGATAGGATGTTTAGGAAATTTATGAGGGAGGGATTAAAATGGAGCATACGGAAAGTATTGGAGGGATGGATATGCTTATTATCTCTATGGTACTGATACTTTCATGGGTATATATACACACACATATACATCACATTATATATATATATATATATATATATATATATATATATATATAATTTTCTCAAATTGAAATGTACAGCTTATTATATGTCAATTACATGCCAATGAAACCATTAAAAAATATACCGCAAAATGGTCTGAGGCTATATGGCAAGAGATCCTCTACTCCCATTTTATTTATTTTTTAAAAAGATTTTATTTATTTTAGAGAGAGTGAGTGCATGTGCACACATGAGGTGGGGGGGAGGGGCAGAGGGACAAGAGGGAGAAGGAGAAGCAGCCTCCCCACTGAGAGGGGAGCCCAATGTGGGACTCCATCCCAAGACCATAGGATCATGACCTGAGTCAAAGGCAGCCACTTAACTGACTGAGCCACCCAGGCACCCCTCTACTCCCATTTTAGAGTAGATTTGGTCATGGTGATACCAAAGCCATGCCACTAGTTCTTCTAAGCCATAAAGAATTTTAAGTGAAATAGCTTTCTGTTTTTCCTTCTGCACACTCACTTCTCTTCCAAGGATCCAGTGCAGGAATTGGGGACAGGGAGAGTATGCCTTGTGCTTCCTAAAAATTGAAGGGCAGTCAGTACATTGTACTCAGAATTATTCTCCTTTTAGACCCTGAGACTCCCTTTTACAATAGGTCAAGTTTATAGGCCAGACTCCCTTTCCCTAAGGATGAGCACCCTCCTGGCAATCCCTAGAGTTTCTCACTCCAAGCTACATCTGGTAGATTCTTTACTAGTTTGCCACACATTAAATGACTTGTCTGAACTCAGGATATCCTAAGACTTCTACCATACATATTTAAAGGGAAATGCAATTAAAGCAAAAATTTTAAAAAATAGAAATAATTACCCACTTAATTTATCAATCATTGCTTAATCTACCCCTGGTTTTCCCTGCAGACTTGAGTTGAATAATTTGTTCAGCTCAGCTAAATTTGTATACCTCTGTGAAAGCCCCTCTGTGGAGAGATGCACAATTTTTCATTTTTAGCATTTTCATCAGTTTTTTCTCTGCCGTCTTTCTTCTATAGAGCCTTTTTGTCCTGACAAGAGTGTACAATTTTAAAAGGCTTTTGTTAAGGATTCTTGCCTAAGTGCTCTGAGACCTCGGTTATGGAAGGCTGGGATGAAATCCTGACAAACAATGAGGATGGCCCTTTGGGTGTAAAAGGGAGAGAGCAAGAGGGTAGGACACGGTGAGCATTGTCTTGAAATACTTCTCTCTTCTCCCAACATCCTAATAAAGGGAATAAAGATGTATTCATTCCCATGGGAAATCTCACCTTGCCTCAAGAACACCAAGGTATATGTAGCAAGCAGATAGCAGGGACTCATTGCTCTAGTTAAGCCCTTGCTAATTCTCCAGTTCCAACTAAGCAGGGAAGGGAACATAGACTCTTAATTGTGGGCTATAATTCTTTCTTATAATCTCAAAGTCTGCCATTGGTCTTTTTATTATAAAATTCTGACTATATACAGATATCAATAATATCATTCACATACCCACAAATAACCTTAACTTTTTATAGAATTGAATGTGCTGCTCATTACAGAAAACATCTTGGGTCCACGAACATTCTGTTTTAATCTGTGTTAATCTTTTATTCTTTTCCATAATTTTTTCACCCAGAGATCCCATGGACTTCAATATCTAATATAAATCTACTGTGCCAGGAAATGGTTTGAAGTATGTAAAGTGCTCTCTCAGTTAATCCTACCACCCACAGCAATTTGATTTCACTGCTTTCCTTGGCTGTTTCTGTCTTCCCCAAGCAAACACAGACTCACAACCCTATCCTAATTCCTCTTTTCCTTTTCTCTTCACCCTCCTAACACTTCCAACAGTCCCAGCAGTGGATCACACTTCAGCCCACCAACACAACCAAAAGTTCAAATGGATAAAGGATAACTATATCATAATATAATACCATAGCAATCACTTCCTATGTGCATTTTTTTGGACAGAGGGGAAGCCAGCCTCTTGTTCTTCCCTATAACCCACACCTTACATGGTTCCTATCAGATATGGGGAATTTCTCTACATTGCTTAAGTTTGTTTTTTAAACATTACAATTGCAGATACCTGGCACTGTCTATGTTTTGGCTTCCCAGTTTGAAAAGTTACGCCCCTTTTGAAAAGTTGTAAGTTCAAGTTTCTATGACTTTTAAAACAGATTTAAGCTGAGCATGAATGTATTATGAAACTGACATAAACATCAGGAAGGTGAGAGAACCTCAGAACCTTCATTTATGAAACACCAAAATTAACCCACTGTTAATAGTTAGGTAGAACATGAAGCTGTGAGCTGTTCCGATCTTGGGTGTCTTGAGCACTACGGAATAAGCAGCCTTGCCTTGTTCTAGTACCATAAGGACTCTGGTTCCAAGATTCTAGCCTTAGAATCCTGGCATTCAAGAAAATTTCTTAGCAATACAGATGTTGAAAATGGAATAGAATTTTCCTTTTAGAGTCCTAGACCCAAGTTTGGATAATTACTATCATGAAATACATAAGGATCTGAGTGAGACTATCTCTATGTCCAGGACAAATTTTGAATTTGAACCCACTGGAAATTTGTTGCCATAATTGACTTATTTAACATCTTGGTCTTATGCAGATAAAAACAAAATGCATGTATACTTTACTTTTTAAATGTATCTTGGGGTGCCTGGGTGGCTCAGTTGGTTAAGTTTCTAACTCTTAATTTCAGCTCAGGTTATGATCTCAGGGTCCTGGGACCAAGTCCCAGGTCAGACTGCATGCTCAGTGGGGAGTCTGCTTGAGATTCTTTCCCTCTCCCACTACCTGCGCCTCCTGTCTCTCTCTCTCTCTCTCTCTCTTTCAAATAAATAAATAAATCTTTAAAAATAAGTAAATTTGGGATGTCTGGGTGGTTCAGTCAGGTTAAGCATCTGCCTACGGCTCAGGTCATGATCCTAGGATCCTGGGATCGAGTCCCACATCAGGCTCCTTGCTCAGCAGGGAGCCCGCTCCTCTCTCTGCCTACAGCTCCCCCTGCTTATGCTCTCTCTCTCTGACAAATAAATAAAATCTTTAAAAAAGTAAAATAAAATAATAAAAATAAATTAATTAATAAAAGTATTTGGATTTAAGTCTCCCCTCCAGGATGTTTTAAAAGCAGGTATTCTTTCCAAAGTCCCATTAGTCTTCCACTCTCCGTTGTTGGCTTGCTTTGTGGTTTAACAAAGCTTCCAGATGTGTGTAACACCAAGGTGCAAATTGTTAGAACTGAAGAACATGACTGCATTTAGTCAGAGAAAGTTGAGAGATAATTCCCACATGGGAAATAGCAACTACTTCAAACCCTGAAAACTGGAAACATTTTAATGGAATTTTCTGTGGAAGCTGACTTCAATTAGTGCCTCAGGGTTTGACAGAATGCATTCATGACAGCCATTCAACAGCCTGCACATTCTCCCTAAGGTCTCTGAAATGTATGAGTCTCTATAATATGTGCCACCTGAACTCAGGTGATCCTGAGGTGGCCTGCACTGAAAAGCTCTACTCAGAAATAGTGATAGCAATTAGGAAAACTGATCAGACTATCTTTCTCTAAAGTTTGCACTGGAGGGTATGGAGAGCTTTAGCTGATCAGTAGTGTGAGTCAAAGAAATAAGCAGATGCTTTGACAAAGATACCATGGAGTCTATGAGCTCAAAATGAATAGAGTAACCTGTCCCCAAATCACCTCCCTATCCCAATGAATTCCCACTGCCAATCTCTTTGTATCCACACAATTAATTCTCTTTTTCTTACAGTAACCTGTAAGCACCTCTTTTCATTGCAGCATAAACAAAAAAATATATATATAGTGATAGCATAATTATAATGATTGATGTTTATTGAGAGCTTACTATATGCCAAGAAAAATTCTATATGTTTTCTTTATAAAGACTTTGTGATTGTTAACATTAACCCCATTAGATAAGTACTTTTAGTGTGAATCCTACTTATCGATGAGGAAATTGAGGCACAGAGAAGTTCAGGAGCTTCCCCAGGTCATGTAGATGGGCAACAGAAGAGCTGAGATTGAAATGCAAACAATCTTGATACAAAGCCCACATTATTTCACATTTAACCTCTATACTGAACAATGTGATGACCAAAGTTTTAATGGTATAGACAAGAATCAAAGAGAGAGAAAGAAGAAAGAAAAGAACGTAAAAGAGAGGAAGGGAGGAAGTCCAAGTTGGGGTTGAAAGGCTTCATGGATTTGGAAAAATTTGTAAGGTTAGGAGTAAAAATCAGAAATTAGATATGAGAATCAAGACCATCTGGGGATAGGGGAACAATGCACAAAGACATAGAAACGAAGAATAGACAGGACATGTCCCAGAGACAGAACAGAATCACTGAGTTAATGTGACACACTCGCTAGGGGTAAAACTTGACCATGTGGTTCAGGCTGAAGAATCCATGCTTCATCTTATCTTGTCCCCTCTAATCCCTCCACCACATCCTAGCATGTGCACACATAATTTCTCATGGAAGCTACCCCACCATCTCACAGCTCACTAGTAATGAGAAGAATGCCAATAATTAATAAAGACTGCTGTGCCAGTCTAGGTCAGCAGGATCTAACAGAGAAGGGATACTAACTCACAACTCTCTCCTATGTTAGCAGAGAAGCTAGACTATGTCTCCCATATTATCGATAAACTGGTAGATTTAAATCTCTTTTCTCTCTTCTGAATCTTTATCAATGTTTCGCTTGCAAGTAACAGCCAACAGGCCTGGATATCATGTCATCACTGGGTCTAGAACAAGTATAACCAAAATTGTAAAAGAAGAGGATTATTTTGGCCCATTCACCGAATATTAGGATATAGAAAACTTAAACTAGATGAAGATCGAATAAAATGAAATATTAAAGTGCTTGATATAATGGCGGGCACATAATAAGAGCTCAAAACTGATGACTGCTATTAGCAACAGTAGCTATATAATGAAATTCAACTCATGGAATCATGACCATACTATCAACATTTTAACATCTAGCCTATAGAACACTGAAGTTCTTAAAGAAAAATAACATTCAAACCACTCTTGGCAGAGACGTAATTGCTTCTACCTTGTACACTCAATTCCTAGCCTTTAAGATCTGTTCTGATGTATACACTTAGGATGGTACTCATGATAGCAGCTTCTGCAGCCCCCTAAAATTATGCCTTGGTGCTCTGGTTCACACCCCAGGGCTACCTAGCATAAGTGAATGATTGCAAAAAATCTATTTGGTCTCAAACGTAGACAGTTCTGTCTTTCCTACCTGTTCTTTCTTTAACCATAGGATTCAATTCTTGATTCCCTTCTAATAAAGGATAGTATGAAAAAAGCATGAGCTTTCAAGTAAGGCAAACACAGATAAAGGAAATTGCACTGATGAGGATCAGGATGAACATGGAAGGAGAGGATTCAATTTGGGCACATGAATAATTATTGCTTTAATTTTATCTACAATACTATCAGACATTACACACTACCATTAAGATTCTAGAGCCTCTATAAGAAACCAAAGCAACAATGAGATACCACCTTACACCAGGTAGAATGGCTAAAATTAACAAGACAGGGAACAACAAACATTGACAAGGATGTGGAGAAAGGGGAACCCTCTTACACTGTTGGTGGGAATGCAAACTAGTACAGCCACTTTGGAAAACAGTGTGGAGGTTCCTCAAGAAATCAAAAATAGAGCTATCCTATGACCCAGCCATTGCACCACTTGGTATTTATTCCAAAGATACAGATGTAGTAAAAAGAAGAGACACATGCACCCCAATGTTCATAGCAGCAATGTCCGCAAGCCAAACTGTGGAAGGAGCCAAGGTGTCCTTCAACAGATGAATGGATAAAGAAGATGTGGTTCCTAAATACAATGGAATATGACTCAGCCATCAGAAAGGATGAATATCTACCATTTACATTGATGTGGACGGAGCTGGAGGGTATTATGCCAAGGGAAATAAGTCAAGTGGAGAAAGACAATTATCATATGGTTTCACTCATATTGGAATATAAGAAATAGTGCAGAGGACCATAGGCGTACGGAGGGAAAACTGAATGGGAAGAAATCAGAGAGAGAGACAAACCATGAGAGACTCTTAACTTTGGGAAACAAACTGAGGGATGCGGAAAGGGAAATGGGTGGGGGGATGGGGTAACAGGGTGATGGGCATTAAGGAGGGCTCATGATATGATGAGCACTGGGTGTTATCTGCAACTGATGAATCGTTGGACACTACATCAAAAACTAATGATGTACTATATGTTGGCAAACTGAATTTAAATAAATTAAAAAAAGAAACCAGTGAGAGTTCTATTGAGGTACTGAGGTGAGGTCATCTAAGAAAGAGCTTTTCTTAAGTAAATTAAATACACCCACAAGTATATGAGCATCTGCTCATATGCTTCTTGGAGCCCTAAACTGCAGAAGACTCCTCTCAAGCCTTGCGGAAGAGGGGGTCCCAGAAGTCCTGGGCTATGTTGTGCCTGAATGGTCAGGGCCAAATTCCATCTCCAGCATGGACTTGGCTCCCAGGGTCTTGCCCTGCTTTCCTGCTATCATAGTTCAAACTTTGAAGTGGCCAGAAATACCTACAAGTGTCACACATATGGCTGCACTGATTACCACTCTCTGCACAGGGAATTCCGGCTGGGGAGTGGGAGAATAAAGGGCACATGATGTTGAGGAGATATGAAGAAGAAATCTGTGATTTCCATATGGACAATGCCAGGGCTCAGGAGGCCTTTCATCAGGCTTTTATAAATTAATGATCAGCATTAAGTCAACAGGGTTTAATGGAGTGGCTGTTCTCCAGTGTAGAACTGGGTAAGTTATAATTCATGAAGTCTGTTAGATGTGCAGGCTTCTGACAAGTTCAAGAAGAAAAGGTAAGGAGATGCAGTGATCAAGGACTTTAAGACAGGAAGGGATGGCATCAAGAGAATGAGCAGCTGTGTCCTATTTCCTCTGATGACACCATCATAAGGATCAGGCTGATTCACAGCAGGAGTGCCCCGGTGAGTCTAGCCCAGCAACCCCAGCAAGCAGGCAGCTTCCATATCCCTCACCGTGTTTGTGGCTTCATTGAACGCCATATTCATTGCATCTCTCCTTGCAGTGATTCCTGATGGTAAGGAGGTGAAAGGCATCCAACAGTGAGGAAATGTCAAGACGTCTTTCATTTTCATGTGAACAGCTTCCAGGGTTCTGGCAAAACTGTCCTTCAGACCGCATAGGTCCATCCCCAGCATCGATTATTTCTCTTTGGAAATGCCCAGCTTCCGGTGGGCAGGTTCAGACCGGCAGGTGCTCCAGCTCAACCCATCAGGATGCTGAGTTCTCATGCCACCTCCACCACCTCCCAGCTTCCTTCCACCTGACAACTCCATGCTCGTGCAGTAATAACCGGCTGTCAGACTGGGTTTTACCCTGGTTATAAATTAATCTGTTTTAATTGGTTTTATTTCCAGTCAAATGTGGAGAATGGGGCAAGGGATGGATCCCAGTAGGATTTCAGAAAAGCATTTTATTTTACTCTATCACAGCATCTTAGAAGAGATACAGTAAAATAAAATGTGGGTGCCCCCTCTCTCCTACCCGCTGTGTCTCAGAGTAATAAACTTTCCATTTCAGTGGGGGAATGAAGCTATTTGTCAGTTCCAATGTCAAGAATGAATGCAATTTGAATTCTCCAGCCATTTATTTCAACAATTCTCTCTTCTACAGCTGAAATAACTTAACATAAGAAATAGCTGTTCACTCTATGTAAAACTTGCAAACCTGGTTCCACAAGGCATATTTCTAAAAAATAATGAATCTGGAAGGGCTGTTGAGTAAGACACTCCATCCATCGTGGTGTGATGGTAATGCCTGAGTCCACTGGAACACTCTCCTCCATCGTCCTAGGCTCACGAGAAACATCCCAGTGGGCCAATCTCTTCACTTCCCTCTTCATTACCATCATCATAATTGCTGCCGTTTTCTCATAAACATTCACGATTCATCATCTTTCCTCTTTAAACCTGATGCGTTGATGACACCCAAATGGCCCTGAATGTGAAACCTTCAATGACTGAGACATGGCGAAAAATTAGAAATAATGATAAAATTTTTCATTTCACCCCTGACAAGTCCCTCCTGCAGAAGCTGCAGAAGACAAACCTGAGTTACAGCTTGCAGCAGGAAAATAGCTTTGTCTGGATGGTAATGTGAAGAGGTGACTCATGGGAAACCTGTTGATAGCCAGCCCAAGCCTCCCATGTTCACTGTCTGTCCTGGGGCTGAGCACCAAGCATGATGTTTGGAAGGATTTTCACTTCATCTTTGCCCCCCTCCCCCACACACCTCCCTAACCAGGGTGAACATGAAAATGTAAAGCTTGATAAAAGCCTAAAGAATGTTGTCTAGTTAAAAAAAAGAAAGAAAGAAAGAAAGAAAGAAAGAAAGAAAGAAAGAAAGAAAGAAAGAAAGAAAGAAAGAAAGAAACTTCTCATTAAAAGTAATAGCAAACATTTATGTATTCTATAGTACTTGCTGTGTACCAGGTTCTAAAGTATTTTACATATATGGCTTAGCCCTTATTACAATCCTAGGAAGTAAATGCTAGCACTGTCTTCATGTAAAAAAACTGAGATTTGGTGGCCTGGCCAAAGGCAGAGGTTTTCAAATTGAGGCACTGAAATCAGATCTAGGTACCCTACCCAGAACCTGTGCTCTTAACCAGAACACTATGTGTCGTCTCTTAAAACTGCATGTTATTGAAATTTCCCGAGGGCATTTTTTGAGAATTTGGTGTTCCTGGCAATGATTTCAGTAGGGTTCTGCCTAAAGGTAGAAGACAAAAAATTCCCAGTTCCTCTTGCAGCATCAGTGAAGCTATACGTGTTTAAAGCTGTTTTCCAAATTCTACAAAAGAGAAAAAGACCAGTCCTTCTTTTTCTAGTAGGCTTGTGTTCTTCATTTCCCTTTGGGTAAAATGACAGGAAAAAAGAGGGGGACCAGGGAGGAGGGTTAAAGGCCAACAGAGATGGAAGGAGCCAGAAAGGGAAGCATCGTGCATGTTAGGAAGGCAGTGGGGAGGAAAGGCTCTGCAGGATAGAATTCACACAGGAAAACGTAAGGAAATATAGTCAGGTGAGAAGATGAACTGGAACAAGTTACATAGGGCCTTGAACATCACAGTAAAGAGCGACTTAGGCAAGGTTTACTGTGGAACCAGTGGAGCAGGAAGAGGAATGGACAGGAACCCCACCAGAGCTACACTTGGTGATCCTTCCCTCAAAAGGAGGGAATAGACACTCAGAAACTGTGCTCCCAAGGCCCTTTTCTTTTGCTCTCAGAGAACTTGTCATCTCTTCTGCTTCCCAGAGAAATCCAGAAAACATAACCTAGGTCTCCAGGGTCCCCTCTTACAAGGCCAGACTGCTTGTTAAGGAAATTTCCCACAGCTATTTGCTCTGTTTACAGACCAGAACAGAGCCAATATCCACAGCCTCTTGCCTGTCAGTCATCAAAGGCTCCTGTCCTTCACAAAGAATTTACTTCTGTGGATCCTCTTTCACCTCCCGAGGAGCCTCAAGTGTAAACACGACACATTCACAAATCTCTCTCTCTCTCTCTCTCTAAATTTAAGCTCCAAAGAAATCTTTTATCCACTGAGTGATTAGTTAATAGACTGCTAGGGAAGAATATACAGTGCAACGTGTCTCTTAGCTGAGTCAAGTCAATCTCTCTATTTCTGTCCATTTAATTCCTTTTCAGAGGTTATCAACCACCATGAAAGTCTAGAGTATTGTGGGAGAGAAAAGGGAGGGGCCTCATTGTCACTCCTATTCTCCCAGGATTTGGGCCATTGGTAGTTGGACCAGGTAAGGAGAGATAAAATGGGATTCAGCACAAAGGTGGGGTGGTGTGACAGTATCACAGTCTTTTTGTCTTACCCACACTTAAAGGATGGGGAAATAATGAGCATGTCACTGCCTACCAAAACTAAAGATAATAAAGCCTCAATCAACGAGGACAATATTAACCTAAGTCCTCAATTAACTAGACCTTTTTTTTTTCTCCATTTTTGGAACAAAGGGCAAATAATCGAATTTCAGATTGATGTCAAAGATCCATTTTTAGAAATCTGTCAGGAGATTGAGAAGACAAGCCAGAATGGAAGAAAATATTTTAAAAGATATATCTGATAAAGGACTACTATTCAAAATACATAAAACTCATAGAACTTAACAATAAGGAAATGAACGTGGCAAAAGACCTGAACAGACACCTCACCAAAGAAGAGATACAGATGACAAAGAATGCATATGAAAAGATACCCCATGTCATATGTCATTAGGGAAATGCAAATCAGAACAACCATGAGATACATGCCTATTAGAATGACCAAACTCCAGCACACTAACAATACCAAATGCTGGGGAAGATGTGGAGCAATAGGAACTCTCATTCATTGCTGGTGAGAATGCAAAATGGTATAGCCACTTTGGAAGACAGGTTGGCAAAATAAACATACTTTTACAACATGATCCAGCAATCACACCCCTTAGTGTTTACTCAAAGGAGTAGAAAGCTTATGTTCACACAATAACTTGCACACAGATGTTTATAACACATTTGTTAATAATTGCCAAAGCTTGGAAGCAGCCAAGATGTCCTTGACTAGGGGATGGATAAATTGTGGTACATTCAGAAAATAGAATATTATTCAATATTAAAAGAAATGAGCTATCAAGCCATGAGAAGACATAGATGAACCTTAACTGTATGTTACTACATGAAAAAAGACCAGTCTGAATACAGGCGATCCCTGACTCATGATGGTTTGACTTAAGAATTTTTGACTTCATGATGGTACGAAAATGATATGCATTCAGTAGAAGCCATATTTCAAATTTTTAGTTTGGAGCTTTTCCTGGGTTAGTAATGTGTGGTACATCCCTATCTCAGGATGCTGGGCAGCCACAGTGAGCTGCAGCTCCCAGTCAACCACACAATCATGACAGGAAACAACCCATTCACGTGCAACTATTCCATACCCATAAACCATTCTGTTTTTCACTTTCAGTATAGTATTCAATAAATCATATGAGACATTTAACACTTTATTATAAAATAAGCTTTGTGCAAGATGATTTTTGCCCAAATGTAGACTGATGTAAGTGTTCTGAGGATGTTCAAGGTAGGGTGGACCAAGTTATGATATTCAATAGGTTAGGTGTATTAAATACAATTTCATCTTACAACATTTTCAATTTACAATGATTTTATTGGGCATAACCCCATTGTAAGTTGAAGCATATCCATATATGACATTCTGGAAAAGGTAAAACTATGAAGACGATACAAAAATCTGTGGTCTCCAGGAAGCATAAATGAGTGCCGCACAAAGGTTTTTAGGGCAGGAAAGCTATTCTATAGGATATTACCATAGTGGGTACATGTCATTATACATTCGCCAAACCCCTCAGAAGCACCACACGAAGAATGAGCCCTGATGCAAACTATGAACTTTGGGTGATAATAATGTGTCCGTGTAGTTTCATCAGTTACAACAAATGTACCGCTCTGGTTCAAGATACCAATAGCGAGGAAGGTTGTGCATGTGTGGGGCCAGAGAGCATAAGGGGACACTCTATAATTTCTGCTCAAATTTTCTGTGAACATAAAACCACTCCAAAATATTAGGTCTATTTTCTACAGAGCTTGAATAGGAAATCTCTCCAGACTAATGCTTCTGAAATCCTGACTCCCGAACAATCAAATTATGACCAGGAAGGAAGTAGCAAGGGGTCATAATACATCGTAAACTTTTTTTCAAAAATCATTTCTCTACTACTTCACTAAATAGTTATTGAAGCACTGAACTAATCTCTGAGGGTCTAAAAATAATACAACCCTGACCCTGGCCTTTGAGGAACTCACAGTGCTGTGGGAGAGACAGACCTGCAAACAATCATTTGTACCAAATAGTAGAACCTTAATGCAGTACATGTAAATTGCTTTGGGCGCCCTTAAGAGAGATGACAGTTGGGGGCGCCTGGGTGGCTCAGTCATTAAGTGTCTGCCTTTGGCTTGGGTCATGATCCCAGGGTCCTGGGATTGAGCCCCGCATCAGGTTCCTCTGCTGGGAGCCTGCTTCTTCCTCTCCCACTCCCCCTGCTTATGTTCCCTCTCTCACTGCCTGTCTCTCTCTCTGTCAAATAAATAAATAAAATCTTAAAAAAAAAGGAGAAAGAGAGAGAGAGATGACAGTTGGCTTGGAGGAAACTTTTGGTTAATGCTCAGTGAACCATCATTCATTGACACCTTTCTACATGCATTGACAACTTTGCTGGACACTGTACCAGATAATAGGGAAACAATAGTGAGCCAGATGACACAGCTCCTATTGGTTGGGAAGATTACAGTTTAAATGTCCCTATTTTAATTACCAAGGAACATGCTATTTAAGCTGAAGCAGGAAAGCCCTCCCAAAATGTCTGGTTAATAAGAAAAAGATTTTTGCATGTTCCAATCACAATCAGCATTAAGAGGGACATTAGAGGTGCTCTATTATAGTAGTTCTCAAACCTAGTTACACATTTGCCCTATATGGCACTCTTTCAGTAAATACCAATACCTGATTTTCCACCTAGTTCAATTAATTCAGAATATCTGGTGATTGGTAGTAGGTATTGGTGCTTTTTAAATCTCCCTAAGTGATTCTGGTACATAGGGAGGACTTAAAATGCCTACTAATCTAATCCTGTCTTTTTATTGATTTGGAATGATTGTCAGAAGGTTGAGGTCAAGATTATAGCACTAGTCAATATAATAAGTCCACGATCCACTATACAACTTAAGAACTATAACACTACAAATACCTTGCATGTAATACACTTCTCCCAGCCCTTTTCCCCCATATAGTAACCACTACACTGAATTTTATAATTGCCTTTTTGTTAATTTATCCCATGTGTGTGTACTGTTTACCCACATAACAAATTGTTTGATGCAGCTTGGTTTTGAGCTCATAAAGAAGGTGTTTACCGTATGTAGTCTTAGGAGCTTACTAATCAAAATATAATCTGTGTTCCAGCAGCAGCAGCATCACCTAAAATTTTGTTAAAAATGCAGAATCTGGTGGGGCGCCTTGGTGGCACAGTCTTTAAGCATCTGCCTTCGGCTCACTTCATGATCCCAGGGTCCTGGGATCGAGCCCCACATTGGGCTCCCTGCTCAGTGGGAAGCCTGCTTCTCCCTCTCCCGCTCCCCCGCTTGTGCTCCCTCTCTCTCTCAAATAAATAAAAATTAAAAAATAAAAATAAATTAAAAATAAATTAAAAATAAATTAAAAAATTAAAAATAAATAAAGAAAGAAAGAAAGAAAAGAAAAGAAAAGAAAAGAAAAGAAAAGAAAAGAAAAGAAAAGCAGAATCTGGGGCACATATTAAAGTTTGAGAAACACTGTTCTAAAGACTCGTTTTATCAGTGAAATTTATCCAAGTTGTTATGTACAGGTATAGTTCTGCAAATGAGTCCTTAGGATGTTTCCAGGTATTTTTTTATATTATGGAAAATACTGCTACTGGGTATTTACCCAAAGAAAAAGAAAGCATTAATTTGAAAAGATACAGTCCCCCTTAAACTTATTGTAGTATTTTTTTTTTTACAACAGCCAGGTTATACAAACAACTCAAGTGTCCATTGATAGACAAATGAATAAAAAAGATATATATATACACACACAAATACACACAATAGAATATACTCCGCCATAAAAATAATGAGATCTTGCCATTTGAGACAACATGGTGGTTGGGACTAGAAGGTATTCTGCTAAGTGAAGTAAGTCAGACAGAAAGAAAAATAAATACCATATCATTTCACTTATACGTGGAATCTAAAATACAAAACAAACAAACAGACTTTTAAATACAAAGAACAAACTGGTTGCCAGAGGGGAGGGGGATGAGTGAAATAGATAAAGGAGATGAAGAGGTGCAAACTTCCAGTTTAAAATAAATAAGTCATGGGGCACCAGGGCTGCTCAGTCAGTTAAGCATCTGCCTTCAGCTCAGGTCACGATCTCGGGGTCCTGGGACTGAGCTCTGCATCGAGCTCCCTGCTCAGCAGGGAGTCTGCTTCTCTCTCTCCCTTGGCCCCCACTCACGCACTCTCTCTCTCTCAAATAAATATAATCTTTTTAAAAAATAAAAATACATAAGTGATGGAAGTGAAAAGTACAGCATAGAGAATGCAGTTAATAATATTGTGATAATGTTCTATGTGACAGATGATGACTACACTTACCGTGGTGAGTGTTGAGTAAACGTATAGAATTGTTGAACCAATATATTGTACACTTGAAGCTAATGTAACATTTTGTGTTAATTATACTTCAACAATAATAATAAAACAGAAACTGTCCCCCCTAAAAACAAATACTGCTATGAATAATCTGGTATGTCTCCTACTGTACAGGTGAAGAGGTTTTGTAGGATACATACCTAGGATAGATGGAAAATAAACCACATAAATGTTCAAACTCATAACGCCAAAATATTTTCCAAAGTACTTTCAGATTCACGTACCTACTGGAGTACCCAAGAGTTTCTATTAACTCACATTTTCTCTCACATTGAGTATTGTCAGATTTCTTGATTTTTGCCTATTTAATAGAGGTACTTATTGTAGTCTTGATTTGTATTTCTCTGATTTATTAGTGAGTTCAAAAATAATTTTAGGGGCGCCTGGGTGGCACAGTGGTTGGGCGTCTGCCTTTGGCTCAGGGCGTGATCCCGGCGTTATGGGGGGGGATCTGCTATGAGCCTTCTTCCTCTCCCACTCCCCCTGCTTGTGTTCCCTCTCTCGCTGGCTGTCTCTATCTCTGTTAAATAAATAAAATCTTTAAAAATAATAATAATAATTTTAAATGCTCTCTCACCATTTGTATTTTCTCTTCTGTGTATTTTGCCAGTTTATTTATTGCAATATTTGAGGTTGTTTCTTGTTGGTTTGTGGGGTTTTTTATATTTATAGGTACAGATGTGTTTTCAATCACACGTGTTGCAAATAACTTTTTCTAGCATGTAGGTTCTCTTTCCACTTTCTTCACTGTGACTTACGATGAACAGAAATTCTAAGTTCTACTGTAATAAAATTTATTTCTATCTTGGTTAGTAATTTTTGCCTTTTTTAAGAGATATTTCTCTACTCCAAGGTCTAAAATATGTTCTCCTACATTTTTTCTAACAGTTTTAAAGATTGACGTTCATATTTAAGTCCTTAATCTATTTGGGATTAATTTTTGTGCTCTTGATACAGTAGAGATTAATGTCTTTTTTTTTTTTTTTTTTAGTGTGGAGAATCAATTGTCCCAGAACCATTATGTAATAATCTCTCCTTTCTTCCAGTCAATCTGCAAGGCTCTTGTGTGCTATATATTCATCAATCTGTTTCAGGACTCTGTCTTGTGTCATTGGACAATTTATCTATTCTGGCACCAATACCACAGAGTGTTAATCACCACAATTTTATAGTAAAACTTGGCATCTACTAGAGCAAATCCTTCCACCTTCTTCTTCTCCTTTAATATTTTGACTATTCTTAACCCTTGTAATTTCCATATCAGTTATAAAATCAGTCTGTCATATACCACTCAAAATATTGTTGGGATTTGTATTTAGACTACATTATAAATCAATTTGAGAAGCACTGATATCTTTTATAGTATTGTGGATTTCTTTTCATGAACCTTGAACACTAATGTCTTTTAATCAAGTTTTATAATCTTCTCCACAGTGTTTTTACATATGTTTGGCTAGATTTATATCTCAATATCTTTTTAAAAAATTTTTGCTCTTGTAAATTTTATTTTTAATATTATTTTTAACGTTCTGTTGATAAAGTATAGAAATGCAAATAATTTCTATACATTGCTCTTTAACCAGTCACTTAGTCACTTAGATAAACCCTCTCATTATTTCTAATTGTATAGCTAGTCAATAAATTGTTTGAAATTTCTATACAGACAAGTCATTGTATCTGAAAACGATAACAGTTTTGTTTCTTATTCTATTCTGCATATGTGGTGAGGACTGATAACTGTTCTCTCTCTATATATATATATATTCTCTTCTTTTTAGTAATAGACCACTGTGAATTTCAGCTGGGATAATTGCTACCTTGCAGCTAGGTATGAGCAAATGACCAAGTTCAGGGCAGTGAGTTGTGAGCAGAGATGATATGTGAAATTTCCACATCATAACCATAAGGACTGAGTATGATCTAATTGACTAAGACTAGCATTTAGGGTTTGGCTGTTTTAGAAAAGTCAACTGATTCCCTATCCCCAAACAGCAGGCAGGAGAGTGATACTCAGAGACTTTCTCAAGAATCTCCCATTAACTGTCCTCATCAACTAGAGAATGAGAGATAATCTAGTGGCAAAAATCAGATTAAGAATGGTGCTTCCTGGGGTGCCTGGGTGGCACAGCGGTTAAGCGTCTGCCTTCGGCTCAGGGCGTGATCCCGGCGTTATGGGATCGAGCCCCACATCAGGCTCCTCTGCTATGAGCCTGCTTCTTCCTCTCCCACTCCCCCTGCTTGTGTTCCCTCTCTCGCTGGCTGTCTCTATCCTGTCGAATAAATAAATAAAATCTTAAAAAAAAAAAAAAAGAATGGTGCTTCCTTACACCAGACAGTCTCTGCAAATGGCCTCAATACAGCTACCCCTAAATTGACTGAGTTATGAGCTGAGCACAAAAGCTAAAACCTAAAAGAGATTTGGAAGTTATAAAAACTACATTCTGAAGAGATCATTGGGTGTGTTAACTTTTACATGGAATTGATTAGAAACTCAAAAAATGAAAGCTATTTAGTTTGTGGGGCATTATATTAACACAAAAAAACTAAACTCTTGCCTTCAGAATTATAAAACTGTTCAATCCTTAAAGCCACACGTGGGCACCAAACTTGCACTAACAGGAATTGGGCTGCAAAGATTGCAGTCCAAAAAACGCACATTTTCTAATACTGATTCTAGATATATGTACAGAGACCCATGGAAAGGGGGGGGGGCCCAGAGGGCAGAAGCAAGGAAAAATGCACAATGAACTTACTTCCAGAGGGCAGAAGCAAGGGCAGCCAGCTGTGCTAAGTAAGGAAACTGCTATACTCCCAGGACAGGGAGTCTCATAATTCATGCCCGGCAAGATTTGATGACTTTGGTATTTCTCATTCTTTGCTTTCCAAGTGGGAGTTTTCATTCTAATTGTATTTTTCTTACTTGTATTAGTAAAGCTATAGGCTAAGCTGTTATAGAAAAAGATACCAAAATAGAAATTTATTTAGTTCTGAGCTAATATTCCAAATAAAGTGGACTCTAAGAAACTACCTAAGGTCTTCGGCTGGCCAGGTAGAACTGTTATCCTTAATACATGATTTTAACCTCTTTTTCTGTGTCCAAAGTGTTATGAATTCCTTGTTAGTTACAAGTCCAGAGTAAGCATGCTGTCTCTAAGGGGGTATCACAGGAGGTATACACACTACTTTTACATATATTAAATTGACCCAAATTTTGTCACTTGTCCACACCTAGCTGCAGGGGAATTTAGAAAATAGGATCTATAGCTGACTGCTTATGTCCCCCATGTAAAACTCTACTACTGAAGGAGGAAAGGGAGAATGAATTCCTTGAGACAATCAGCCATCACATTAATTCATTATTTTATACTGAGTGTGAAGTCCTGGGATAAAGTGACTTTGCCCTTTGTTCATCTGTAAATTATTAGAAGCTAAGGCCTCATGGAGAAAAACAAGCATTATCCAGATAACCTGAATTTTGAACGTGTACATTAACTGAATGGGACTTTGGGTTATTAGAGAAGAGTTTTACTCTGTGTGTGGGGAGAGAAAACACATGAAAACTTAGATGCCATAAGGGGAAAACTATGGCCGTTTTCTCACTCAAGTCTACAAGGGAAAATGTACAAGGATATTCATCATAGCATTATTTGGTGACAGGATGTAGAAGTAAATCTAAGTGTTAATCTCTGGGAGAACAAATACATAAATGTGGTAGATGCATATAAGATTTACTATCTAGCAGAGAGCAACAGTAAATTAGATGCACCTTAAAGGCATAGTGCTAAGTAAAAAAAGTGATTTATACCTTAATACCATTTATATAAGTGTAAAATATACTTTAAAATCTAACAATACATATATGCACAAATTTCAACAAAAATATACAAATTAACTTGTCAAAAATATTACCTATGGAGGAGGAAAAGAACTGAGAGTAGGGATCAAAAGAAAAATGTGGAAAATTAAAATAAGAGAAGGTCCTTATATATACCGATGTTATTTCCTGACATGAACTGCAAAGGATTAACCACCTCTGAATCTGAGGTCTGAAAAGAAAAAAAAAGAATGACTTATGAAAGAGGAGTAGTAAGCAAGTAGGACTCCCACTACCGAAAAAGACCCACTACTGAAAAAGAAAGAGTAACAGAGGTCATATCTACCCTCCCTCCAAAACAACTACAAGGGCAGAAAAAATATACAAAACAATGCTTTCTAAGACGTTGGATATTAGACAACAAGACAAAGTAATCCCTGAGTAACAAGAACAAACAAACCTAATTCTACAATTGCCCTGTTAATGGTCTGAAGAGTGTTTCCAGGCCAGGCTGCAGACAAAAACAGGCAGCCTTCCTGAGTTGAAAAGATATACCTGGAAGTCTGAAGGCTAAGATAGCTAGAGCTTACAGAACAGAGTACTGGAGAAGAGAAAGTTGAACAAAGAGAGAACTCGAATATCTGCAAAGGATCCTACTGAAATCTTCAGCTGAGCACTGATCAGCACGTGCAAGGGAGGACACCACTAAAGGCCAGGGGGAGAGCACACCAGAAATGATTAGAGGAAGCAGTATCCAGCCCTGACAGAGGGTGAGAATAGTACCTGTTGCCACCAGACTAGAAAACCTAATAATTCAAAGAACATCAAGCAGAGTACCCAGGAGGGTTTTGCCTAAGTAGTAGGGCAAAATTCGTCCTAAGCCAAGCATTGCTCTGATCCCACCTAACAATGCTGTAACATTAACCCCCCAAAGAATCTATTGTTTCCAAGTAACTGTCTTCTAGAACAAAGCTCAAGAATATTTATAAGAATAAAAAATATTTAGCACACAACGAGATAGAATTTATAACTTATGACAGCCAATAAAAATTTATACTAATTTGAAAAGATACATACTTCCCTATGTTTATTGCAGCATTATTTACAATAGCCAAGATACGGAAGCAGCCTAAGTGTCCATTGATAGATGTGGGGTGTGCATGCATATATATGTGATGGAATATTATTCAGCCACAAAAAAGAATGAGATCTTGACATTTGCAAAAACATGCATGGACCTAGAGTGTATTATGCTAACTGAAATAAGTCAGACAGAGAAAGACAAATATCACATAATTTCACCTGCATGTGGAATCTAAAAAACGAAACAGATAAACAAACAAAAAACAGAAATAGACTCACAAATACAGAGAACAAACTGTCATTTGCTGGAAGGAAGGGAGTGGGAAGATGAGCAAAATAGGTGAAGGGGTTAAAGAGGTACAAACTTCTAGTTAAAACATAAATCAGTCACAAGAATGGAAAGTACAGCATAGGGAGTATAGTCAATAATATTGTAATAACTGTGTATGATGACAAGTGGTAACTATACTTATCATAGTGAGCATTGCATGTTATACACCTGAAGCTAATATAGCATTGTATTATGTCAGCTATAGTTTAATAAAGAAAATTAAAAATTAAAAATTATCAGGCATGCAAAGAGCAGGAAAATATGCTAAATAAAGAAAAAAAAATCTCAATAAGAACCAACCCATACAAATCACATGAAAACCACAATGAGATACTACCTCACACCAGTCAGAATGGCTAAAATTAACAAGTCAGGAAATAACAGATGTTGGCAAGGATACGGAGAAAGGGATCCCTCTTACACTGTTGGTGGGAATGAAAGCTGGTGCAGCCACTCTGGAAAACAGTGTGGAGATTCCTCAAAAAGTTAAAAATAGAGCTACCCTATGACCCTGCAACTGCACTACTAGGTATTTACCCAAAAGATACAAACATAATGATCCAAAGGGACACCTGCACCCCAATGTTTATAGCAGCAATGTCCGCAATAGCCAAACTATGGAAAGAGCCCAGACGACTATCAACAAATGAATGGATAAAGAAGATGTGGTATATATCCAATGGAATATTATGCAGCTGTGAAAAAAGTGAAATTTTGCCATTTGCAATAACGTGGATGGAACTAGATGGTATTATGTTAAGTGAAATAAGTCAATCAAAGACAATTATCATATGATTTCACTCATATGTGGAATTTAAAAAACAAAACAGAGGTTCATAGGGAAGGGAGGGGAAAATAAAATAAGATGAAATCAGAAAGGGAGACAAACCATAAGAGACTCTTAACTATAGGAAACAAACTGGGGGTTGCTGGAAGGGAGGGGGTGGGGGAATGGGGTAACTAGGTCATGGAAATTAAGGAGGGCACTTGATGTAATGAGAACTGGATGTTATATGCAACTGATGAATCACTAAACTTTACCTCTGATACTAACAACACATATATGTTGATTACTTGAATTTAAATAAAATTTAAAAAATAAAATAAAGCTAATCTTGTGGCTCCCTCCTCAAAAAGCCAAACCATAAATGATATGGATGATAGGATTAGTAGACAAGGACATTATCATAACTATATTCTATATGTTCCAGAAACTAGAGAGATAGTTAACATGTCAGAGATAGGAAAAGCTTTTTTAAATTCCCAAACTTCAAGAGATTATAACTACAATGTCTGAGATAGAAAATATAATGGGTGAAATTAACAGTATATTAGACATTGTAAAAGAAAATATTAGTGAATTTGAAGAAACTATCCAACACAAATCATGGAAAGGAAAAAATTTTCAAAATGAGCTGAGCATTAGTGAAATGTCTGGTGATTTCAAGGTGCCTAACATATGTATTTTTTCTGTCTGAAAAAAGAAGATGAAGGGCAGAAATATTGAAAATTGAAAAATAATAGCCAAATTTTTTCCAAAGCTGATAAAAATTATAAAACTATACTGAGGTCCAAGTATCCCAATAAAGTCAAGCACAAGAAACATGAAGGAAACTACAAGAAGGCACATCATAATCAAAGTACTTAAAGCCAGAACTTAAGAGAAAATTTCAAAGCAGCAAGAGATAAAAGGCCTATTTCATGCAGAGCAACAAGATAAGGGTGATAGCAGACTTCTCATCAGAAACAATGCAAGTCAAAAGAAAGTGAAGCAATATTTTTAAAGTACCGAGGGAAAGAAAAAAACTGTCAAACAACTTGAATTCCATATCCAGAAAATACACCTTTCGAAGGTGAAATAAAGACATTTTCAGGCATAAAAAAGTTTGAAAGCTTTTATTACCAACAGAATGTCACCACACACACACACACACACACACACACACAGAATGTTAAGGAAGTCCTTTGGGCAGAAAGAAAATGATACCAGAAAGAAATACGAATGTACACAAGAAAAGAGCACCAGATTTGAAAACTACATGAGAAATATAAAATTCATTTTTATTACTTAAATCTCTTTAAAAGACAGTTCACTCTTTAAAACATAAACAAAAATACAAAAATGTATGTTGGGACTTACAAAATATGCTAAAATTAAATGTATGACAATACCACAATGTTCAGAAATAGAAAAATGGAAGTATGATGTTGTAATATTCTTAAACTATATGAAAAGTGGTATATTTTTTTAGAGATTTTATTTGTTTGAGAGGAAGAAAGAGAGCATGAGCAGGGGCAGGGGCAGAGGGAGAAGCAAGCTCCCCACTGAGCAGGGAGCCAGACATGGGGCTGGATCCCAGGACCCTGAGATCATGACCTAAGCCAAAGGCAGACTTTTGATAATTGTCTTTCTCTGCTTGACTTATTATCATATGGTTTCACTCATTTATGGAACATAAGAAATAGGAAGATTGGTAGGAGAAGGAAGGGAAGAATGAAGCGGGAGAAAACAGAAGGGGGAATGAACCATGAGAGACTATGGACTCTGGGAAGCAAACTGAGGGCTTCGGGGGGAGGGGGGCGGATTGGGATAGGCTGGTGATGGGTATTAAAGAGGGCACATATTGCATGGTGCACTGGGTGTTATATGCAAATAATGAATCATGGAACATTGCATCAAAAACTGGGGATGTACTGTATGGTGACTAATATAACAAAATAAAAATTATTTTTAAAAAAAGGCAGACTTTTAATCCACTGAGCCCCCTGGGCGCCCCAAGTGATAATATTTTAAAAGATTTTTTATTTTTAAATCCAGTATAGTTAACATACAGTGTTAGATGAGTTTCAGGTGTACAATATAGCGATTCAACAATTTTATGCACTATAAGGTGGTATATTACCTGAGGATAGACTGTAATGCGTTAAAGATGTGTACTATAAATCTTAAATGAGAGGTGCCTGGGTGGCTCAGTTGGTTAAATGGCCACCTCTCGGTTTTAGTTCAGGTTATATATATATATATATATATATGTATATATATATATATATATATGTATATATATATATATAAAATAAATAAAAATTTTTTTAAAAAAATCCTTAAATGAAACACAAAAAAATATTGCAAATGAGGCAATGAAGAAGAAAGTACGGATGCTTTACGGTATACCAAGGCAGTTCTGGCATGTCAATTTCATTTAGTGTTGGCCAATTTTTGGTCCATGTTTCAGCTAACAAACCAAACAAACTATTAGGGCCCTTTCCAACTCCTGGAGCTATACCATTGAAATGAGAATCTCTGCAAGTGGACCATATCAATAAATTTGATCTGATCCAATTTTATGTTCCTCCATCATTCTCCACACCCTTAATATCTATTTCCACACATATTCCCCAGAGTTTTCTCTGTATAAGTTGGAAACCCGTGCAGTTATTTTAGAGCACATACACTTCCTTTTATCTCAACCTTAAGGGCCCTCTGGGACTTGAATCTTGCTGTAGGGCTAGAAGCCATGAAAGGTCACACGGAGGCCCTGAGAAGAATGAGTAGTATCTTTCAAGGCAACTACCTCAGGAAAGGCCATTACAGTTCCCGTAGGCAAAGCAGGTTAATCTCTTCAGACAGGGGCGGGGGCAGCAAAGAAGTCTGCTGGCAGAGAAGACTCCGCAGAACTTAAGTGTTCAATATCTCCAGCTTCATCAGGATCTGCCCATTTGTCCCCATTCTAGTTTTCAGGATCCTATTCCTTCCTAGACAACATCCTTAGTTTAACAGAATATACCCTATGAGGTTGAGAATTCAATTTGCTTTGTAATTCAGCTTCTTGGAGGATGAGTCTGAGTTTGGTTTTATGAAAGTACCCAAAAGCTTAAGAAGATCAGAATGTTACAGTGATTTTATCAGGTAAGATCTGCCTGGCCTCTGTGGGAGGGTCCAAGTACATCCCTTTCACTACAACTATGGGGAAAAAATTGTGAGGTGAGCCCTAGCATTCTTATCTGTGGTCACTCTTCTCCGTAGGCCAGGAATTACAATGGGATCTGCGGCCTTTGAACTAGAATACCTAAATGAATGGGTATAATTGGATCCCGGGCTAGCAGGGTGTTGAGCAGAGGCACTTAATCATCACAGACAAGGCGGGTGAGGTTACAAATGGACAGCATGGTCAAGGCAGTAATCAGAATAAGAGACCTATGCCATTGGTTATTTGATCATTGTCCCTAGAAGAGAAATAGATGGGCGATCTACTAAATCAAGCAGGAGAATTTTCGGTGAGGTGAACAGAAGTCTAACTTGAATCACCAAACCAGAAAGTATTGCCCCTTAAATCAATTTTCAGACTTGATCAAGTTTGACCAGGGTGGCAGTGCATTGGGGGAAAGGAAAATAATTAGACTTTGGGGGGTTATTGAAACATTGGCTCAGAACTGCCACTGATTTTAGGAGACCCAAAATGTCACTGTGGCCCATGGGTCATAGCAAGGGGCTATGCAGGTCAGAGTATCACTAAGGTTCTAGTTCAAGTCTATCCAACAGAGGGTACAGTGGATCACCAAACACATCCCATAGTAATTTTCACAGTTCCAGAATGCATACCTGAAATAGACATATTGAGCAATGGGCAGAGTCCCCACACTGCTTCCCTAACCTGTAGAGGAAGGGCTGCTATGGTGGGAAAGACCAAGTGAAAGCCACTAAAACTGCTTCTACCTGGGAAAAGAGTAAACCAAAAGCAACACCACATTCCTAGATGGATTTTGGAGATTGGTGCCATCATCAAGGACTTGAAGGATACAGGGGCAGTGGTAATTCCACATATTCTCATTCAACTCCCTAGTTGGTCTGTGCAGAAAACAGATGGATCTTGGAGATTGACACTGAGTTATCATAAATTTAATCAGGTAATGAGTCCAATTACACCTGCTGTTCCAGATGTGATTTCATTGCTTGAACAAATTAACACATCCCTGATACCTAGTATGTAGCTATTGATCTGGAAAAATGCTTTTTTTCTTGATACCTGTTAATAAAGACCACCAGAAGCAATTTACTTTCAGCTGGAAATATACCTTCACTGTCCTAATTTAGGAGTATATCAATGCTCCAGGCTTATGTGATAATTCAGGCCACAGAAAAATGATTGCCTTTCCCTTTGACAAAGTATCACACTGTCCCATTACACTGTTGCCACTGAAGTGCTAGTAAGCTAAAAGTGGCAACTGCTCTAGACTTTTGGTAAGAAATTTGCATGTCAGAGGTTGGGGAATAAATACAAAAAAATTCACCTTCCATCTCAGTGAAATTTCTAGAAGTCCAGTGTTGTCATCCATGTCGAGATATTCCTATATGTCCTAAGTACAATGCATAGTGACCCTCTAGATTTTCGAGGCAACATATTCCTCATTTAGGCATGTTACTCTGGCCCATATACCACGTGATCCAAAAAGCCGTTTTGAGTAGGGCCTAGAACAAGAAAAGGCTAACACATCCAGGTTGACATGCAAGCTGTTCTGCTACTTGAGCTGTATGATCCATCAGATCAATGGTGCCTGAAGTATCAGTGGAAGATAGGGATGCTGTTTAGAGCCCTTGGCACACCCTTATAGGTATTTTCCCAAGAGAAATAAAAGGATATCTCCATACAAAGAATTGCACTCAAAAATTCACACCAGCTTTATTTGATATAGTCATAAACATTAAAAAAAATCCAATGTCTATCAGCAGATGAATGAATAAATATATTATGACATATCCATCCAATGGAACATTACTCAGCTATAAGAAGAATGGATCAATTAACAATTGATCTGTGCAACAATATGAATGAAACTCAAAACAATTATGCTGAGTAACAGAAGGCAGACACAAAAAAGTTTATGGTGCATGATTTCATTTATATACAATTCTGGAAAATGCAAACTAATCTAAAGTGAAAGAAAACACATCAGTGGTTGTCTGGGGGAGGGGGCAGAGCAATGCTTAGTGGTCAGGAGGAAAGTTTTTTGTTTTTTTTTTTAAGATTTTATTTATTTATTCGACAGAGATAGAGACAGCCAGCGAGAGAGGGAACACAAGCAGGGGGAGTGGGAGAGGAAGAAGCAGGCTCATAGCGGAAGAGCCCGATGTGGGGCTCGATCCCATAACGCCGGGATCACGCCCTGAGCCGGAGGCAGACGCTTAACCGCTGTGTCACCCAGGCGCCCCGGAGGAAAGTTTTGAACATGACAGATGTATTAGCTATTACTGTGGTAGTGCTTTCATAGGTGTATATATATCAACTTGCACACTTTAAGTATGTGAAATTCATTTAATGTCAACTCTACCTCAATCAAATTAAAAATATTTAAATATAAGAAAATAATTGCATGGGGAAAATGCTTCTCTGTTTCCCATTCAAAATGATACCATAAGTTAAATTCTTTCTTATTATAATTTTTATGAGATTTGTTTGTTTTTATTTTATTTTATTTTATTTTAATCCTCTTAAGAAGTTTATACAATATTATATAAATTTGGAATGACCGTATTACATTTGGACTTGATTTGGGAGAATTGGCAAAACTGTCCAGTGTTTTATTTGTGGCAAACTTTAAAAATGTTTTTTACCTTCTTAATAGATGAGATTTATCCAGACATTCTATTTCTTCCTGAAATTATTTTTTAATTTATATTTTTCTAAATTTTTTTCCACTTTATCTCAGAGTTTAAGCTTGACATCATAAATTTTTTATCTTTAATCTCTTCTATAACTGTAATTATGTCCCCTTTTTCTAACTCAATATGGTTACTGTAGTTCTCTCTTTTTTATTCTCACTTTATTTCACTCGATTTTTTCTTCTTTCTCCTTATCACCAACTTTGACTTTCTTACAATCAGCTTTTGGCTTTGTTGGTCTACTTTTTATTATTAATACTTCTTGAATCTGTGTATATATGTTTTCATTCCAGTTCCAGAAAATTCTCTGCCACTAGCTCTTTAAATGATTCCTCTTCTCCATTCCATCTATATATTATCATATATTTTATCTACTTGCTCTCTGTGACGCAGTCTAAGTAATTTATTTAAACATATATTCCAGGTCGTTAATTATCTCTTTTATATATAATCAACTATTAAATAAACTATCCTATAAAAATCTATTAAGATTTTTATTTCATAATGTGATGGAAGAAAAACTTTTCCTCTACCCTCCTGGGTTCTGTGGCTGATTTAAGAATTACATTGACATCGGGGCACCTGGGTGGCTCAGTTGGTTGAGCAGAAGACTCTTGATTTTGGCTCAGGTCATGATCTCAGGGTCCTGGGATGGAGCTCGACTTCGGGCTCCACACTCAATGGGGTGTCTGCTCGAAGATTCTCTCTCTCCCTGTCCCTCTGCCCCTCTCCCTGCTCGCATGCTCTCTCTCTCTCAAATAAATAAACCTTAAAAAAAAAGAATTACATTGACATAAAAGAGATTAACAGGGAAAAAACATTTTAATTATGTATGTGTGCATGGGAGTTTCATAAAAACATGAGACTCAAGGAGCAGCCAGATGATTGAGACTTATATACCATCCTGAGCTAAGGAAAAGGGAGAGGGGTTTCAGGCTTCTGCAGGTGGGGAGGCAAAGTGTGGGAAGGCGAGAGGAGGAAATAGATAGTAAGTCAAGGTTGCCATGTTATACGGTGAAGAGTCTCTTAGGTGGAAAAAAAGTTGACTCTGGGAGTAGCTCTCTTCCTGGTACAGGTACATTTACTAATGGAAATTTCATTTTTAAGTGTAAATTTCCTTTATAAATGGGGAAAATTAAACTTTAGGCTTTTTTTTTCATTTAGCTCAAAATAACCCATATGCCAAAGTGGCATATTTTGGGGTAGCATGCTCTGAACTCCTTCAGCAGTTCTGTTTTGTTTTGTTTTGCATTTATAGAAATTCTCTTTGGCTATTTTTTAAAATCTATATGGCCATATTTGATCATCTGTCACTGTTAGGTCATATTTATGGTTCATTTCTTTAGAGTTCATATACAGATAAGTATCAGTTAATTTCCATTCCTACAGTCCTGGTGGTCTAAATCTGATCTGTTTGTTATTTCTTCTGGTTCTCACTCAGGGTGGCTTGCCTTCCCTTATACTTGATGACTTTGGAATTCATATTCAGTCTACATTAAATGTGAGGTAATTCAGGGGGCTTAAAATGAGAATATTTTCTTCCAGGAAGGATTTACATCTGTGTCTTCCAGGAGCTGGGGAAAGCCACTGGCCTGGAACCTCTTCAAGCTCCCCTCAAGGACTGTGGCTAAGACAGGAGTCAGGGGCTCCGTTCTACCTCCTTCTCCTGGAACAAGGCTGAGAACATGGATTACAGCCCTGCTGAGGACATCTGCACTTAGGGCCACCCTGTCCACCACTCCCATTCTTCCTTCATCTCAGAGTCTGTTTTCTGTTCTCTCTGGTTTGGGGAGAGGGACAGGATAATGTACTTTGAACTCATCACCGACTTCTTCTCCTCTTATGAGCCCATCAATTCACCAAAAAGTCTTTCTATTCAAGATCCAGGGGTTCTACAGTAGGAGGACCTATTAGAGCACGTAGTATCATGTGCAGTCAGGTGTGAGACTTAAGTCTATGTCTCCTTGACTTGTAGTTCAATGTTATTTTTATTTTCGCATGCCATGAAAGCAAACGGTGGCAACTATTAAAACTATCATCCTCCTTCTCAGTATCCTGATCATCAAAATGTGACCAACCATATAACACACAGACAGAAAGGAGCTATTATGGATGGATTTGTGTCTCCCCAGAATTCATATGGTGAAGTCTTCACCCCCAGTACACCTCATAATATGACTGTGTTTTGGAATAAAGCCTTGTAGTTGTTAATTTTGCGTGTCAACTTGGCTGGCCCCAGGGTGCCCATGTTAAACATTATGTCTGGGTGTGTCTATGATTGTGTTTCTGGAAGAGATTAGTATTTGAATCACTGGACTCAGTAGATTGCCTTTCCAAAGGGAGGCGGGCATCATACAATCCATTGAGGGTCTGAATCGTACAAGAGGTGAAAGAAGAAGGAATTCACCTTTTTTTTTTTTTCCTGCCTCAAAGATTGACCTGGGACATCTCATTCCATCTTCTCCAGCCTTTGGACTGGGATTTACATAATCAACTCCCCTAGTTCTCAGGCCAGCAGACTTGGACTAAATGATACCACTGGCTTTCCTGGGTATCTAGCTTGCCAATGGCAGATCGTGGGACTTCTCAGCCTCACTGGCATGAGCCAGTTCCTCATAATGAATCTACATCTACGTGTGCACGTGCTTGTGTGTGTGTGTGTGTGTGTGTGTGTGTGTGCATGCGTGCGTGCATATATACTGGTTCTGTTTCTCTGGAGAAACCTGACTAAGAGAAATTTAAAGCAGTGATTAAAGTTAAATGAGGTTATATGGGTGGCCCCTAATCCTATATGAGTGGTGTCTTTAAAAGAGAGAGACACACCAGGGAGGCACATACACAAAGGAAAGACCATGTGAAGACACAGCAAGAAGACAGCCATCTGCAAGCCAATGAGAGAGGCTTCAGGAGAAACCAACCCTGCCAACATCCTAATCTTGAACTTCCAACCTCTAGAACTTTGAGAAAATCAATTTCTATTGTTAAAACCATCCAGTCTGTGGTATTTTATTATAAGAGTTCCAGCAAAGTGATACAGGGGTTTCTTCAGTGTTCCTCATGTTTTCCTTACTCCTGGAATGCCCTGTTCCTCTTGTCTTCATGAGAAATTTAACCCACCCATCAAGGCTAACTCAATTGTCACCTCTTCTGTGAAACTCCTACAAATTTTCTGTGTTCCCGTATTTTGACATACTCCTTTTACAGCACTTTTAATATTGTATCAGTGCCTGTCTCTTGTACAAGACTGTGAATCCTTTAAGAAGAGCAGCCATACAAAGTCCATCTTTGAATTCCCACCGCCTAGTTTAAAAGCCTGATGGATGAATGGATGAATGGATATATGAATGGATGAATGAATGAATACAGGAGATGCAATTTCCCCTTAAGATGCCATACTCCCTGCTGCCCTCTGGTGGCTATTTAGTCTACAACACTGTATCTTAGGCCATTCTTTCTGGATTCTTCCAAATAACCTGTTTTCCAATTTATGAAAAATTTCCCCCACCTAATTTGGTATTACCACAATCTACTCTTCTCATTACACCATCCATCCACTTCTGGTCATCTTCCTCATTTATCAAGAACTTTTGTACCAAGACCCCAGTCCTCACTACCGTAACATCAGTGACTTCCAATGACATGTAGATCCTTCTCAAAAACAGATTCAAAATTTCTTCCTCAGCCCTAACATGTTATCTACATCTTACTTCAGGAACTCATTACTTGGCCACACCCAGACGTCAACGTCACAAAAATATTTTCATATCCGGATATTTTGGCTCTATGGTAAATTGAATAATGACTCCCAGAGATGTCCACATTCTAATCCCCAGAGCCTGCAACTGTGTTACCTTTTATGGCAAAAGAGCCCTTGCAGATGTGATGAACTTAAGAACCTTGGGATCAGAAGATAACCTTGGATTATCTGGGAGGGCTCAATATAATCACAAGGGTCTTTATAAGAAACACGCAGAAGGGTCAGAGTGAGAGAAGGAGTGACTACAGAAGCAGAGGTCAATGTGATGGGAGGCCACGTGCAACAGAAGGTAGGCAGCCTCTCAAAGCTGGAAAGGGCAAGAAAGCAGGTTCTCCCTTAGAACCTCCAGAAAGAACACATCCCTGCCAACCGGGTTTCAATTTATGACGCTCAGAACTGTGAGAAAAAAAATTCATGTTGCTGCAACCACTAAGTTTACAGTAATTTGATAGAGCAGCGATAGGAAATTAACACAGGCTCGGACAGACCAACCTCTAGACACAAGCTTTCAGGATCACTCAGTCTCTTTCCGTACGATGAACCCTATTCTCACAATTGATGTTCTCTCTCTGGCTACATTTCCTTTCCTAGACACATAGACACGATGATTTTAAACGTTGACATCTCTCTTCTTAAGACATCAAGGTCCTAACCTGAGTTAGGTTCTCAGTCCTTCTTTACTCTTTACATGACCTTCAGGAGCTCCTTCTGTTCCTCGGAGCAATAATTCCAAACCAAGTCAGTGGCCCCATCACTACTTCTCTCTTTAGTAAGTTACCTTAACTTCAATTTTTGAAAGAAAATCGAGGTGTGGCATGAGCTGCCCCCAGCATGTCCCCTTGCTGCAGTCCCCCTTGCTCTCACCATCCCTACTTATTTCTCTCTGCTGCCTCTGCCTAACAGACCTTCCCTCTCTCTTCCCCTTGCTCTCTCCATCCTCCATTCACTCAAAATAACTTACTTACTTCTTTATCTTTTTCCAACGTTTTCCAACTTTCTACGAAGACTTTATTGACACCACCCAATTCCCTGGTTGACCACCCCTCCTTCGTGTTCCCATTTTATTATACGTACTTCTACTGCAACTGTCATAGCACACATGATAAAGTTTGGTTACATCGATTCATGTGTCTTTCTCCTTCAACTAGACTGAGAGTCCCTTGAGGTGAATTGCTGTGCCTTATTTGTCTTGTTATCTCCAACACTCTAGCACTTTGCCCCTAATGTTTTAAGAAATGGTAAGAAGGAAAGTAGGAAGGACCTCTCACTACAGTGAGATGGTGAGTGATGTGGAGAGACAGCAAGCCTCCTCCCACCGCATACACACACCATCACCACCACCAAACATCAGTTGTACCTCTCACCTCCTCCCTGTGATTAATCTGCTTGGAGACTAAGGCTGGTCCCAGATCTCTAGGCAGAAGCTCATTCCAGTCAAAATGACAAGTGCACTGGCATGTTCATCTGAGAGCCCTATTTCATCAAATCCACTTCAGAATCAGGAAGGCACTCTTGGCTACCTCTGTGCTCCAGACCATCTGGTCAGGTGGCACAGCGCCCACTTACAAGGTCAGTTTCTTACTGCCCTGAACAGTCCAGATTATGCTGCAGAGTAAACTTTCTCTGTGAACTATCACAGGAAAATCTTCAGAATCACATTAGTCTCTCTCTCATCCACTTCTTTTTGTTCTTGGCTAAGCGGCAGGGGTATTTCTCCAGAGCATCATTGTGATCTAACTGTCCCTCTAACTGAGGACAATGAAATGGTCTGGGAGGATAAAGGGGGCAGCACCCACTTCTTATATTCCTTTTTGTGAGAAGGAGAGCAGCAGTGAAGTGTTCTGTGCCATGGAAACACTGGGCCACATTCTGGCATCTCAGGGATGTGTCCAGTTAGCTTTGTGGACGTTCTGATCCTAAACCAAACTGTTTGTAATAGAATTGATAGGCATTAACTCTGCTTCACATCTAAAGGATGGTTCCTTTTGTATTAAAAAAAAAAATCTTTGCCCCAACAGTAGAAATGAGAGACTATTTGTTTGCTTCTTGTTGGCACAGTTTTGGTTGGAGTTTGCCTGAAGATTCCCCTAAACATCTGGGAACTAATGCTATAATGAAGCCTGCTAACATCATAGAAAAAGCTGAAGATGAGCAATCATAAACAACTCTATACAAATGATATGCATCCTGCGCCAAAATAAAAGGGACAGCCACATTGCAGGCAGAGCTCCTAGGGACCAAGATGGGCTTCATGTGACATTGACAGATTCTTACACATGGTCAGCTCTACTGTCAAGTATTCAATCTTCCTGTAGGTAATTCTGTCTGGATAGATTTCAAAGCAAATATATTTAAGGATTGTCTGAAAATACATCCCTACTTCTGCCTTCTTTTCCTATATATTTGGGAAAAAAGGGGAAGACGACATGGAGGGGGTTAGAAACCAACTCTTACCCTTGAAGATCCAACATAAAGGCTACTTTTTCTGTGAGGTTCCCTCTAAACCACTGCAACCCCCAGTGATCTGTCCTTCCCCTGAATACCTATAAGACTTTGCATTTTACTATACACATTAGTGACTTGCATTATTAGTTATCCATTCATGATTCAGGAACTTGTCTCCTCAATTAGCTGCCAGGTCCTTGAGGACAAGGACTGCTCTATTAGTCCACAGTACCTATTCACAGTGATTTAATACAGCAGATGCTCAAAATATCTGATTGCTTGGGTAATGCCACCAGCAAATAGCCCCCAGATCACAACTATGACTTTGTTACACAGTATATGAAATTTAAGGAATAAATCTATCTCCGTATTAATATTGTACGCCTTGTGTTCCGCAATTTCTGAGAACAAGGTAGGTGAGCTGTTATTGGGGACTGCAGTGGGGGCGCTGGAGGAAGTGGGGTAAATGTTAAAATGGGGCCAATGAAAAAATACCCACGTAGGATTAAGATAAACTGGATTACTGAGAGTCTGCCTAAGCAGTAAGAAATGTTGGCCGACTTCATTTAATAACTAAAGCTAGAATTCTCAGTCTTCGAGGATTAGTGCCTGCAAGGCCGGTCTCTGCTCCACACCCCTTGGGAACTTTGGCTCACCTTTGAGCACGGGTTCTGCAAGCACACCTTGGGAGACCACTTTCCGCTGGTGCTGTCACGGCCGTTCCTTACCACCAGGCGGAGCCGCGCGCAGCGCAGTGCCGCGCCTCGGGGCGCGCGGCCGCTCTCCCAGCATGCCCCGCTCTGCCGACGTCGACCCGGAAGCTGTCGCCGGCAGCCGCCGGCCGGCAGCCGTAACAGAAGCCGGGCTGCTGATCGCAGTCGCCCGGGGGGCCCTAACCCGGCGGAGGGTTCCTCAGAGGGCGGCAGTGAAGACACCGTTGAGTACCCCGCACATCGGGGCTCGGTCTGGGCGCGCCCCCGAGCGGTGTATGACCTGGTCCTCGGCGTCTGTAAGTGTTGGGTGAGGGGCGCCGTAGGCCCTGCCCCGCCCTCCCCAGGCAGCGCGGAGGCTCTCCGACCTCGGGGTTATGAAGGCAGCCGAGTCTTCAAGGGCGGCCTCTCTGCTGGAAGGGGCTGGAGCTGGGGGCAGAAGCAGAGCCGCCTCTGTCGCTTTGCAGTGCGTGTAAGACGCCGAGGGCCCAGAGCCCCGCCCCGCCCGGGGCCCTGAATAGCACCCTAGATATCCTCGTCTCCGTACACACTTAACGTCCCATTCCCTACCTCAAGTGAAGTAGAAAGACGGCGATCGTCTGGGTAGCCATCTGCCCTTTTCAGCCATGAAGGCAGAGACAGTGTCTTCGTTACAAGAGGCTCCAGCTGGGTCCAGCTGGAACCTCAATAACCTACTGAGTAGCCCGAAGCTGATGGCTGTGGGAATCGTGCTCGGCTGGCTCCTGGTCATCCACTTTCTTGTCAATGTGTGGCTCCTGTGCCTTCTGTCTGCTTTGCTAGCGGTGCTGGGAGGATGGCTGGGCTCAAACGCCATTGTGGGGGCTTCGGGTCGACTGCACCTGGAACGCTTCATCCCAGTGGCCACCTGCCCTCCAAACCCTGAGGCAGAGAGGCAACTGGAGCAGGAGATCGACCGCACCATCCAAATGATTATTCGGGACTTTGTGTCATCCTGGTACCGCTCAGTGAGCCAGGAGCCAGCCTTTGAGGAAGAAATGGAGGCCGCTATGAGAGGGTTGGTCCAGGAGCTCCGGAGGAGGATGGGCATGGTGGACAGTCATGCTCTTGCCCAGAAGGTTCTGACTCTCTGCGGTTGTCACCTGCAGAGCTATATTCAGGCAAAGGAAGCCCTGGCTGGGAAGCAGAGTGGTACAGTTGAGCCCTCCCAGCTCTGGGAGGCTTACTGCCTAGCTACTGCCCCACACCCTGCTGTACAGAGCTCCAGCACTGAGGTCAGCTATACACGTGGCATTGTAAATTTGTTGCTTCAAGGACTAGTGCCAAAGCCCCACTTGGAGACCCGGACTGGGCGCCATGTAGTGGTGGAACTCATTACTTGCAATGTAATCTTACCACTGATCAGCAAGCTGTCAGATCCTGACTGGATCCACCTTGTACTTGTGGGCATCTTTTCCAAGGCCAGAAGTAATCCGACAGCAGTGGTTAAATCAACCTCCCCAGCCAGTGCCCTAGAAAAGCCCTCAGTGCCCACATCTCTGCCACTGATTGTTGAGGTACAGAGCCCGCCAGAAGTAAGAGCCCCTTCTCCAGCAGCAGCGCCGGTGCTACTGAACTGTAGTGAGCCTGACGGGCCTTCCCACCACTCCCCAGAAGTTGAAGAAGGCCATGAAGCAACAGAGGGAGAATTGGGTGGAGTCCCAGAAGAAAGGAAAGTAGGAAACAACTCATCTCATTTCCTACAGCCAGATATTCGAGGCCCTTTGTTCTTATGTGAAGACACAGAGCTGGAGTCTCCATTGTCTGAACTGAGCAAGGAAACCATCATGCTCATGACCCCCGGCAACTTCCTCTCTGACAGGATCCAGGATGCTCTGTGTGCCCTGGAGGGTCCCCAGTCTCTGGAGTCTAAGGATGTTGAGGGAGGAATTGAAGGAGCAGAGGCCGAGGAGGGTCCAGGAACAGAAACAGAGACAGGGCTGCTGGTCTCCATGCTGACTTCCTGTCCAGAGATCCACATTGACACAGCAGACAAGGAAGTAGAGCAAGGAGATGTCACCTCTCTTACAGCTTTGCTGACAGATCCAGAAAGGACTTGCCCCCCACGACCCTCATGCTTAGAGAAGGATCTCACCAATGGTGTGAGCTCTGTAGATCCTAGTCTGCCGCAGGTTCTGCTCTCCTCCTCTCCAACCGGTCCTCTCAGCTCAGCCACCTTCAGCTTTGAGCCCCTGACCAGTCCAGATGGCCCAGTTGTCATCCAGAACCTTCGTATCACTGGTACCATTACTGCTCGAGAGCACAGTGGCACTGGATTCCACCCATATACACTCTACACGGTGAAGGTAACAGGATTAGAATTACGGTCACCCACTCTGGGCTGGAATGGGTTTGGAAAGCAGAGTCAATGAAGCTAGTATTCTAAGGGAGAGAGGCTACTTTTCATTTACTATGTTCAGTTCGACAAGAATCTATATGTGAATGGTCGGAAGATCATTTGTAAAGCAAAGTTGGCTTCTGTTTAGTATCTGTGCAAACAATCCTAGAATCTCAGGGTTCTTTGGATACTGAGGGTTGTATTTTTCAGTGGTTCCCAATATAGAATCTTGTCCAGAAATCCTCTTTCCAAACTTCCCTGTTAATTTCTTTCTTTCCTTTTTTTTTTTTAAAGATTTTATTTATTTATTACACAGAGATAGAAACAGCCAGAGAGAGAGGGAACACAACAAGCAGGGGAAGTGGGAGAGGAAGAAGCAGGCTCATAGCGGAGGAGCCTGATGTGGGGCTCGATCCCAGAACACCGGGATCACGCCCTGAGCCGAAGGCAGACGCTTAACCTTAACCGCTGTGCCACCCAGGCGCCCCCGCCCCTCCTTTTTTAATTACTAATATCTTTTGTCCTTTGTTTAGGAAGGAAGTTTATATATATATATACACTCATATATATATCTCATATATATATAATATCTCAGAAGGTACCAGGTTCCTCATTCCTAGAAGTGTTCAAGCACTGAAGTAGGAACTACTCGGTAGAGATAAGAAGGAGTACATGTATCAGATGGTGAGTTCAGTTACAGCAGTGGCTCCCTAAAACTGGCTTTAGAATAGACTGTCTCCTAATTACCCGAAGAGGGCATTTTTGTAAATTCTCATTCAGATCTATCAGCGTCTGTCAGAATCTATTTAAAAAGCAGCACAAGTGATTTTTGAGGTGCAGCCAGGTTTGGGAATGTATTGATTAGTGTTGCTCAGGGGCAGACTATTCCACAGGACCTCCCAAGTGCTCCAAATTTGAGAGCCCTACCCTGAATTCTGTCTGTGTCTCTTACTAGGCTTTTCCTTCTCAGTGCTGGTCTGAGGGACTACTGCTTCGCTCATGTCATTTCATAACGAATACTCCTCTCTGGCTTTAGAGAATTTTAAGACAGCCTTAAGCCCCACCTACAAAGAGATCATTTCTTCCATAACTTGCCCCACAGTGTAATACCTCCTCCAGACAATAATGGTAACCTACTCCTAATGAGAACAAGTACATACATAGTTCCTGCACATCATTTCATTATATCTTAACTCCTCTGTCAGAAAGTCTACCCTGTCCTGAGCTGCAGCTTTCATGCTGTTCAGGGTGTTTGCTCTAGGGGAACATTCAGTACAAGTTGTCTTTTCCCACATACTGGCCCTCCACGCATATGAAGACAGCAAACTCTGACCCCTTACAACATCTCCAGTCTTCATGTGACTTCCAATCATACAGATGATATGTGTTTAGGAAAAAAAATTTCAATTCAGCTCCAAGAATAATAATTAATCTGCCCAAAGCAAAATAAAAACACATGTTCTTTTAATGCATTCCAGGCAAACAAATGATTTTATTCATCAGCTGTTTTGGATTATTTGTTCTTCCCCCCAACTAACGTAAATAATCACTGGTCAAGTATAATGGCAAATGGTTATCTTCTTATAACATCCAACCCACAATTTAGTAGTGAAAGAGGTGGTCTTGTACCTTCTGTTTTATACTCTTTGAGATTTGAAAAATAGTAATATAGCCATTTTTTTAAGATTTATTTATGTCTGAGAGAGAGGGAGACAAGTGGGTGGGGCAGAGAGAGAGAGAGAATCACAAGGAGACTCCATTCCAAGCTGTGGAGCCTGATGGGGGCTAAATCCCATAACCTTGAGGTCACAACCTGAGCCTAATCCAAGAGTTGTACACTTAACCGACTGTGCCACCCAGGAACCCTATATCCATTTTTATAAGTTAAGAAAGTGTTTGCAGGCGGGAGTTTTGAGGTGGAAGGAGGGAATGGAGAACAGCAAAACTCATTTCTCTTTCTGGGCCACATATGTGGGGAAACACATCTCATTCCTTAATTCAGCTGCCCTGGGAATTTGAGTTATTCACTACAACTCAGAGCCGCAATCAGATCTAGTAGGTTCAGAAATAGGGGCGCCTGGGTGGCTCAGTCAGTTAAGAGTCTGCCTTCGGCTCAGGTCATGATCCCAGGGTCCTGGGATCGAGCCCCACATCGGGCTCCCTGCTCAGCGGGAGTCTGCTTCTCCTTCTCCCTTTGCCTGCCATTCTGCCTACTTATGCGTGTGCCCTCACTTTCTCTCTCTCTCTGTCAAATAAAAGAAAGAAAGAAACAGAATAGGACCATCTTCCTCCCTTTACTTCTACTCTCCTCTTACTGTGTGGCCATTGAGCTGATGCCCTAAATAAATGTGTTCATTCAACAGTATGAGACGGCCCTGGATGGTGAGAACAGCAGTGGCCTGCAGCAGGTGGCCTACCACACTGTGAATCGCCGCTACCGCGAGTTCCTCAATCTGCAGACTCGTCTGGAGGAGAAATCAGATCTCCGAAAGTTCATCAAAAGTCAGGAGTTTCCCCAGCCCGGACTGCCTGCTTGCTTTACACATCTAGCCCCCTAATCTGAAAGGCTAGGCCTACTAGTTTGTGGGAAGGGATGGAAGAGGAGAACACAGCATCCAGGGGCCGGTGTTTCCCCAGTTTGCTTTCAGATGTTGTGGGTTTTAGTGCTGGATAGCACCAATCACATTCTTTCTGAGGCACTTCTCTGACACTTACTGCTTTGTTCTGGGGCCCATCTAGTTTAAGCTTGAGAAACTCCTATTTCCACATGAGTCTGTGAAATAGTGTGAGGAGTTAAATCAATTTTTCCACATGTATACATAGATGGATTGCTCTTAAATATTAAAATAGTCTCCAGAAATGCTTGCCATCCTTCCTTTAACAACCAGGCTTTTTGTGTGTTTGCTATGTGACACCCATAAGGCACAGGAACAGTTAAGAAAATGTAATAAAATTTAACTCTAAAAATAAGCTAGTAAGCAGCTACTTTGTTTAAAAAAAAAAAAAAACTGATGGTCATCCAAATAAACCTTTTAATAAGTTTAGGCATAAGTTGTGGATTTCAGTTATGCATTTTCTTTCTTAATAACAGTAGTTACTGCTGAACCAAGCTTGAAAAAGTATGCCAGGTTCTCTTCTAAGTACTTTCTACATATTAGCTCATTTAATTGTCCTAACAGCTTATGAGATAGATAACTATCATTCTCCCCAAAGAAGGATTAGGCAACTTGCTGAAGGTCATTCTTATAGTAGGGATTGGAGCAAAAATTTAAACTTGGGCAACTGGACTTCAGGGTCCTCATTTGTAACTACTGTAGCATATGGCCTCCTATACGTTAGTGTAAACACCGATAACAAGAGTAGATTGTATGTACTATATCCTTGGGGTATATTTGGACCTCCTGAAATTTAAAAAAATCTTAGGAATATATTCAACAGTCCTGTTTTCTTTACATATATGGTGTATTTCATGTGGAATATCTCTCAGTGAATGTTAAGTGAATGAGTTTGTGTTGTTTTTTTTTTTTTTTAAGATGTGAAGGGTCCTAAAAAGCTCTTTCCAGATCTTCCATTTGGAAACATGGATAGTGACAGAGTAGAAGCCCGAAAGAGCCTCCTGGAATCCTTTCTAAAGGTCAGCACCTTCAGTTTCAACTGTGTTTTCATTCTAATTACCAGATACCTAAGCCAAGCTGAAGAGACTCGGGGACCAGAATTTCTCTTTGAAATCCTTCTTGTGTCTTTTGCAGCAACTTTGTGCCATTCCAGAGATCGCTAACAGTGAGGAGATGCAGGAGTTCCTTGCTCTGAACACAGATGCTCGTATTGCCTTTGTCAAGAAACCATTCATGGTGTCCAGAATAGACAAGGTACCAGCAGGGCCACTGTGCTCAGCTTTAGTTTCTCACCAGAGTGTAGGCAGTGATTGAAAAATAAAGGAGGTTGGGGGTGGGGAGAGACAGCAGAGAGGAGTCCATAGAACATGGACTAGAATTTTTAAGACCTGTGGCAAATATTGGTTGGACCATCACCTTGCTATGACACTACATGGGTACACATATCTCCTATGGGATATTATGACATTGTTATTCTAGCAGAGGGAGGTAAGGATAGATCTGTACCTCCATAGATCGGTGGGGGCAGGAAGGTCTCTCCTGGAGATAAAGATCATTCCTGGTGTTGGTCACTCAGGAAAAAGAGCCCTAAGACAGGACACTAAGCTGGATTTACACTGGTGTGCTGATTCTCTGCTGGAGAGTAGCATGGAAAGAATTATACTTTTTTCAAGAGGGTATCTCAGAACCTTTGAAGATGGCAGGAGAAGGACATTTGTACAACACATTATATCCTTCTTGTAAGCAGCTGATTTGAGAGTTTCCAGGACACAAGTCTGAGGTTTATGTTTATCCAAAGATGGCATATGTTTTAAAAGGTTAGAAAACACTGACTCATTGGCAGAAGGCGGACCTCTCTCTAGACTTCAGGGGATAAAATGAAAAAGTGGAATTTCATGTGGTAGGAATTAGAAGACGTTCACTGATGCGAGGAAAAAGCTGCAAATTGGAAAGGGATAAATGAGGTAGAATCCCCAGAATTCCATGCAGATGTGTCCATCTACACAGATGTGTTCACTCACTGACTCACCAGCCACTTACTGCTTGCCTGGTCAAGTACAAGCTTGACCATGAACAGGACTAGCTGCTGGTGATACAACAGTGAACAGAGCAGATAAGGACCCTCCCCACAAGCTACAATTTTGTGAGCCTTGAGAGCAAGTTGTATTTTCTAAGCTGCATTATCTCTTCATGCTGTCGTCTGTGTTCTCTCCCTGGTTTGTTACCTCCCGTGCTGCACTGTAGTCCTAGTCTGCCACTTCAGCTTGTCTAGTCCTAGTCTGCCACTTCAGCTTGTCTCAGCTGTGCTGGCTGCACTCCGGGTAGGGGATGAACACAGGCATGAATTAAGGACGGCATGGCGCTGCTCTGAGCCAGCAGTGTTAATTAGCAAGGAGTACCAAAGGAAAAGTAAAGATTTCTTTTCATTTCTTTAGGTTTTTAGTGTTTCGTTTGTACATTTTCCTTTTTAGCAAATATCTATATGCCATTTTTCCATTCTGAGAAATACAGACAAGTCTTACTCTTCGGTGAGGATTGTTTTATTTGGTCTTTATGAGGAGTTTATATCAACTCCAGATTTCCTTAATTTTGACATGAGTGATTTTTGTTACTCTTTCTGTAAAGAAGAGAAATTATTTGGAGTAAGTGGAAAAACCAGTTCTTTATTCTGTGAATTACTCTGAGCATGTTAATATTATATGTGCTTTTAGAATGTATTTCTTATTTGATAATCTTTACTCTTTCTCTTTTCCATATATTCCTACCTATATCACTTCCATTTATTCACATCTTGGTGAAAGTATTATTGATTTGGAAATAAAAATCATTCCCTCATATACAAGGAAAGAAATTGAAAAATGAAGTGTTTCACCAGCCTGCAGAACTCCGAGCTTTTTATTTATCTTATTGTTTATTTTGGCTTCTTTTCCCATGGCATTGTTTGTCTTAACTCTGTGAGGAAGCAGATTTTTATGGCCATCGAGAAAAGGGGGGATAGTTGCCAGTAAATGTCTGGTATCTGAGTATGCTGATGAAAAGGCTCCACTAGCTAGACCCGCTCTGTGCTCATCTTCATTGCACGAAGCCCCACGAGACACCTGCTCATTTGGTGGTTTCTGTCTGACCTTGCACCTCTGACCCCTGCAGATGGTGGTAAGTGCTATCGTGGACACCTTGAAGACAGCATTTCCTCGCTCCGAACCCCAAAGCCCCACAGAAGAGCTGAGTGAGGCCGAGACAGAAAGCAAGCCCCAGACAGAAGGCAAGAAGCCTAGCAAGTGAGAAGCCCTTCAGTCACCCGGGGACCCTTTCCAGTTCTCGGGGTGATTGCCAGTCCTGAGCCAAAGCCTAGCCCCACTCTCAAGCCCTAGGAGAGAAGAGATGGGTCACACATACCAGTTTTTGTACAAAGCCAGACCCCACACTCCTCAGTGCTCAACCCAGAGGAGCCTGAGATCCAGCGTAGGCATCCCTTCTGAATATTTGTCTTGCTACGGGAACCCAGGATTTAAACTGACCGGGAACTTTTGACGAGAAGGAAAACTGTAGAATATGTATATTCTCCTTTTCTATTTTCCTGGAAAATTGAGGTGTTTCTTTCCTATTAAGAATTAAGGCTTGTAACTGATCTCTGTTTGTCATCATTCCTGGAAATCTTAGCTCAGAAGATGCATGTACTGGCAATAAACAGGAAATGGCCAGAATGAACACCTATAGGACCTGTTTTTGGCTATTCTGTCCTTTACTAGGATCCTACACACACCATTTCAGAAGCCAGCATGCGGAAGGGAGGGCACCACATTTAACCCTTACTGCAAATTTTATATCTGTATCTGGACCATTATGAAGAGAAAGAGTGAGAGAGTGAGAGAGACAGAGTGTGTGTGTGTGTGTGTGTGTGTGTGTGTGTGTGTGTGTTGGAGGGGGGAGAGGGTAAGGTGGAGAATTTGTATGTTTGTGTCTATATGTCTGACCGTCTTTGTTTCTGTGTTCATGTCTCATGGACCAGCAGTAACACAATTTTTAGCCTTTTTTACTGAGCCCGTATTTTGAAGGGTGACCATATCTGTGCTTATAAGAGCCGTAAAATGTGAGGTTAACACTTGTGGTCCCTTCCCTACTTTTATTTGGAACACTAGGAGAATAAGTGGACGTGCGAAAAGGGTACTAACAACAACAACAACCTTGGTTTATGCCATGTATCTATTTAATCTCCAACAAATTTTTAATGAGTATGTATTTGCCATTCTCCTAGCTTATGGGAATACAACCATGATAGACTGGTCCCTGTTTTACATGAGCAAAAGTGCTTCACAAACGCACTGTGGCCATAGCTTAGTGCAATGGTTGTACTATGTATTAAGAATTGCCAGAATGTGTATCAGTTTCGGGAATTTCAGGGCCAGGTCTCTCCTGGCAACTCTGACCCCAGTAAGCTCCCAAGAATAAGTATGGATGTTCTTGTTTTAAGGTAGTAATACTTGGCAGCCCTTTGTTGGGAGATTAAAACCATGAATTATGTTCTGTTTCTGCTCTTTGTGTCAATACCAGGTCCAGATTGAGGTTCTCCTCCAGTAAGATTGCTCCAGCACTGAATATAACTGAGGCACCTGAGAAGATTCTCTATTGTCTCCAGGAAGGCAGTGTGGTGAGAAGTTTCTAGATAACTCCTGGAATTAATAGCTGGGATGTTGATCCTGCAGTTACAGGCAATTGAGACATTCTCCAACGTCAGGAGGGATGTAGGTGCCTTGCTAAAGGACTTAACCAGCATCTGGATCTCCAGTTTTTATTCTAAAAGTGTTTTCTCTCAGTGGTTTCTAATTCCTACCCACTCTGGGTCGGCAGGTTGGCTTCTCAAGGGTCATGGGCTTGGAACAAAGGATGGCAGAATGAGAAGGAAAGCCAGTTCCTGGGAGAGAACAGATCACCCAAATGTATTTGCAGCAAGTGAGAATACAAAGGCATTGTTTTACTTGCAATTTAGGTAGAAAGTGAAAACTTTCCGAAGGTGGTCACAGAGTCAGTTGGGTTCTATACTCATGATACTTGTGCAGGGAAAGAACAGGGAAAACCTGAAGGGCCACGGTTACTCTCCTATTTTCTTCATTCTTTATGTGATGTGCCACTGGCTTTTTCTTCAGGAGTCAGAGATCCTATCCATGTCTGGGATGGAATCCTTTATTGAAAAACAGACAAAGTTATTAGAAATGCAGCCAGCAGAAGCCCCAGAAAAAGATCCTGAACAAATCCCCAAAGGTTGTATGGATGGTTACTTGTCAGAAGCAGCTGTGCCAGCCCAAGACATCAGCAATGGTGACCCAGGTACGTGACAAGATCCCCACTCCCACAGAGAAGGGAGGCACAGTGTGACAGTTGGGATTCATTGATGCATTTTCTCTTGTATTCAGCTAAGCAAGCCATGTGTTAAACACCAGTGTTTGAGGTACTGTGCCGAATCCTGGGATACAAAGAAGAATTTGACATAGTCCGCAGAGCTGAGTCAAATAGGAGCAGGGCACAAAAACAGGGAGTTCTGGTCCAGCAAACTAAGATCCGTGCTTATAATATCATTATCTTACTTATGTTATTCTTGCCATGCTTTGGCATCTTTGGACTACTCCCTTTACCTACAAACTTTCTTTCTTTCGTGTCTGTGATACCCCTTTCCTGGTTTTCTTTCCACCTCTCTTGTGGTCCCTTCTCAGGCCCCATTGTTGGTTCCCTTACTAGCCTTCCAGAACTTCATTTTTAGCTCTCTGTTCTTACTCTATATACTCCCCCGTGAGTGATCTCATTTGTACTCCTGATTTTAAATCTACCATGTGCTGATGATGCCTAAATATTGGATGTTGTGTTTCCTCTTGCTTACCAGAAATCTCCACTTAGATATACCATTGGGCTACTGAAGCCCAACATGGAGTTCTTCCTTTTCCCTGGATCTTTTCCTTCTGTTTTATTTACTGCCATAGCAGATAACACTACCCAGTTCCCCAACATAGAGCAGGAAGGGAGAAGGGGTGAGGACAGGGAGGTTTGCTTCCCAAAAGAAGTGCAGATGTTTTTTTTACAGAGAAAAAATTGGGAGACCTGGATATTAATATGTTTGCTGAGCTAGAACTTATAATAAAAGAGTTTTTCAGTTCCACCAACACAGAGTCTCCCACTGAAAAGAAAAGATCACAAAACCCTGGGTTCAGAAGGGGGGGAAAAAGGCTGATTTCAGATCATTGTTTCTCAGGTGCACTTGAACAGTCACCTGACCTCTAGTGTGTGGACCTCAGCTTAACTGTGTAAAAAATTAAGTTCACAACCCCACCTCTTCCCACATACCTCACTGGTTACATAAATCAAAGTGTTACGACAGTAAAAGCATCAGAGAACTGTAAGAAGTTACAAATAAGACGAAATGGGTGAAACAGTATAATTCTAGCCAAGGTCAAGCCTGTAAATTTTGAACATCATATCTCTAAGGGTATAGTTTATGCCTGAGCTTTTCTTCTAGCCCTGAGAAATTCAGAATGCTCACATGATAGGAAATTACATTTTCTTCCACAGGACTTGGTGCCTCCTCTTGCTTTCTTATTTTTTACTGCTGTGACTAGCTGTCACCACATGGTGGCAGCTCTAGGTAAACACTAAACCTGAGAAAATCATAAGGTCGAGGAGGGTGGCTGACGCTCAGGATGGTGCTGTTTCCCAAGGAACTGAATATCCTGTCTTTGAGCAAATGACTGGGAAGTAAACATACCAGTTCCCATGCCCCCTTGAAATGCAGTGCAGAAAAGATATATATGTTAGAAGGGATTAAGAAAAAAGTAGGATTGAGTTCTCGAATATTCAGCCAAATCTGAAGTTATTAATGTCCTAAAGAACCCTGTAGGGAGGAGCGCTTGGGCAGCCTGGCCCAGACAATACCCATTGGTCCTAGACTAACAAAATTATTGTTGATGATTAATTATGATATTAATCACAGCAGTAGCACCAGATTGCTGAGATTGATTCTGGAACATTATGTATTCCTGGGGACATCTCCTGGGAAGCAAATCACAGATGACATGGGACCCCCTGACCGGGGTTAAAGAACAGATGCTTCCATCCATAAAGTACCATCTGTTCAGGAGACTTCACCCTAGCATGGGTGTGAAGTCACCTGTGGTCTTTCCAGTCTTTGAAAGAGGAAAGAAATCAGTCATTGTCATGGCATATTTTACCAAAGGTGGAATGCTCTTCCTCGAACCGAGTGTTATCTCAGAACCAAACTGAAGGCTTCTGGATCCCAACCCAACAGCTCTGTGTAATGGAGATGCTTTCAAAGCAACTTGCTTACAAGAGAGTGAATCCCAAAACTTTCCCCAAATCTGTTGCACACAACATTTCCATGATGCTTTGTGGAGGCTAGTGGAATATAAGGATGGAAGAGATGGGGCCTTGCCAGTTCCAGTTAGTCACTAGTTGGGAGCAGTTTCTTGGAACAGAATGTATTCAGTTCCCAGGGGGACATACAAAAGAAACAGAAGCTAGATAGGCATAATAATTATATGCAAAATCTTTTAGAAAGGTAAATATTACTGAATGACTAAGGAACATAAAGAATTATAAAGAAATACAGAGCCTATCACTGCACTTTTTAGATATAAAGTAAACATCTCTTGATTTGAGTACAGAAGAATTACAGAAATACAAGATGATTGATATAAAGGTGAAGATCCAGTGCATTGAAATATGTTCCTCCAGAATGGGTCTTTTCTGAGTTACCTTTGATGCCTTTTCATTCCCCAGGAGCAGAGACGGAGCTAGCTGACACAGCCCTAGATCTGCTCCTCTTGCTGCTGATGGAACAGTGGAGATGGCTATGTACAGAAAACATGCAGAAAGTTCTTCATCTTGTGTTCGGAACCCTAGTTCAGAGGTAAGATGGCAGAGTTCTCCATCGTATTAGAGTCTAAGGTTGGACAGGGGTTGGATGTGATGCTGAATTCTGCACTGGAGAGGGAAAGTGTAGAGTCCAGGCAGCCTGCAGCCATAAGGGAAGACAGAGACTCTGTCATAGGTGCCCAGGGATGAAGACTGCCCGAACAGTTCCAAAAGGTTTGTGTTAATCACCTCATCATCTAAAGTATAAATGGGTCTGCTTCTGTAAGACTTCTGGCATAATCCACTGAGTTATAGACGCTGCCTGTGATCTTAAAACCCTTCACCTCAACTCTTCGTACTCGGGGTTCAATTTTCTACCCAGTTATACCCCTAAGCCCTATACCTTTCACCTCGTTACAATGGACATTTCTCTCCACTGACGGTATATATTCACTGTGATGATAAACAATGAGACAAGGAGAAAACGGATCAGTGCTCCGAAAATAAAGACTGTTTTCTCCAAAAGGTGTGTAAATATTCACAACTAAAGAAGTACTTACACAGGATGGTAAGGAATAAAAGTATACTTGGATATAAAATGTGGACTGTGATCCCAACACCACGTTCATCTCCTAAAAGATCTGCACGTGGTTGGAGTTTTTAGCTGCTGACTTCTAACCATGAAACTGACACAAACTTTGCTAAACTCAGGATGGCCAGAGACACGGTCTCAGAGCCAGACAGATATACACAGTGCTTGTGTTTTGACCTTTCTTGTTTTGATTTCTCTCTTTTGAGACATCCTGGCAGATCCTAAAGTAAGAAGAAGCCAAATTCTGACCTCTTCTGTTAGCATATGGCTCATCATAATAGGTCACTCCAAAAAGAAAACCTGTTTTTAAAAACAGAATTGTGTGTCAGTTCTACAAGTAGAAAATCCATTAACAAGGAGCAAGTAAATCTGCCCTCCGACTCTCAGAGTTACTTAAGATCAGGGAAGCTTAAGGAGCTTTAATAATAATAAGACCTAGTGAGAGAAGAGGATGCACTTTCATATTTGCTGAGTGTTCATCATATGCCAGCACCTGACCTCTGTGTACATAACATTTTCTTGTAGCAGCCAAGTGAGGTAGGTAGCTCCATTTTATAGAAGAAAATAGAGATTGGCAAGGTCAGTTAGCATACCCAAGGTCATAGTTAATGACACCTGGACTTTGAAGCTAGATGTGTATAACTCCAAAGCCAGTGTGCTTTTTCCTACATGTTGTAGCTGACAACCGGTCTCCAAGCGAAATCCACATATAAAATGCTGACTAGTCTCCATGCCCTTTGACTTTCCCCCTTGTCCCTCCTCCGTACTCAGCTCTGCCACTAGAGTGCTTTTTCCAAAAAGCAAATACGAACATATAGTCCATACCTAATATCCTTCAGTGGTGCCCTATTGCCTACAAAAGTGATTTTTCCACTATGTTTCCCAGAGTTCTAGGGTTCCGCAGAGGTGCTTTAGAAGCTGAGTGGACCATGATCTAATCAAAGAAATTTCATTTTGGTCAGTGTAATAGGCTAGGGATCTGGGTAAGTTTTTGTTTGAAAAAGGGCTCCACTGTGTTTAAAATACATGTTTATTTATTATATTAAAATTTCAGCTCCTTTCCTATGTGACATGGTCTGGTCCCAGCCTTATTTCTGATTCTCTCCCATGCAAACCATTCATCATGGCCTGAACACTCTGGTCTCTCTTCCTTCAGGCCTTTATTCTTCCTCTTATCTCTACCAAAATGGTCTTTCTCTGTTCATTCTTCTACTCATTCTATCTTGTCTCTCTCATTCTGTCTCCTTCCCTACGTCCAAAACTCTCCATCTTCTTGTCTGCTTGGCCTATTGCTAAATATTTTTCAAAAATGTAGCATTAAATGTCATTTGTTCTGTGAAACTCCTTGTGGTATCCTCTCCCACCTTCCCCCAGAACTAAGGAGCCCTCTTTTCTAGTCTTAAAGTTGTGATGATTATACTTATCAGTATATTAGAGAAATGATCTTCTTTCCCTAAACTGTGGTCCTCAAGTGGGGGGCTGTTTTCTCCCGGGAGTATTTGGCAGTATCTGGAGATATTTTTGGTTATCACAACTGAGGAAAGAGGCAGGAAGCTATTTCATCTAGTGGGTAGAGGCCAGGGATTCTGCTGAACATCCTACATTACACAGGACAGCATCCCTCCCCCCCAAACAACAGTGAATCATCCTACCCAACATGTCAGTAGTGCAGAGGTTGAGAAACTTTGCCCTACACTACCAGTTCTTTAAGGACTAGACCTGGCAATATATCCCCAGCAACTAGCACAGGACATTGAAGATGATCATTAAATATTGATAAAAGAATAAACATTTCCTTTCTCATTACCTTCCTACTTGAAGTAGAGTCTCTCTGCGTTCTTATTCAGTCACCTGTGAATGTTGCTAACCGATCCTTCATTTCTTCTTCCTCTGTTAAGTTTCCCCTTGCTGATCTTCCAAGTGCTTTCCAAAAACTGGAAGATTCTCAAACTAGCTAGTTTGTGATAATTGATTACCCTCTGTCCTTGAAGTCATTTACATGATGAATTGGTTTCAGAACACAAGAAATTATTCAGTAGGAACAGAAAAGTATAGCTGAGTCAGGAGAAATTTTTAAAAGATTAAGATTCATATATTAAAAAGGTAGGAAGAAGTTGACTTAAAGTTCGAACAACTCGAAATATTAAAGGGCTTGAGCCAGTACCAGGGAAGGCGAGAGAAATATATTTGGGAATTATTGAAGAAGTAGTGTTTTACATAGTTAGGGTTCTTGGAAATCTAAAACAGGAAGATTAAATACAAGGGAATTTCAGACAGAGAATTCTAAGCTGGATTGCATTTACCTCAGTGGGCGATGATTATCAATTCTCTAGGGTTAGGGAAGAGACAAGGGTAAAGTGGAACGGATGGAATGTGCAGAAGTACATATGTTGCGACCTCTGGTCTAAGCATACTGGTAGACAGTTGTCCAGGCTGTTTGTAGCATTTATCCACTTTACCTTGAAATACTCTTACCTCTCTGTCCAGCTGGGAAATTGTTTTGGTCTGACTCCTTTATTCACCAGGCTGGTCAGTAGTGAATGAAACAGACTCTGTCCCTACTTTTCACATTTTGTACAGTTTCATGGAGGTTAAAACTGAGGGCCTTATCCATGATCATTAAGCTAATGCATGGTGGAGCCAGAAATCAAAACCAGGTATTTCAAAGCCCAGGTTCTTATCTACACCGTATACTACTTCTTTGCTGTGATTAATCTCTCTGAGCTTTGGTTTCCATCTGGAAAATAAGAATAATAGTAGTATCAATCTGTTTAGGTTTATAAAAGGTGTCCAGTAGATGTTAGGTCTTAATATTTGCACTTCAGAAAAAGGAAGGAAGGATAAAAGGTATTTTCTGTTTTTAACTCCTCCAGCTAGTGGCCCCAAATCTGCTCTACTTTTATGTCTTCAGGATGACTTCTGTGACTTCAGGATGCCCCACTCTATACCGGTCTCCTCTCATAGCTACCACTATCCCCACTATGCCTGTCTCCGAGCTAACAGAGAATAGAGCTCCTAAACAATAGAGACTTCATAAGGCCTTTCAAGGTGACTTTGTGCCAATGGGCTCATTTGTTAAAGCAACAACCAGAGTGTTCCCATGTCTTACATCAGGAAGCAGACCACCTGGGTCTCTTTCCAGCACAGACAAGCATAGGTTAAGTATAGAGTTCAGTAGTATTTTCCAGGATTACTGGTGCTGCTGGTTACATGGGTGGGGAGAGCTGCTGGAATCAAGTAGTGCCTTTCCTCATGAAAAGAACTTTGAATCAGGCTGTTTTAACCTTTGCGTCCCCATCTGTTGACTCTTCCATTAGAACCACGCTTCTATTTAGGTGGGTACGTAGCTGTCAGGTGAATGAAGATGAGCAAAACCTACAGGTAGCTCACACCATACACAAAATCAGGGACAGGGCTTACAGCTAAATTTCCCTTGACTTTACTTTTACTTTTTTTTTTTTTTTTTTTAAATGGGGTGGCATCTCTGTTTTTTAAAGGAGAGAGATTCTGGATATATTTAGTGTTTTTGAACGGAGCCAGTATGAATCTTGTGCAAGAACAGAATATTGTGGCTATTACTTTTGGAAAACCCTTTGTAACTGTGGTCTGTTATCTTTGTTCATCATAGATTTTTCCAGGCGATGGTATTTTGTACTTAGTCAGTTGTCTCATCTCCCTTCCTGTCAAAAAGTTCATACTTATTGCTAATCAAATTTTGTCCGTAAGTCCATTTTGTTTTGTGTTAGCTGCAGTGGAAATAGGAACACAGCCAGCTGACATCCTTCTCACCCCAAGTCTCCACAGACTAGAACTAAGAGTCTCATCCTTGCCTGGTCAAGGCCTTTCATCTTTCCCTAGAAATCATTCCATCTTTTTAAACATGGCCCGCTTCTCAAATATCTTGTTCTGGGTTCACAGTGCTCTTAAAGCTTTTCTAAGATAGGAGTGAAGAAGAAACTGTGGGTATCTGGAAAAAGAATCCCAGTTCCCTTTCCAGAGGCTTGAAGGATCTGTGGTCTGTGGTCTCGTACCAGCAAGTTCCCCTGTGCGTGGTAGACACGGAAAAGACAGGGCATATTTCAGGACTCAGCGTGGAGACATTGATGACCTTGTCTCCTTCAGGATACTTAGTATCCAGCAAACCTTTGTCGAGAGTTTACTTCGCGCAGACACTGTGCTGAACGCGCAAGTGTATTATATCACTTAATCCCCCCACAAGCTCTGTGAAAGAGGTCTTATGATCTCCATTTCAAAGATGAGGAAGCTGAGGCTTACAAAGAGTTACGGTTTTTTACTCCAGATCACAGAGCTAATAAGTATAACACACACAGAATTCGAACCCATGTTTGTCTGATTTTCAGCTGTAATGACTTTATCTTTCAGGGATTGCCTTGAGATTTGAAGGGATTAAAAACCAACAAAAATCTTTGCCTCAGAGTAGTCTGCATTCCTCAAGAGGAGATTATCAGTCACTTTGTAAACTCCAAACCACGTTTATGTGTATGCACATTCACGTGTAACGCAAAGGGCCCCGCAGCGTCCTAAGGTCAGCCCATGTTACTTCTCCCCTGGACAGCTTACATTTCTTTTTATTTTTAAAAAGAGGTTCATACAGTGCTACATTCCTGGGCTTTACTTGCTTTGTAAGCAGAGAAGGTGGAATTTGATATCCCCCCAAAGCTGCAGCACCTCCCCTGACACTCCACCTACCATTGCTACCCTGACAAGAGGTACGGTGTGGTCCCTCCCTGCTTCCTGCTTCAGTGCTGGCCTCTCTGAGACTGTCCCTCTGACTGCTGCCCAGGGAGCACCATGTTTGCTGTGTCTCTGAAACCATAAGGATCAGAGCTGTATCCTTTTGCAGATTACTTGGGCTCTCCTTCTTCTCCTTCTTTGAGTTCTGCACATTAAAGAGAAGGATAGTCGGTACTGGTGCCACTGAGAGTAACTGCTGCTTCTCTAGCCATCATGAACACACAGCAGCTGGGGCATCGGGGACGGTACGGCCATCTAGATTTACATTCATCTCCTTAAAATGCCCTAATTTTCCAACCTCCTGCATTATCATCTCCAAGAAGATAATAAGTTCTGCCTTCAGCTTTGTTTACTCTCCTTGCTCCTTTAAAAGACCCATATATACATAACTGCCTTGGACGCCAAGGACTCTTGCCAAATCATGAGCGTGCACTCCCTCACTCAAGCTTGCTTTCCAGCCTGCAAAAAAAAAAAAAGGAGAGTAAATTCAACCTCATGACCCCTCCTTCTAAGCCAAGGTTGGAAGAGTTCTGAGCTGAGCCAGGCTTCATAAATCTCCCTTGATTGTTGATGGTGTGGAGAGAGTGGAGGGGAAGGGAGCTGAAGAGAAGTTAGATGCCCAAAAAAGGCATTGTTAAGTCAAAGGGAAGTCTTGCACGCATGCGTGCCTGACCCCATGTGTCAGCTTCTGTGCTGGGAACATCCAATTATGTAAGAAGGAGCACTCCTTGTTTGGAACTAGAGACAAAGGGAGGGGCAGAGGAGTGGGGGTAGCAGGCTAAGCCAAGGAGTGAATCCAGCTTATGCAGACTGCTCATGTCTGAAAACAGAAGAAACTTACCAGTATCCCTGCGTGCATCAGAATCAGGGTTAGGAAATTGGACAAGTACTCAGGCATGACTAGGTTGGAGGGAAAGAGGAGAGATGTACTGTGCTCCATTGATGGTAGAAGGTTTGGGGCAGGAAGATCCAGCCAAGGTAAGGGGTGAGATTATAATGGAGTCCTGATGTAGAGCAAAGGAATGAGAAGAAGCTGGACTGGTTCCCTGCCTGGATGCCCAGAGCAATGCCATGATAAAAATATGAGACAGGCTAGCAGTAGAGTACACGAATGCCACGTCCCGTGGCTCTGCCCTCCCCATGGCCCCGAAGATGGCATCAGACTCTGTGTCAAAAGGGCAGCAGACACATTCCTGGCATCTACATCAGGATTTCTTAAAGAGTGAGTGAGTGAGTGTGTTTGTGTGCATATGTGTGTGTGGGTTGGGGGGTGGGGCACGTGAGAAGGGAATAGCGTGGTAAAACGAGGAAGGAAAAAAAGAAGTTTCTGTAATCTTGTGGGCAAAGGAGAACAGAAAAGTATGTCAAGTCAGGAATTCTATAGAGATGAAAGAGGAAAGAAAGAATGTGTCAGGTTTAAGGAGTCCAACAAGCAGTGGGCCCAGGAGAAAATTAAATGGCAAGTTCTGGACTTTATGCCAGGCCATGGACTCTTTTTCTTAGAGATGCAGTCCCTACAAACCATCTCCCAGGAAAGGTCAGGAAAAGGCATGTGGAGAGAGAGGAGGGGACCCTTGCAGAGGGCTGTGCTGCCAGGCATGCATGTTCATCTTCCTGAAAGACAGTTATGAATGGCTGACCATGTACTCTGCTTGCACTGATTCTCATAGGTCACTCCAGGATCTTAGGTGTTCCTTAAGCGGAGTCTGTTGAAGGGCCTCTTTCTCGGTGGGCATGTCTAGGTAGCAGATGGATAAAGGGTCTTTCTGACCTTGGTTATATCTTAAGGGAAACTCCAGGCCTGCCACCAAAGGGTACAAGCAAATGGCACCGGAAGGGAGCTGACATTTATTTAATACTAACTATACCAAGTAAGCAGCTTTTTGCTTCATGTAGTGATGTGCAGTGCAGTTCTGTGAGATAGACCTATATTTATACCTTTTACAAGTGAGAAAAAGGATATTCAGATTAACCTTCCCAGAATCGTAGAGCTAATAATTACCAGCCCCGAGATTCCACTTCAGTTATCCTGGCCTCAAAGCCCGTGCAATTTCTGTTGTTCTGCGCTGCCTCCCCACTCCGCAGGGTTTCTCACCAAGCCGTGGCCGCTAGATCTGGCCTCACTTGCAAGTCCCTTTGCCTTATTTGCATCTGGTCTCTCTTGCTTTCCATCTGACTGAACTCAGGGACACGTGCACATGATGGTAGTATATAAATTCCGTCTGCATATTTCTGATTTTATTCTTAAAACATTTCTGGATCAGAGATTACATAGTCTCCCTTAGGTATCCCTGTTCTGCATCCTGTTCTCAGTCAGAAAAAGATTTTATGAGTTAAGATTAAGAGTTTCTCAGGAAACATAGATTACAGCTTTCTCGTTTGCTCCATAGACTTCTCTTTCTCGTAATTGAGTTCTGACGCCTTGTGGTTTCTTACACCTGCTCTCTCTCTCCATGCAGTTTCTGTAGGAAAGTAGCATACTATTGCAAGAGCCCCAGATACAAACTAAGTCTCAAAATTATCTCAAACTAAGTCTCCAGATTTTCCTGTCAGATTATTTTCGGCCCTCTCATTATTGACTCAAAGTAGTTTTTAGAGGTGCTGAAAATAATTTTTTGCCCTGATGGCTTTGCTCACGTTGTATTGTGCTTCCTTGGCGGAAAAGAGACACTGCTTGTCTCACACCTGTCCCACTAGACCTTGACAAAGGGAAGTTCTCTTCTGTAGATGGGGCCAGGATGGGCCCCAGGAGTCTCTCCTATTATGAGCGGCCTCCCTGTCATATTTCTTGAGTGTCACTTACTCTACACCCACCTTTGGATGAAGATACCATGTCTTTTTCTATCATATACTGACAGTTTCTACTTGAGTACATCTTTCAGGTTGTAACAGAGAGGTAGGAGCTGATTGCCTGTGCCTGTGTGTTTTGGCACTTCTGCATGTAAATTCTCATACACTCCAACAGAGAGGCAGAAATGGTCATTGCATCAGTTAAGAATAAAACAGAATCTCATGAGGTATTTAAACCTCAGTACCTTTCTTCAGGTCAAGTCACTGGTATCTCTTGCCCATCTGTAACCACAAATAGGAACCCAGGACGGTTCTGAAGGACAGTTTCAGACTGTCGGTATCCTGAGAGCGGGGCCTCTGTCTTATTCATCATTCTATCGTCAGCACCTAATCATATATGTGGAAGGCACTTAACAAATTTGGTCGAATGAACATCGCATACCATTCCAATCAAATCAGTCCCTCTGTTTATCACGAGTGAGGATCTCAGGGATTCCTCAGTCATGCTCGGCGACAAGAAACACCAGTATAAACTGAGTCTCTGTTATATCGCTCCCCCGTAGCTCTTTAAGTGAGCACCTCGAATTCCCAGAGCCATGGTTGAGCCTGAGAAGAGGTTTTTCCTTTGGGCCCTTCAGGCCCTCTCCTATCCTAGTGGCACTCTACTTTCCAAAAGAACGTAGTGTCCTCTCTGCCATGGGCCTCCTAAGCTGGCCCTTGCTAAAAACATGTCCTGCTGTTGTGCTTCTCGGCCTCTTTCCTTCCACACAGGGAAGTAAGAATATGGGCTTTGAAGTCAGATCCGAATTCAAATCCTCCTTTGCGTCTGTCTGTGTGACTTAGAACAAGTCACTTAACCTCCCTCTGCCTCCGTTACTCTCCAAATGGGAATAACAGTGCCTAGCTCACAAAGTTAGCTGGAGGATAAGAGATGATAATGAAAGCCTCTTGGCACATGCCTGGCACATGGATGCACTCGGTAACTGGGAGTTCTCGTCCATCTTTACAAGCTCCGTGTTCCATTTCCTTGGGGACTCTAAATTGCTAGGGCAGTGACATACTTGATGTAGAGAATATGTTTACCTTTTAATGCTTTTTTGGGAGGGGTGGAGGGAGAAGGCTTTATAGTGTGCTCGCTTTGGGATCTGTTAGTAGCAAAAGACCCTGGGAGACAGAAGTTCTTTTCTGCACCCTTCAAATCAGGGTCTCTTTCTTCATATGATCCCTGTGCAGTCTTCCATCCTGTCTTACATACTGAAAGTCTTCCCCAGTCATATCCAGAGCAGAACCTCAGAATTCCTTCAGAACCAGGGAACTGCCCCCTAATCCAGGTGCTCCTGACCCTCTTCATTCGCTTTCTAGGAAACTAACTTTATGTAGTTCTTGCTATGGTGACCTCTTTACAGATAATTTTTGAAAAGTCTGTAAGATTTGATGCCTATATGTACCTATTAAGTAGCAGCTGCCTGGGCTAGCTCTTCAGATCTAACGTGTGACTGTTTCTACTTCAAGGTCCTTTCAGCCTAAGAAAAGAGAGAACCCATATGAATCAATTGGAAATATTGAACGTGAGGTTAAATGACATGGTAGACTGTAAACACAGAAAAAAAAAATTGGATTCTTGGGCATAAGCGTTTAGGGAGGCTTTATAGAGGAAAGTAAGTGTTTAGAGCTGGGTGTAAGATAGGTATCATTTAGACAGGCTTAGTGTAGAGAATATTCCAGACACTAAGCATTTTAAAGAGAGGAGAGGGCATTGTTTCTGCTTTGAAATAAAAAGTAACCTTTAAACATATTTTTAATATCTTCATCCAGTCCCTCTCTGAGCGGGACAGAGACAGACAGGGTATGTGTATGTGAGAGAGAGTGTTCATGCGCACAGAAGACCGTGAGAGATCATTTTGTTAAATACATCTTGGAAAGCTCAGCAAGCTATTGGGACTTCGGGGAGTTAGAACAGGAATTCTCTGTCTGGGCACCAGGTGGTGCTGCAGGTTAAACTAGACCCATTTGTCGCCTTTGAGGGAGGATTCATTTTGCAATTACAGGTCCTTGTCTTGGTGGTGATAGTAATGGAAACCATTTGCTGTTTTGCTCCCTGATTCAGAAGCTACTTATCTGCCCTCTCCTCCGGGCCAGTGACTTTCAGATAATGCCCAAATGTTGAGAACTTTCCCCCTCCTCCCCTCTGTTCTGATCGGTCTTCAGTGGACACTTGCTTCTCTGAGCAGAATGTACTGCCAGAGGTTGCCCCTTTGAGTGCATTCCACCCCTCAAGGAGTCAGTGGTGGAGCTGATTCATTGGAGAACATTTTTGACTCAGAAACACAGAGTAAACTGGAGAGTCTACGGTGATTAAACCAGCTGGACATCCGAAGTTGAAAAAAATCTGTTGGTATTCCCTATAAGCTAGTGGGTCCTATACTCAAGGTCTTTTTTGGATACCAGAATCCTAGATCTCCATCTCACTGAGGTAGACATTGTCAGTGCCAGGTCGCACTGATGTCGGGAATCTTATCCACCTCTTAAATGATCAAGGGTGTTTCCTGTTGCTTCAGCCATGGATGGAGATCATTTGGCTCTTTCCTGTTAACTTGGAGTTGGGGAGACAGCCATACTTTAACTCTTGAGGTTCGATCTATACCTCTGTCTTTAGATAACGATTCACCAGGTGCCCTGTGGAGGAGTAGACCTGTATGGGACTAGCGCAAGGAGGAAGTAGGGGTGAACTAGTAGGAAATACACCTTAATCTAGTGCTGATGTAATTATGGTGCCAGTTATGGTGCCAGAGATTTTCTTGGGGGGAAGTTAGCCCTTCCCCAATAAATATATAATCTCTGTAAACGTGATATGCTTGCTATATAAATGCAGCCTCAAGATAAGTCCCCTGTCCACTTCCTCCCTGCCCCCCTTGTTTTCTAACCACAGGTGGTGCCCCCGAAATCCCTACTACTATGTGGAGATACTGGAGTCGTCACCAGAGCTCTGTTCCATATCCTTAGTATCGGGATGGATAACCTTCTCTTTGGAAAGGTTTTAAAATTCAGGCCATAGACAAGAAACTGGAAGCAAATACCTTTGGGTACCTCTTCTACCGCAACGTGCTTCTGTTCATTTTAGTTCCTTTTCCCCATGCTCCTTCCATTATTTTCCCTGTTGCCTTAACTTTGATGAGTGCCTCTGTCTATCCCTTGTTCTCTTTGAGACTAGTCTTTTCCAGCTTCCTCTAGCCGTTTTCACAGCATAATTTAGAACCCTACTGTGTCTGCTTATCTGAACCCAGTCCCTAATTCTCTTCCAGATCATGGCTGAGCATACTCTAACCTGAAATATAATAGAAGTTGGGAGCCAGTCTCACCATGTGGAGCACACAGTTACCACCTTTCCATCCTTCACTTCTCCCTCCTCCCTCCTCTCCTGTAGTGGTTGGGTTTGCCCAGAGCACAGCCTGGACATCTCACTGCGAGGTAAACTCACCAGGAACAACAGGGCTTTGGTTGTCAAGCAACAATGAAATTCCTGCCTTCTGCCCTCTTTTGTTTCTTGCCTTTCTTTCCAGTGCTCCAGTTCTAAGCATTTCTCTCCCTCTCCCTTCCCTTTCCCCCTCCATGGACTCAATATTCCTCTGAAGGGGTGGCCATTTTAATCAGCCTTCCCCTTCTTCCCCCGCCTTCCAGCCTTAGGTGCTGAGAAAGAAAGGCTCAGGATAGCTGCCTGGTGACTGAGAATGACCCAAGCTTGCTGTTCACACAGGAGTGAGGAAAGAAGGGGAAGAGAGAGATTTTGGATCCTGCAGTCCAGTCCTTGCAGTGAAAGTTTCACTCTTATATAGGGGTCTTGTTTTAGAAAGGATTCCAAAATATAATCTTCACATTATCCATAATCCCCTGGGGTTTCTCCCTAATCTTCTTTTTTCTTTATTTATTTTTTTTTATTTTAATTTTTTTATTATATTATGTTAGTCACCGTACAGTACATCCCCGGTTTCCGATGTAAGGCTCGATGATTCATTAGTTGTGTATAACACCCAGTGCACCATGCAATATGTGCCCTCCTTACTACCCATCTCCAGCCTATCCCATTCCTCCACCCCCCTCCCCTCTGAAGCCCTCAGTTTGTTTCTCAGAGTCCATAGTCTCTCATGCTTCATTCCCCCTTCTGATTACTCCCCCTTTCTTTATCCCTTTCTTCCCCTACCGATCTTCCTAGGTCTTATGTTCCATAGATGAGAGAAATCATATGATAATTGTCTTTCTCTGCTTGACTTATTTCACTTAGCATTATCTCCTCCAGTGCCGTCCATGTTGCAGCAAGTGTTGAGAACTCGTTCGTTCTGATAGCTGAGTAATATTCCATTGTATATATGGACCACAACTTCTTAATCCAGTCATCTGTTGAAGGGCATCTCGGTTCCTTCCACGATTTAGCTATTGTGGACAATGCTGCTATGAACATTGGGGTGCATATGGCCCTTCTCTTCACTACATCTGTATCTTTGGGGTAAATACCCAGTAGTGCAATGGCTGGGTCATAGGGTAGCTCAATTTTTAACTTTTTAAGGGACCTCCACACTGTTTTCCAGAGTGGCTGTACCAACTTGCATTCCCACCAACAATGTAGGAGGGATCCCCTTTCTCCACATCCTCTCCAGCATTTGTTGTTTCTTGCCTTGTCAATTTTTGCCATTCTAACTGGCGTAAGGTGGTATCTCAGTGTGGTTTTGATTTGAATTTCCTTGATGGCTAATGATTTTGAACATTTTTTCATGTGTCTGTTAGCCATTTGTATATCATCATTGGAAAAGTGTCTGTTCATATCTTCTGCCCATTTTATGATTTGTTTATTTGTTTCTCGTGTATTGAGTTTGAGAAGTTCTTTGTAGATCTTGGATACCAGTCCTTTATCTGTAGTGTCATTTGCAAATATATTCTCCCATTCCGTGGGCTGCCTCTTAGTTTTTCTGACTGTTTCCTTGGCTGTGCAGAAACTTTTAATCTTGATGAAGTCCCATAAATTCATTTTATCTTTTGTTTCTCTTGCCTTTGGGGATGTGTCATGAAAAAGGTTGCTTTGGCCGATGTCGTAGAGGTTGCTGCCTATGTTCTCCTCTAGAATTTTGATGGATTCCTGTCTCACATCGAGGTCTTTCATCCATTTGGAGTTTATTTTTGTGTATGGTGTGAGAGAGTGGTCAAGTTTCATTCTTTTGCATGTAGCTGTCCAATTTTCCCAGCACCATTTATTGAAGAGACTGTCTTTTTCCCACCGGATGTTTTTTCCTGCTTTATCAAATATTAGTTGCCCAAAGAGCCGAGGGTCCATTTCTGGGCTCTCTATTCTGTTCCATTGGTCTATGTGTCTGTTTTTGTGCCAGTACCATGCTGTCTTTGTGATCACAGCTTTGTAGTACAGCTCGAAATCCGGCATTGTGATGCCCCCAGCTTTGTTTTTCCTTTTCAACAGTTCCTTGGAGATTCGGGGCCTTTTCTGTTTCCATACAAATTTAAGGACTATTTGTTCCAGTTCTTTGAAAAATGTCCTCGGTATTTTGATCGGGATAGCATTGAAAGTGTAGATTGCTCTGGGTAGCATGGACATTTTAACTATGTTAATTCTTCCAATCCATGAGCATGGAATATCTTTCCATCTTTTTATGTCTTCCTCAATGTCTTTCAAGAGTGATTTATAGTTTCTAGAATATAGGTCCTTTACGTCTCTGGTTAAGTTAATTCCAAGGTAACGTATGGTTTTTGGTGCTATTGTAAATGGGATGGATTCCCTAATTTCTCTTTCTTCGGTCTCGTTATTCGTGTATAGAAATGCAACTGATTTCTGAGCATTGATTTTGTATCCCGCCACGTTACTGAATTGCTCTATAACTTCTAATAGTTTGGGAGTGGCTTCTTTTGGGTTTTCCATATAGAGTATCATGTCATCTGCAAAGAGAGACATTTTGACTTCTTCTTTGCCAATTTGAATACCTTTGATCCCTTTTTGTCGTCTGATTGCTGTTGCAAGGACTTCTAGTACTATGTTGAATAATAGTGGCGAGAGTGGGCATCCTTGTCGAGTTCCTGATCTTAAGGGAAAGGCTTCCAGCTTTTCCCCATTGAGAATAATATTTGCAGTAGGCTTTTCATAGATGGCTTTTATGAGATTGAGAAATGTACCTTCTATTCCTACACTCTGAAGGGTTTTAATCAGGAAAGGATGCTGTATTTTGTCAAATGCTTTTTCGGCATCGATTGAGAGGATCATATGGTTCCTGAGTCTTTTCTTGTTGATATGATGTATCACGCTGATTGATTTGCGAATATTGAACCACGCTTGCATCCCAGGTATGAATCCCACTTGATCGTGATGGATAATCCTTTTAATGTACTGTTGGATTCTATTAGCAAGTATCTTGTTGAGGATTTTGGCGTCCATATTCATTAGGGAAATCGGTCTGTAATTCTCCTTTTTGAGGGGGTCTTTGCCTGGTTTGGGGATCAAGGTAATATTGGCCTCATAGAATGAGTTTGGTAGCTTTCCTTCTGTTTCTATTTTTTGAAATAGCTTTAGGAGAATAGGTATTATTTCTTCTTTGAATGTTTGGTAGAATTCCCCAGGAAAACCGTCCGGGCCTGGAGTTTTGTTATTTGGAAGGTTGTTTATCACTGACTCAATTTCTTCATAATTAATTGGCCTGTTTAAGGAATCAATTTCTTCCGGTTTCAATCTTGGTAGTTTATAGGTTTCCAGGAAGGATTCCATCTCTTCCAGATTGCTTAGTTTATTGGCATATAGCTGTTGATAAAAATTTCTAATAATCCTTCCAATTTCAATGGTGTTCGTCGTGACCTCTCCTTTTTCATTCATAATTTTAATAATCTGGGTCCTTTCTCTTTTCTTTTGGATAAGTCTTGCCAGTGGTCTGTCAATTTTATTGATTCTCTCAAAGAACCAGCTTCTAGTCCTGTTGATCTGCTCTACTGTACTTCTGGTTTCTGCTTGATTGATTTCAGCTCTAATTTTGGTCAACTGCTTCCTCGTGCGTGGATTAGGCCTGTCCCTCTGTTGCTGTTCCAGCTTCTTGAGGTGAGAATATAAAAACTGCATTTTAGATTTTTCTATTCTTTTGAGTGAGGCTTGGATGGCTATGTATTTCCCCCTTAGGACTGCCTTTGCAGTATCCCATAGGTTTTGGACTGTTGTATTTTCATTCTCATTGGTCTCCATAAATTGTTTAATTTGATTTTTGATTTCCTGGTTTATCGAGTCATTCCTGAGCAGGATGGTTCTTAGTCTCCAAGTGTTTGAGTTTCTTCCAAATTTTTCCTTGTGGTTGAGTTCCAATTTCAGAGCGTTGTGGTCTGAGAATATGCAGGGGATAATTTCAATCTTTTGGTATCGGTTGAGACCTGTTTTGTGTCCCAGAACATGGTCTATTCTTGAGAATGTTCCATGGGCATTAGAATAGAATGAGTATTCTTTGGTTCTGGGGTGTAGTGTTCTATATATATCTATGAGGTCCAACTCGTCGAGTATGGCATTCAAAGCCTTTGATTCTTTGCTTAGTTTTTGCCAGGGTGTTCTGTCTATTTCTGAGAGTGGAGTGTTGAGGTCCCCTACTATTAATGTATTTTTATTTATATGTCTCTTTATTCTGGTTAAGAGTTGGCTTGTGTATCTTGCTGCTCCCCTGTTGGGGGCATATATATTTATAATTGTCATATCCACTTGTTGAATACTTCCCTTAAGAATAATATAGTGCCCTTCTGCATCTCTAACTATAGTCTGTAGTTTAAAATCCAATTTATCTGATATGAGAATTGCTACCCCAGCTTTCTTTTGAGGTCCATTTGCGTGAAAGATGGTACTCCATCCCCTTACTCTCAGTCTGAATGCATCTTTGGGTTCGAAATGAGTCTCTTGTAGACAGCAAATGGATGGGTCATTTCTTTTTATCCAATCTGCAACCCTGTGGCGTTTTATGGGATGGTTCAAACCATTTACATTAAGACTGATTACTGAGAGATATGATTTTAATGTTGCCATGTTGCCAGTAAAGTCTTTGTTTGTATTGGCTGTGACTTTCTGTTCTGTATCACTCTTGGGGCCTTTTTACTTTTATAGAACCCCCCGTAATATCTCCTGTAGGGCTGGTTTCGTGGTTACAAAATTGGTTAGTGACTGGCGATTCTGAAATGTCTTTATTTCTCCATCAATTCTGAATGACAGCCTTGCTGGATAAAGGATCCTTGGCTGCATGTTTTTCTCTGAAAGAGCTTTAAATATGCTCCCCCAACCCTTTCTCTCATTCCAGGTCTGTGTAGACAGGTCTGACGTAATTCTGATGCTTTTGCCTTGGTACGTGAGAAATTTCTTTGCCCTGGCCGCTTTCAATACTGTATCCTTGCATCTAATATTTGCGAATTGCACTATGACGTGACGTGGCGTAGGTTTGTCGTGGTTGAGCTTGGGAGGGGTCCTCTCTGCCTCTTGGACACGAATGTTTGTTTCCCTTGCTAGATTAGGGAAGTTTTCAGCTACAATTTGTTCAAATATCTCTTCTAGACCTCTGTTTTTCTCCACCCCCTCGGGGATGCCGATGATTCTAACATTGGATCGTTTCATTGAGTCAGTAATCTCCCGTAACCTACATTCGTGGGCGTGGATTTTTTTAAGACCATCTTCTATTTTCATTTTTTCCTCTATTAACCCATCCTCCAATTCACTAACCCGTTCCTCTGCTTCTGCGACCCTGGCCGTCAGAGCCTCTAGTTTTGCCTGCATTTGGCTCATAGAATTTTTAATTTCTGTCAGATTCGCTCTCATTTCTGTCCTTAGGGATTCTATATTCTCAGTAACCTTTTCGTTAATACTTTTTTCAATTCTCCTCATCATTTTGACCATCGTTACTCTGAATTCCATTTCTGATACTTTGGTTACATCCATATCCATTATTTCTGTGGCAGAGGCCACAGACTCACTGTCTTTTCTTTGCTGGGGGGGGCTTCTCCTTCTTGTCATTCTGATGAAGAGAGGTTGCGGGGTTTCCAGAGCCCAAATTATTGACTGGGTCCCAGGCCGTGCCCCTTGTTTTATAGGGATCTTAGGGATGTGGGCTTCTTCTTTAAAGATTTTATTTATTTATTTATGTGGCAGCCAACCAGCGAGAGAGGGAACAGAAGCAGGGGAGTGGGAGAGGAAGAAGCAGGCTCCCAGAGGAGGAGCCCGATGAGGGACTCCTTTCCGGAACGCCGGGATCACGCCCTAAGCCGAAGACAGGCGCTCAATGACTGTGCCACCCAGGCGCCCAGGTTGTGGGCTTCTTGATTTTTCAGCCTGCCTTCTGTGTTCTGGGGGAGGGGCCTGCCGCGCCCATACTCAGGCAACCCTGTTTGGGTAGAGTCTCCGTGTCCCCTGCGAGGGGTATGGAGGTGGGCACGCTGTGAGCCGGTATTTCCAGGCTTTTGTTCTCTGGCGGCTTTCCCTGGCGGTTTGCTGTGCCTCTTCTGAGAGTCAGGGCAGCAGCGGCCGAATCTCAGCCTCTGTCTCAGAACAGAGGGATCGCAGACCATTCTCCACTAATGTTCTGGCCACTTTAACTCTGTTTCTGTTGGTGCTGCTCAGCCCTGCAGCGTCCCGGGATGTGCGCCCCACACCCGGCGTCCCAGCCCTCACTTCCAGGGCCAGGCGTGTCTCTGTCCTTTATGTTTCTAACACCACCAGCCGCCCTGCGCACTCCCGGAGCTCCCAGTCTCAGTCTGGATCTAGTGAGCACACCGGGATTCCGGAGTTCCGCGAGATGCCTGGTGGCGCGCGCTCCCGGCTCACCGTCTCAGTCTGCTGTTTCACGGGTGCCGGTGCCGGTCCGCAAGCCTGCCCGCTCCCCCCTGCAGGTGGCTACCGCTTCCCGGCGCCCGGACACGGCGGCTCCCTCCCCCTTCCGTTTATCTTCCGATATCTGTGTGCGGTTTCACGGCTCCCCGCTTCGTACCTCAATACTCAGCGCTGGAGATATTCATTTGTAGAGATCCAGATGTATCTTCCTGTGTCTCAGGCTTGTTTCATGGAGTTCAGGCTGGTCTGGTACCTATCCAACTCGACTCAGGGGACCGGCTAAAAAAGGTGTCTCCTACTCCTCCGCCATCTTAACTCCCTCCTTTCCCTAATCTTCTTAAACATACAGGACAGAAATGGTTCACTGGTCTAATATTTATACCCCTCAGCCTGCCAGGAGGGGAGTCTGTTTTGCAAAAGGAACAATTGAGGCATGAAATGCAAAGCTCACTTGGGATCTTGGCATCATTTCTAGGACCTGGTAGAGTTTTTTAAGAGGACCCAGAGGAGTCTTTCTTCAACTCATGCACAAACACACAAGCACTTTCAAAAATGCTTTCGTTATTTTCATTTGATCTTGATATAACTTTGTGAACAAGGCAAGGCAAGAATTAGCCCATTTTATTAAGAAGGAAGCCAGACCTCAGTTCATTCAAGTGGTCAAGCCAGGCTCCAAACTGCGGCTTTACAGTGTTATTTCTGCTCATTACCGCACACTGCCTGTGTGAAGCCTTTGTGGCTCTTCTGACCACTGAGTGTATCTTTTCCATAGAAGAGTATGAACTAGTTTTATACTCAGTATTACCTTGAAAAGTGTGGTGACAGAGAAATCTCTTGGGCTTGGAGCAGAAACGTGGACTGTTCCAGAGACTCTAAGAGGGTTTCTGGTTGTGAGACAGATGTCCTGCTGCTTCTTTTACATGGATCAAACGAAGAGCACAGGCAGTCATCCAAGAAGCATGGCTTTGATTTTGCCTAGCTTTAAAGTCCATCAGCTGTGATGTTTCAGAGCTGGATTATGGTGCATTAGCAACACGGGGGCCGAGAAGAGTTGGTCTGAAGGTCTTCAGAGGTACACTAGATTTGTGTAAGAAGCTTTCAAATTGGAATCCTAAGGGTATCACAATACTCAAATCTAGAACAAATTTCTAGAGCTCTCCCTTTGCAATTAGTCTCATTTATCCCATGGACACAGAACTTCTCAAATGTATTCCTCTCCTGTATTTGTTAGAAAGGTAACCTGACCCTTGCTTTTGGTCTCTTTTTACCCAAACATTCTGCTACCTTCTTTTCTTCTTACTAGTTTCAGGTAATGGGCTGGCATCAGTTCGATGCTGCCCCATCCATCACGGGCACTTCCCAACATACAGGCGTGACGCACCATCCTCATAACCCCTTTGCTTTTGCTTGACTTTCAGTTTCTTCTATCCTCTGGGCCTATCTGCCAGGAAAAGTGACAAAAACATAGACTGCTGACAGGTGTCTGTCTTCTCTAGGATTTACAGAATGTGCCAGATACGAAGCATGGCTGACCCACTCGCTTCCTTCTACCTCTCTTGCCTTCCATAACCTGGTATGAATTGCATGGATTATTCCTGATGAATTCTTAATTCTAGCTCAGCTGACTTACTGCCCAGGATCCTTAAAACATTTACCCTACAGCTGGCATGTTGGCACACAGTTTAATTTTAATGTTATCCAAAACAAAAATTAGGAAAATAAATCTGCCAGATGTTTCTATAAATACACACAAAATGCCAAAAACAAGGATTTCTAGATTGTCCACTATTTTTAAAATCTCTTACTGCCTTCCTCCATGAGCGTGAATAATGAAGAGCTTACTATTTTGCTGTTTCAAGTATTGGGATGTTTGCCTTTTGCAAAAGCTTATTTTGAGCTGCACGCCGTCCTTTAAGACTGTTGTTCGTCCCACAGAGAGCATTAATTCCCCAAGTAGCTAATATTTGTTGATCACCCATTCTGTGCCAGACAGTATGTTAAGTGATCAAAATACAGAACAAGACCCCAAATTCCTACACTAGGAAGTATAATATACAGTTGGAGGGGCAATCTTATACATAAGGAGTTAGAATATAAAGTTAGGATTTTAAAAACGACTCTGTAGGTGACGAATAGAAGGGATGAAGTAATGGACGATGAGAGGCCCAGAGAAGGCGCACAGGAGAGATGACTTCTGAGACACGATTGAAAGGATGAAGGGAAGTTGAGAGCAGGCATTCGAGAACGGAGTATTGGTGGCAGAGCAGTAAACAGCCTGGCAGATTTGTGATACTCAAAGAAGTCAGGTATGATGAGGAATCGAAGCTGTGCAACAGGAGGGGCCAGATTACCCTGAACAGGGTGCCGACTCATAGAGAGCCTGTGAGCCTCTCAGAGATCGAGTTTGCCCCCATTTGCAGGGGAAGCCTTTTACAAAATGCAAACAGGTGATGATGTGACCAACTTCATAACTTAGAAAATCACTTAAATAGTGCCCTGGAGGATTAACAGAAGGAGGCGGAGTTAGAACCTGGGAGACAAATTAGGAAAGGGTTGCACCGGCAGAAATGAAAGGTGATGAGGAATTGCTGTAAGAATGGGAAGGGGTGAGGAGTGCCTGAGAGGGAGGAGGTAGCATTACCTAAATTTAGCGATTGTTTCAGTGATTCCGTGGTGTTGCAGGGGGTTGTGGATTCAGGAACAGGGAAAAGGAGGAACCAAGAATGACTCTGTTTTCTACCGTGTGGATTGAGATGCATAAGAAGACAACATAGCATCTTTCTGCCCAGCGTATCTGACGTGTGATTAAAAGTCCGCGGCTGCTCATCAAACCAGTACCTTATTATCTCCCTTTTGTGTAAAAATAAATGACACATGAGGAAGCAGGGACTGTATTCCTAGTAATTTTGAGATTTTTGATAGAAGACTTAAGGACTCAGGAGCCCAGATTGGATTTTTCATCTTTTCTTCTGTCTGCAAGTTCTTTTGTCTTTGGAAGAAAAAAGAAAATGTAGAATGTGTAGCTGGTACAAAGGGAAGGTTTTCACAGTTTCTGTTCTTCGGCACACGATACTCACAAGGCAGACTCCCGACTCAAATAGAGATCACTCGAGGATAGTAGAGAGAATATACATGGCAGGAGACCTGTCAGTTCAGTGAAGAGCAAGAAGCTTAGAAGAAAAAAAAAATTTTTTTTTTTTTTTTTTTTTGAGATAAAGCTAGCGCTGGGTATTATGGAAAACAGCTGACAGGAAAGTGGACGTGGATGAAAGGTTAATAGAATTCACAGAAGAACAGAACAGAGAATGAGATAACAAGTAATACCATTTTATAGTCCATAATAATGAGTTAACATTCTAACAGTTATCACTGAGAATTGTGGAGTCAGATCGATTCATTCAGTACTTGATGGCTTATTGTATGACTGGCACTATTATGGTAAATGCTGAGGAGGATAATCAGAATGGATTGAGTAAGACCCCCTCCGGCAAGACCTTACAATCTTATTCTTTTGGCTCTTACACGGAGCTCCGCCGATACGTGTGGAGTAAATGGAATAAATGGAATAAACAAATTAAACACAGAATTCCAGTTTCTGAGAAGGGGAAAGAATCAAGGGTAGTTAACTGAGATCAGAGTCTAGAAGTACACATATATTTTAAAAAGGGGCAGAACTATTATTCAACATAGTACTAGAAGTCCTTGCAACAGCAATCAGACAACAAAAAGGGATCAAAGGTATTCAAATCGGCAAAGAAGAAGTCAAAATGTCTCTCTTCGCAGATGACATGATACTCTATATGGAAAACCCAAAAGAAGCCACTCCCAAACTATTAGAAGTTATAGAGCAATTCAGTAACGTGGCGGGATACAAAATCAATGCTCAGAAATCAGTTGCATTTCTGTACACGAATAACGAGACCGAAGAAAGAGAAATTAGGGAATCCATCCCATTTACAATAGCACCAAAAACCATACGTTACCTTGGAATTAACTTAACCAGAGACGTAAAGGACCTATATTCTAGAAACTATAAATCACTCTTGAAAGACATTGAGGAAGACATAAAAAGATGGAAAGATATTCCATACTCATGGATTGGAAGAATTAACATAGTTAAAATGTCCATGCTACCCAGAGCAATCTACACTTTCAATGCTATCCCGATCAAAATACCGAGAACGTTTTTCAAAGAACTGGAACAAATAGTCCTTAAATTTGTATGGAACCAGAAAAGACCCCGAATCTCCAAGGAACTGTTGAAAAGGAAAAACAAAGCTGGGGGCATCACAATGCCGGATTTCGAGCTGTACTACAAAGCTGTGATGACAAAGACAGCATGGTACTGGTAAGTGGCACAATGATTGTGGAGCTGTAACTTACAAGCGCCATGTCATGGGGGCATCTCATCTTTGTGAGAGAATCAGATCCATCCCTTTGAGATATACAAATCTTTTTACTTTCCAGTCCTTTTGCTATAACATTTAATATGGGTGCAGTAAGACTAAGAGAATATAGAAAACCTAAAAAGGTGAGCAAAGAAGGTAAATACTAAAATGTTTCCGTGCAGATGTTTCAGATGATTTTAAGCACTTGTCTCCAGGATATTGGTTGCTTCCTATTTGAGGCAGCACAAGATGCTACCAAACGCTTAGCTCAGAGATGTGGATGCATAGTCTAGTGTACTGACAAGTCAAGAGCCCTCTTCCTTCATTTGTCAAGTTGCGGGAAAGATTGACTCTGTTGTAGAGTGGGACCTGCCCACATCACTGCAACTTCAGAGTAAGGGCTTTCTGGCTGAGCTTTTCATGGGTTTTAGAAAGCCATTGAGACTGGGTCATCAAAGAACCCAGACTGACTGACAAAAATCAAGGTCAAGGAAATCTAGCATTGAATGATTTGGTGTCTGCCAATTCTGGAGAATGTTCAAAGAAAGAAAGAGAGAGAGAGAGAAAGGAAAGCTCTTATGAGAAGTGGTTTTTCACCTTAAAAACAAAACAAAAAACCTAAGCATTTGGATTAAAATGAAGGAAAAAAAGTTCCCAATCAAGAACAAATCTAGCACAGTGTCTGGCAGGTGCAAAGGGCTCAATAAATATTTTTATCGGATTATGAAAGAGAAATATTTCAACTGGATCTTGAGATGGTAGAGTGATGTATGAAAGAATGAGAGAATTTTTGTCTTTCCAGATTCCATTCTTCTCCTATTCTAAGATGTTATCAATTTTAAGAAGCAATTGATTCATTAATATACTTTGGGAGAAACGTTGTAATAATTAAATATAGATAGTTCAGTTTAAAAATGATAAAACAGGAAAAACGCATTCATATTAGAATTGAGAAAATAGGGAAAGTCATCTGTGAGTATTCAACTGCATTGCCCAACTTTGATTAGGCATCATGGTTGGACCAGTAAAGAACAAAAAGAGAAATGAGACATGTCCAGGCCCTAATATTATAAATCCTTGAGTAACTGAAAATGTTGTGCAACTATGGTAACTGTTTCACCTGATTCTTTAAAAAAAAAATCAATTTTTGAAGAAAATTAAAGAGTTTGTGTACAACTAATGAATCATCGAGCCTTACATCGAAAACCGGGGATGTACTGTATGGTGACTAACATAATATAATAAAAAATCATTATTAATAAAAAAAAAAATAAATAAATAAAAAAAAAATAAATAAATAAAAAGGGGCAGAGGGGAGGACACATAACCGAGTAATGCAAAATAGTAGCTATGGAACTAATAAGAAAGATGTCCAGTAAGCTTCAACTCTGAGTTGAAAAGACTAAAAAAAAAAAAAAAAAGAAAAGAAAATACAGGTAAATCTTTTGAAACAGATGTTGTAGTATTCACTGACCACATTGGGAAAGCATTTATTCATTTATTCAACAGAGACTTGGCCTGTTTGTTAAGCTCTTTAATTTCTGGTTTTCTTCTGTCAAGGAAAATGGTTTGACAAGAATTGGACAGACTCGATTAAACTAGAAGACTAAAATAGGAATGCAAATAAGAGAGCACTTGACCTCTTTTAAAGCTCCTGTACTTGACCCAGATGAATTATATTCTATGGAACTAAAAATTTGTATTTATCATTGAAGACCTAAAATCATAAAAAAAAAAATTGGCATATAGGATGTGTTGAGTTGGAGATGGGCAAATATCTTGCCTTTTAAAAAAAATGGATACAGGTCGTTGACCCTGACATTTATCTCTAGAAATTTCTGAAGCAGATTATTAAATAGATGCTTTGTGAACATGCTCAGAGAGGGAAATGCCTAGCCCCTTAAAATCAGTATGTATTCAGTGGGAATGCGCCCTGCCTGTTTAGCATAATTTCTTTCTTTCTTTAACAGGATTATTAAACCATTAAACTAAAGGAATTGATTGGTTATTAAATTGTAGGTGGATTTCAACAAGCTTTTGCCATATTCTCATAATATCCATGTGGACAAAATGAACATACGTGGCCTGGACTACAGTACTTTTTTTTTTTTTTAAAGATTTTATTTATTTAGAGAGAGAGCACGTGTGTGAGTGGGAGGAGGGCAGAGGGAGATAGAGAATTCCAAGTAGACTCTGCGCTCACAGGGTTCGCTCTCACAACCCTGAGATCATGACCTGCGCCGAAATCAAGAGTCCAACGTACAACCGACTGAGCCACCCAAGTTCCCCAAAGGACTATGTATAGTACTTTGAAGTGATCCATGGTTAGTTGGGTTTCTTTAGCCCAGGAGTATCTAACAAATGTATGTCATCCTGGAGGGAAATTTCTAGTGATAGAGCATTTTTCCTGTTCTTATCCTGGTTGATTTTTTCATCAGTAAAGCAAGTAACTCTAACATTAGAGGTATAATTAATACTCTGGATGACAAAAATCAAGACTCAAAAAGTTAGAATAATAGGTCAAAACCAACAAGATGGAGTTAATAGAAAGAAATATTGTAAGTCAGAATTTAGATTTTTTTTTTAAAAATTGCACAAGTACAGAAGGGCAAGACCAGGCTTGACAGAGGAGCGTGTGATTTTTTGTTAAAGTGCATATGTGGAGCTAGGGTCCTAGTTGACTGCAAAACTTGTATGAGTCAGTGCTTTGAAGTGTGTGCCCAAAAAGCCAACAGAGTCTTTGACTATATTAATAGAAGTATAGTGTATGGATCCAGGAAGGCACTAATCCTCCGCATTCTTTCATTCTTTGCTGGTCAGGGCACATCTGGAGGTTGTGTTTGGTTCTGGGTACTCCATTTTAAGAGAGAATAAAAAGCAGCACACACCCAGGGGATGGAACCAGGATGAGGAATGGTTCATTTCTCTCCTTCATTCTTCAGGACTTTATTGAGTGTATTCTGTGTGCTCAACTTTGAGGTTGCCAGAATCGAGGCTGTGTAGCTTATGAAAGAGACTTAGGGGAGAAATAACCATTGAATTAAAAAATGCAAAATGTTTATTCAGGAACTCTGCCCATTTTTAATTGGATTATTTAGGGGTTTTGGTGTTGAGTTGTGTGAGTTCTTTATATATTTTGGATATTAACCTTTTATTGGTTATATCATTTGCAAATACCTTCTCTCATTCAGTAGGTTGCCTTGTCATTTTATCGATGGTTTCCTTCTCTGTGCAAAAGCTTTTTATTTCGGTGTGTTACTAATAATTTAATTTGCTTTCATTTCCCTTGCCTGAGGAGGCATATACAGAAAAATGTTTCTATGGCCAATGCCAAAGAAATGACTGCCTATGTTTTCTTTAAGGGTTTTATCGTTTCAGTTCTCGCATTTAGGTCTTTGGTCCATTTTGAAAGAGATTTTACCTGGTAACTTTAGTACTTCCCATTAACTCCAGAGGGTAGAAGTAGGAACAATGACCAGAAGTTAGAAGGAGGCTGATTTTGGCTGCCAGTATTTAAGGAGCATCTCTAATAAATTGCAGCTATCCTTTTCAGGAATTAAGCAACTTCCCCAGAGTCACATTCCTAATTGGTGGCAGAGCTAAGATAAAAGCCCAGCTTTCTGGATTCATGGACCAGAACCCTTGGCATCTCCATGATGTTACTCAGGAGATTTCGACTTCGGGGGGAGGTGAGAGAGGGATCGCCCTTTTCCTTTCAGTTATGAACTTGTATGTTCCTATAAGCCTTTTGCTATGCAGTGCTCCTTTTTTCCTGTGTCAGTTGGTGAGATTATTGGAATAGATGACCTCTAAGGTTGAACAGATGATTCCTTTAACTTCCTTCCTTGATTCAAAATGCTTCAGTTCTTAATGCATATTAGTTTTGTAGCTGTGACTTGTACATTACTAAGCGAAAACAAAAACTGTGTCTAGATCTGGAAGTGTGGACTCGGATTCTTAAAACATGGTGTTTAGGCGGTATGTAGTCTTCCCTTAAAGCACGTGTTTTAAAGATGTGGATCCATGATTTTAAACATGAAAGGGAAAATCAAAGAAGAAATTGTGTAGACTCTGTGAGCCGTTTCAGATTTCACAATAGTCATTGGGAAAAAGCAACGGGGGTTTCTTGCCCTTGAAGTTCATTTCCTCCCCATTCTTCTCCCCACACAGGGCAGGAAAGGATGGTGACCTAGATACACAGTCAGAGGGCAACAGTGCTGAACTTTCTCAGACACAGCTGACTAACGTGGGCCTGGCCAGTTCTAGGCCCGAGAGGGCTAGAGCTGAGAGCTGACAAGGAGGAACTGTCTGTAAACACAAGAAGGGGCCATGGCAGGAAGGCAGAGGCCTGGGAAATGAATCAGAGGGAAGAAAAGTGTTACTTTTATCAGGTGTGAAATTGGCAAAAACAGCTTGTTTAATGGGAAATGCCCTGGATCCACACCATCGCCCTCAAGATCTCCTTTCTCTCCACCCTTTGCATTGGGGCTTCCAATTTAATGAGCAAATACTCATAGTACTGTGCTAGGACTATGGGTACAGAACACAGTGTTCATGGTTTATGCCATTGTAAACATTTTACAGGGTACTTGGGGGTGGGTGGAGGTGGGGAGTGTTTCCAGGAGGCTAAAAATGTAGCTTGGGCTTTTTCCCCCTTTTCTTGGAACTCCTAATTCCTTATACTATATCAGTGTTTGTCTAACTATTTTTGAACAGTAAGAAACACATTCACATCATGACCCACTGTGACCACACAGTACACGCACACACAGATACACGTCTGATAGATCCGTATAGACATCCGTATGTGAGACAGAAGGGTCCCAACACATGAGATACACGTTCACGTTTTCTAATCTCTTTCTACTTAGATGTTTTTAAATGTCACAAACCACAAAGTCAAGCGCATGGCCACCTCTAATGCTAGTCAGCCCACAGTTTGAGAAATAGTGTGCTACAACCACCAGCATTGAAATGACTGGAAATGGCCCCACCCATGGCATCCAAGACCCGAAGTGTAAGGCAGTGATTCCCAACTGGGGATGATTTTGTCTCTCGGGGGACACACAGCAATGTCTGGAAGCGTTTTTGATTGTCACACAAGAGGTACCTGGGAGGGCAGGAATGCTGCTAAACATTTTACAGTGGGCAGGACAGCCCCCCACAACAAGGAATCAGCAGTCCAAAACGTCAGTAGTGCCAGGGTTGGAAAGCCCTACTCTGAAGGTAATAAAATGAGTTGGCACTTTTAATCTACTGTCAGTCTGTTTAGAATGATAGAAGCTTTAAGCTGATCTTCTTTTACTCTTTCTTTTTCTTTAAACAGTATTTGGGACATTAAAGTGAGGTGGAAGGGTAATTGCCCTTGGGTCGCCTACAGAGGTACAGAGGTAGCTGGGTGGATAAAAAGGGTACAAGGAATAAGTCTGTTGTTTTCTTTCATTTGGACCGCACCAGGCATTTTTGTTAGAAGATTGTTACTGCTGTTAGGAATATTTTCTGTGTTATGACTTCACTATCCTTCCCTTGAGACCAACTTATTCCGGGCCCCTCCTCACTCAGCTGCAGCAGCTCTTAGCAAAGAAGTGAAGGGACAGTGGCTAATTAGATTAGACATGGTCTCTATAAACCTTTCTCCCCTTACTTGTGAGATCTGATTCTGTTGTTTTGATGGGAAATGACCTTCTGCTAACCTTGAGGTACCATCTTAAGCCCTAGTATTAAACTGTCTCCTTTTTAGCCACTGCTTCATTCCTCTATCTGTAGCTATTTCAGACCAGGTTCTTGTGAACACAGACTAGACATGCACTCCCAGTGTAATGGAAAGCCCTAATCTGCACATCCTCCCTCCTTCCGTGTCTGGCATCAGAGAAGCTCTTGAATATCTCAGTGTCAATCTGTTGTTGCTTTTTTCTCATTTTATTGGCTATTTCTGGGCCCACTAGTAAGGCTGCCATGTGCTCTGAATCATTCAGAGATGGCCTGACAGAACAGACCTGGTTTGGCTTTTTTTTTTTTTTTTTCCTCTTTTAATGGGGAAAAAGGGTAGGATGGCAGAAGGAGATAGCTCTAAATCAAATATCAGAACTGGAATAGTAGTAGAAAATAAAACCAGTGCTATTTGTGGCTATTCTCTACCATATTTATTTTAGCGTATTTGCCTCATGAGTCTTGAATTACATAAACAATAACATTTGTATTTAGTAAATGCATTCTTATAAATAATTTACAATAAATAAACCAAGGGATACATGTGTGTATCCACCTTGAAACTTTAGATTTCTGTGAGCATATAATAGTAAGCAGTACCAGCAGATTCCAGAAACTGATACTGGAAAAGCTCTTGTGGTACGTCGGACTTCAGACACATGCATTCCATTCCTTCTGCTTCAAGAGAGCTATAGGGATACAGATTTCTTTTTAACTTTCCCACTTGTAGGTTAAGAATAGAAAGACAACATGTGGAGTAGAGAGATGAAGGGAACTAATCAGAAGCTAAGGCGTCAGTCTCTTTTTTAGTGTTCCAGTGTTAATCTCGTCGCCTTCTCTACTCTAACCCAGTTTCAGAGTGAACTGAGCAGGATGAAGGGAATTAGTAAGACTAGATAAAGCACTGCGGCGGGATATGTGGAGCTCCACTCTGGAGAAGGATGATAGAATAAGAGGAAAGGAAAATGGGGATGGAAGGGGGAGAAGAGCGCATTGGGTGAAGAAATCCCTGCCCTCTTCATTGTCATAGTTGTTGGCTCTATGCTAGGTGTTAGGCAAGGCGAATAATACGGGATCCCCGAATCTGGCCATTTACAACGTAAGAAAGGCATTTTGTGGAATAACAAAACATGCCTTGGAAATCGTGCCAAAGCTCACAGATTTTTTTCTGTTTTGTCTGAGGGGCAGGGCCATTTGGTGGTTGGAAGTAGTTAGCACTGGTCATTTTCTTGGTGTGGGCTGGATCATCTTTCCCTTCCACTTTGGGATGCTTATCCTTCGTGATGAGATTGCAAACCTCAGAAGTTCTGTGAGCGAGAAAGGTTTGCATCCCTGCCTCTTTTCTACAGGCCGCCTGGGGCTAGGAAATGAAGCCTGGCTAACCCCCGGTGTCCAGGAGAGAGCCTCTGTGTTCTTGGAGGAGGAGGGGCGGGAGGAACCTGGGCAAGAGGAGAATCCTGAAAAGGGTGAATGTTTGAATCTGCGTGGTACCAGCGTGTGTGCTTGGCGTCTTTCACCTTCAGGGTATGGAGAAGAGTAAGGGTAACAAACCACCAGCACCTCGTGGGTAGAAGCCACTTTCCACATGATGTGCCTCTTTTTAGACGTGCAGTTGATTTCTTTTCCGCCAGTTCACACAAGTCTTTTATTTTCTTCTGTTGCTCATATTCCTGGGGCTGCCTCTTCTAGGACCTTCTATCCTGATCAGTTCTGTGCCTCAGGGTTTATAGTGCTTGACAGTTTCTTTATCAGCAGCTGACATCTACTTGGAAGTCCTCTCTGTCAGTTCTGCTTAAGGCCCACAACTTGACTTGACTCAGTAACTCATCCTCATCATCAAAAGGCTTATTTTTACTTTTCCCTACTTCGGTTCTTCTTCCCAGCATTCTCACACAGAGTTCAGTAAGCTGCCGTCCTGTAGATTTATATACGTTCATACATGCATATTTTGCCACATGCTCAAATTTGTTTTGCACCCAGCTGCTGTGTTTGAGTCACCGAGTCACGATGGAAGAGAAGAGGACATCCTTGCCCTGATGCAGCACAGGGGCCTGTTCCTACAGGGTGAATTAACAGTAGTTCGAAACAGTCAGTCTCCTCTATTGTAAGACATGCCCAGAAGGTGACCGAGGTACCCAGATTTACTGGTGAATATTCTGCTCTGAGAAGGGTTGAGTGGTCGCCGAGGTACCTCTGAGGAGTAGGGTCACAGGCATCAGTGACCCCAGAGGACAAGAGTCAGGGCACACGGGCTTATGTGCAAATGTGAATGAGAAACTGAGCTCAAACTAATTCCAGCTGAAGCCCTCTGGTGTAATATTCTCCTGGCTTTTTGGAGGACTTCAAGATTTGGTTTTCAGGTGTCCACCCCCTCCCTCCAGTCACTCAGATGAGACCCTAGTACACATCATTCACCTCAGCAGAAGTCACACAAGCATTTGTGGCTCGAGGTGAAGAACGAGAGTTGAGTCACTTGATCCCCTGCAGAGAATCTGATCGGGGCATCGTATCCACCTCCCTTTGCGGCCCGTCTTCTATAAACAGGAACAGAAATTCTTGCTACTGGATCCCTTTCATCAGGCGTCTTAGGCTCGCTGAATGAAAAGCCCTATAAAAAGGAGATGCAGCCCTAATAATAAAAAATACGATCGCGATGGCTATTTCAGGCAAGAGCAGCTTTGTGCCGCTCTTGATCTCCACCGGTGTCTGCCATTCCTGCCCTGCCATTACCTTTCAGACTTCCTATTCTTAGAATCCTTTGTGAGCCCTCAGCTTGGGGGAGTGCAGCCCCCGAGGCTGGAATGCCTAGCTTGAGTGGAATGCAGACTGTCTGGCAGAGTGGAGGTTAAATAAAGTTTGCCTTGGCAGCCCCCTCTGCTCTTGGATGGGTGACAAGTTACTCGGGTATAGGAGCAATGGCATGAGCCGCCATGTGGTGCAGTACCAGAGTAGGAGTGGTTGATGGTCCGTCCGTTACGGTCAGAGCCCTGCCCCATCTCAGCCCTGCTACGTACTAAGGAGGCCTTGGCAGCCTTGAACCTCAGCTAGTAATCATATCGCTCTGAAAACGTGCAGGAACAAATGAAGAATGAGAGTGAACTGCCTTGCAGGAACTGGGGATTTGGTACGATTGCCCCCTCAGAGTTCTTGCCTCATTTTTTGAATGTGAGATAAAGGAGGAAGTTTTCATTGTAATAAGAACAATTGCTAGTCAGTCAACAAACATTTCTTGAGCACCAAGGCACTGTGGGAAACTTTTTAAAATACAAGACCTAGAATTCTTGTGATGCTTATAATGTAGTTGGAAAAGTAGAGCTGTAGACACATGAGGAAATAATTTATATTCCAAGGTAAAATATGAGTTCCAAACTTGGGCTGTAGAACTAAGTGCCAGAGGAGGTCTGAGGGGAGAAAGAGGAACACTTCTGGCTGGAATGATCAAGAAGAATCTTGTGGAGGAGGTGGGGTTCAATAGGTCTTGCGAGAATGGCAGACTTCTACTGGAAAGAAGAGGGCCTTGTCAGTGAGAGGACTTTCATGAACAAAGGACAGATGAAGGGCACTCTCCGAACAGCTCATGGGGACGTGAAGAGCAGCTGGGTATAGACAGGGTGGCAAAGCAGAGGGATTTGTGTAAAATCACCAAACCCTCAACTGTGAAGGCTGTGTATACACATTGCTGAGAGGCCAGTGCTTCCCACCAGAGGAGAGTTGGCAAGCTCCAGGCCCGCCCAGAGACAGGCTCCGTTCTGTGAAACCCCTAATACAACATGGAGCTCCTATCAGACACTCAGTAAATAACAATAGTATTATTATTACCTATCTTTAAACTCTGTGGTCCCAGGTTGTGGAATTGGCTTGATGTCACTTGTGAGAGTTGGCACCTCCTTCGCCTTGCCCTGTTCTGGTGGCTCTCCTGCCTTGCCACAGTCTTTCCTTCAGATTCATCTGACCTTTCTCCTGTCTTCCACCACAGGTGGCTAGAGGTGCAGGTGGCTAACCTAACATGTCCACAGCGCTGGCTGCAGTACCTCCGACTCCTTCAGGAATCCATCTGGCCTGGTGGGGTTTTACCAAAGTGTCCACGACCTGTGAGGACCCAGGAGCAGAAAGTGGCTGCTGAAAGACAGGCCTTGCAGAGCCTGATGGGAATCCTGCCAGGTAACTGGACGATGAGATTGGTTATACTGATAATTATTCCTTTCCCATCCTGCTTTGCCACCATTACCCCACACCCCTCAAAAATCCGTCAGCCCACCATTTCTCAGGCTAATGGGTAAGTGATCAGAGCTGTGATTCTTTCACCCCTCATTCAAGTGATGCTGAGGGAATGGAAAGGATCCCTATGACCACACCACAAATAGTAGGCGAGAATCCTGTAGACACTGGGGGTAATAACAGCTCTGCCTACACCACAGAGGCAGGTCTCAGAACTGTTCCCACCAGATGAAGACTTCAGGTTCTCTGCCAACTCATGGTATTTGGACCAGGGAAGAAAATGATTATGTCCCACAGAAGCTCGGCCTAGATAAATTGGGGTCATTGAATAAGGGGTATGGTCCTTAGTAGTAGATAAAAACAAACTCTGAAGAGGATTTTTTTTTCTTTACTTTCTATAGGTTTTTAGAAGGTGGGGAAGGCGGTTTGTTACCTATAGCTCTGCTGTGGTAATGAGGGTAGAGTAGTGAACTGTTAGTTCTTAGGACAATGTTATATACTCTTCATTTTTTCTGTTATATTTATTTTTTATTTAAATTCAACTAATTAACATAGAGGGTATTGTTAGTTTCAGAGGTAGAGTTCAGTGATTCATCAGTTGCAAATAACACCCAGTGCTCATTACATTCCATGCCCTACTTAATGCCCATCAGCCAGTTACCCCACCCCTCACCCCCCTCCCCTCCAGCAACCCTCAGTTTATTTCCTGTGATTAAGTGTCTCTTATGGTTTGTCTCCCTCTCTAATTTTGTCTTGTTTTGCTTTTCCATCCCTTCCCCCATGCTCCTCTGTTTTGTTTCTTAAATTCCACCTATGAGTGAGATCGTATGATAATTGTATTTTTTCTGATTGACTTATTTCACTCAGCATAATACCCTCTAGTTCCATCCATGTCATTATATACTCTTATCAACCTCTGTTCTCTCCCCTAAACTGTTACATCAGAAGTACCTTCGCTTCAGTGGCCGGTTACGGAAGTATTTCTTCAGGTCTCTTCTTATTTAAACATTTAAGAAACACTTTTCTTAGCTTTTCCCTGTTTCAGTTTGGCTACGTGGTTCAGAAGTTTGCCAGAAATACCCAATTTGGATAAAAATAGCAGATATGAGATAATCTTAGACTCTAAGGCTTCAGCGGTAACACTGAAACCACATCTGTTTTTTCTTCCTCAGATATTGTGGTGGAAATCCTTGGGGTGAACAGATGCCGGCTGAGCTGGAGTCTCGTCTTGGAGTCACTGCAGCAACCGCTCATCAACAGGTAAGCTGGGAGGCGTGTACGCGGCGTCTCCACAGCTGAGGCCATCTCTGCGCTTGGAGGTACCCACGCTTTCCAAGGAAGCAGCCCGCATTGACGAATGGAACTGCAGTCTTTCTCTGCCCTGGGCCCTGACAGCAGAATGCGATATCCAGGTCCACACACACTAAGGAAAACCCCCACTGCCAGCCTGGGAGCAGGTTGTCATGCGACAGTGAGCCAGTGTCGGGCCCGCCACTGTTTGCATTTGGAAGAACTCGATGCTGGCCCCCAAGTGAGCTGCTGAAAATGCCCTGTCACCCAGGCTTATTCGGTGTGCTTAACAGTTCCTTCAACATCTGTCAGCCCCTGTGAACACTGTAAGAATACCCTCTAGCCTGTATACCCCAGGCTGGATAATGATTTTCAGCTCCATGTCCAAGGCCTCACAGCAAAGCTGATTTAGTGTCAGAATCAGGAATTGTCTTTGCTTAATAGGAAGGAGACAAGATGATGAGGTTGGGCTCTGATAAAAGGATCAAAAATACTGAGTGAACACTGCTAGAATAATGCAGAAGAGACAGGTATTTCCCTGGCTGGTACCTTGGGACACAGTGCTTCTGAAAAGTATTCAGTCATTTCTCAAACCCTGTGCCAAAGCAGACTGTGTCTATTAACTGTCACTGCCCCAGGGTGCTGGCTTTTGCTTCATTGCCTGTAAGGTCACCTGTAGATCTGTAATGATTAATTACGAGAAACAGCCCTAGTCAGAAGCTCTGAAAATTCTTAGTAAGTCGATACCGCAGGGCTTTTTCCCTCCTCCCAGTTCTTCGGGGCAGTGCTGACGTGCTAAGGTAGCTATATAAATGAATGTGGAATTTTCTAAAATCTAATCTCGAGTTCTGTTTCCACCTTTATTGGGGTCATACCTTTATTAATACACCAAACTTTGATTTCATGGCACAGGTTTCATCAGGCTATTGAAATTTAGAGTTCACCAAGGATATCAGTAATGGGCAAGGCGGGAAGGGAAAATAAACGTCATAAACAGGATCTGGTGTCTGTGGACTGAGCCAGACCCTCCTCTAAGTTGTTTTGTCCGTTTGTTTCAGGCACTTGATTTACTGCCTTTGGGACATCATCCTGGAATTCTTGGATCTCAGTGCCTCTGTTGAGGAGTCGACCGTAACCACCTCTGCCTCAGATACCCCAGGCAACCTCAAGAGGATGGGTGTCTCCCCTCAGCCATAGGTTATTCAGCCATTCTTTGAAGGCTGGGAAAGGAGAATTGCTCTGCCACCCCGCGACCAGTCAGGAACCTGTGCCCTCTGCAACTGGACTGTAGCTTCGAAGGCCTGGGGTCCCAGGGGCACAGTTGTCCCCCAGCTCTACGCCACAGAGCAGGTGACGTTGCAGATGATGGGGGAGATAGGGACCAATCGTGTGCGTATCCATTTCCATACATTTTTTGTGGTGTTTGGATTGTTGCTGGTGGGTAGATCCTGGAAAGGGAATCTGTGAGGTAGAAGAATGAGCCCCTTTTGCCTCTCCTTCGCCGTCCTCCCTAAGATTGTTCGCCAGGAGCCTGGCGCTGTGCATACACGTTCCTGATCCACCAACACGCAAGCTGCAGCTAGACCAAGAGAAAACCGACAGCCGGAGTTCTTGGCGGAGCAGACAATTTTCTAGAGCTCTCTGTTCCCACGAGGAAACTGCAGATTCATTCAGGACCACTCTTGAAAGCCAGACCCCCCCAAGTTCTATCTAGTTTCCCAACAATTCCGGAAGAGGGAGGGAAAACATTTCTCAAGGGACTTTTTGCTGATTGACTGTTTTCCAACATCTCAGCAACATCTATGGACGATGTCCCTGAAGGCTGCTTTCCTGGGTGGCTACACTTTTTCTGCTCAGAAGACTTCAGAGCAGGCTGCCAAAGCTTCTTGGTAGATGCACCCCACTCTCCACACCCTTTCCTGAAAGAGAGTTGCAGCACAGATTTTATTTAGTAGCTTTCCTCCTAACCCCGCTCCAAGAGCAGTTGAGTTTTGGTCTTTGTGACCTTCTGTCTGTCTGCCTTTAGCAGAATCGCATGGCAGATGGCTTATTCAGCCCACTGCTCCCAGTGGGAAGGGAGACGCTTGCTCCGTGGCTGGGAATGCCCAAAGAGTAGGAAACCCAGGGGGCTGTGGGGCTTCTCTCTTCCCAGGTCTCTGACAGGGGACTTTTAAACTGAACCGATAATATTAGCAAACCTGCAGGGAATTGATTACCCACAAAAAGCTTTTTACTTCCTGTTCTTTTTAAGGATCTAATTAGTCTTTGAGAACACTTGAAGATGAAGGCAAAGGTGCTGTATCAGGTTGTAGTGTCTTAGAAGGATAGAGCCATTGGGAGAAATTGTTGGTAGGAAGGGAGGCAGACAACGTGACATTAAATGCATGTGAGTAGCTGACAGAAAAGGCTTACGGAGGTCACGGGAGACCTTTGCCCCCCTCATCCCATTAGCTTTGCACCTGCCTGTTAGTACCCTGCTGTCACTGAATTATGGATCCTCCCATTTGGAGGGGGATCTTGGGGTTAGACTGATGAGAATGGGATGGGTCTAGAGCGGGCACCAGGTTCTCCCAGACTCTGAAGCAGATGATGTACACACAATTAAAGTGGTTTATGGGAGAAAGTTGTGCAGTCTTACACTTTGTTTTACCCCTCTGGAGACTTTTACCCATAAAATGTGTTCTGCTATGATTGGAAGGCTTTAGGTAGGCTATTATTGCCTAAGGACAAGAAGATGAATGAGATCATGTCTCATGGCACCTTCTAGCCTTAAAATATGATTGTTACAGTGACTTTATGGCTCCGGAGCTGCTCCCACCCCGACATTCACAGGCAGAAGGAGCTGAGCATTTCTAGCTTTAGTGAGGATTTGCAGGAGTGTGGGTCTGCGGGGAGTCCAGCCTTACTTGCTGAAGCCGATCCTTCACCCTTTGCCGCTCGGGCCAGGATGCTCTTTGGGGTAGATGCAGTAGCCAGCTCATTCCCACTACCCTTCGCTCTTCATACTTTACCCTCAGATGTACTTAACCACCCACCTTGCTTTGAATCTCTGCTATTAGCTCTGTCTCAGATGTCACACAGAGCCAGTATGTAAGCTGACGGCACCATAAAATCCCTGTGGCTGTAAACTCGAAGCAATTTTTTGACACTTGCAACCCAAAGAAAACTTCCTTATATTTCGTGTTACATAAGAGATGCCACCTGTCTTGTCTGTGCCCCAGAACATAAGCTGTCCTCAGGCCCTCCTGCCTAGAAGGGAAACCATGCATATTGCCGAGGAAATAATCAAAACCCACCTGTCAAGTTTGGGAAGCAGGCACAGACAACAAGGGAGATCAGCACTGGGGAGAGAGCCACAGGTAACCAGAAAAGATGCTCCCAGCTGAGAGAGTGATAAAAGGCAATGAAGAATTGGGCCTGCACTAACCCAGACGTTCGTGATTTTTCTTTGGCCCTTTACCCAGCACATTCATTTCCAGTTGCTACTCTTTTCTTTGCTCGTAGCACCCAACAACAGTTGTTAGGTCCTGGGTGGAGTAAAAATATATGTATATGGCTATATGAGTCAGGATGCTTTGGACTGAAGGAAAACTCGGAGGAAATTTTATCTTCTTCCATAAAATGAGTGTCTGAATAGGTAAGCCCCAGGGGCTGACGGAGTCAGTAACTCTGACCTCATAAAGGGCCCAGATTCTTCCCATCTCTGTCCTCTGCCGCTGTAGACATGCTTGTCCTGTTCTCAGACCGCCTGCCTTCAGGGTGCCGCAGTTGGAGCCTCACATTCATACACAACGGTGTGAAAGAACAGTCCTCTCTTCCATGTTTCTTTGAAAGAATGAGGACACCTTTTTCCAGAAGCCCTTCAGGAATGCTCTTCTCATTGGCCAGAACTGTCCACTCTTGAGTCAATCCACAGCCATTGAAAATGGCATTACCTAGTTGGCTTGCAATAGTATTTACGCCCCCCTCCCCAGAGAGGAGGTCACTCTCCAGGAAAGTTAGATACCTAAAAATATCATTAGATGTTAGCAAGGAAGAAGCAGAGAATGGGTGTTAGTAGACAGTGTCTATTATATCATCCCTACAACGTCAACAGATCCCCCATGGTACTCCAGAAATATCTGGAACCAGCTAAGAACATTTGCTGAAGGCGCCGCATGAAGCACTTCACGTGGAGTAACTCATTTAACCCCCACACAACCCTGTGAGGTAGGTTCTGTCATCTATCCCCATTTCATAGATGAGGACCACAAGGCACAGAGAGATGGTGGGTTGCTCACAGTCACTTGCAAAGAAATGGCAGAGCCTAGATACAGATCTTGCTGGTCTACCCTCAGGCCTACATGCGTAATAACCATTACACTAGTCTGTGTTTCTTCTTACAAAGCCAAATAAGACCAGGTTCTCTTTTTTTAAGGAACTCATGATCTAGTGCAGAAGTTCGCAGACTTTTATGGAAAAGGGGCAGAGAATAAGTATTCCAGGTTTCGTGGCCATATGGTGGTCTCTGTTGCAACTACTCAGCTCTTCCCTTGTAGCATGAATGCAGTCATAGACAATACAGACAGCAATGACCATAGCTGTGTTCCAATGAAACTGTATTTACAGAAACAGGCAGCTGACCAGATTTGGCCCATGAGTTGTTTGCAGGCCTCTTGTCCAACAACTTAGAACAGTGCTTCTCAAACTTTAGCGTACGTGTGACTTATCTGGGACCTTGGTGAAGAGTATGCTGCATTTCCAACAAGCTCCCAGACTTACGCCAGTGAGCATGCAGACCTTCAACCACACGTCGAGTATCAAGGGGTTAAAACATGGACAACTCTCGAGTGTGATTAATACACGACTAAATATATAGGAAGGGCACTTCACTGAGAGTAGAGGGCCTTGGGAAGCCTAAGGTGGTAATATCTGAATTGACTCCTGAAAGATTCATGAGACTTAACCAGTAAAAACACGGGGAGGGTGTCCAGAGGAACAGTGAACAATGTGTGCGAAGACAGTCACCACAGAAAAACAAACACTGTGTGATTCCACGTATGTGGAGTACCTGGCGTGGTCAGCCCCACCGAAGGAGCAGAAATGTGGTTGTTGGGAATTAGGGAAATGGGGAGCATGTCATCGGTACCAAGTTTGAATTTTGCCACACGAAAAAGTTCCTGGAGATCTGTTTTATCAACCGTGTAAGTAGACGTGATATTACAGAGCTGTACACTGAAAATGGTTAAGATGGTAAGTTGTAGGTTCGGTTTATTTTACTACGGTCAAGAAATGTAAAATGAGAAAAAGCTATGGAGAGCTACAAGGCGCAGGCTGCAGGGAGGGAGTGGTGAGAGGCGAGGCGAGGGCCGGTAGAGAGGCCTGTGTGGGGCGGCGTGCTGAGGAAGCTGGCACTGTTCTCCGTCTCCACGCCGGGGAATTGCTGAGGAATCTTCCTGAGGAGTATTTTTTCATCAAAGTTAACAATTCCTGCTTGTGGGAAACATGGGAGTTTCATTGCACGTGTAAACGGCCTTTGGATTTGACGCCAGGCTCAGTCACTTTCTGATCCCCCCTCAATTTCTTCAAGTCTGTTCCCATTATTTCTTAGATGTGAGGTGGCTTCAGGGTCTCTAGAGTATAATGAGCTGGAAGCAATAACAGCCTGATCGAAACCCTGGCTCTGCAACTCAATCAGCTGCGAGGAAGTGGTCAGGGAACTTAGCTTCATTGGGACTTAGATTTCTCAGAAAAAGGGACAAATACATTACAACTGTTTTGAGAAGTGAATTGTGCGAATAACCTTTATAAAATAACAAAGTACTATGCTACGAAACTGTCGGTGGCATTATTCTGCTCTTCTGCTGTCTGAGGGGCAGTGGGAGACGCCTTGCTTCTCGAACCACGCAGCTGAGCTGTCCTCTGGCAAGCCCCGGTTCCCCAGCCCTCTCAGAACCTGCTGTTTGTCTTTGCTTCCTTTGCACTGGAGCAATATGTGTTCTCCCAGGAGGAGGAAAGGAAGGTTAGCCAACCCCGCTGGATACAGATGGGAATGGGAACCAACCAGGGGAGGAAAGGAAACCATGATGCTTTTGTAGTCCAAGGCCCAACTGGGCAAGCTCTTCCATAACTTGGCATCTCCATTTCCTTTCCGCTGAGAGTGCCAGAAATCACAGGGCAGTCAGTAGTTGCTTGCACTGCCTTTGTGCACAAGAGAATGAAACCGCTGCACAGTGAATTTCTGCTCACAAGCCTCCCTCACTCCTCAGTGGTGTCAGGCACGAGAGAGGCTGCTGCGCACAGACCATTTCTCAGAAAAGAGCCAGGGAGGGGAGACTCTACCAAATGTTACTTCCGTCTCCTAAGACTCGCCCAGTATTTATTACACAAAGACATCACTGGCTCATTTTAAAAAGAAAGACAAAACCCCAGAAGAATGTGTCAAGCAAGTGAAAATCATCAGAGCCCGTTTCCTGCTGTGACCCTATAGCAACAGGGTTTGAAGCCGGGGCAGCCCTGAGGTGGTGCAGAAAATGTGGGCGCCCGCAGCCTCCTTGGCAGGAACGCTGCGCTATTCTCAGACTTGCCGAGCCCTCTTGCCGCCTCCCTACACCTCTCACCTGTCTCTGGTCTGAAAGTACGTTTGAACTCGGCTTTCTTGGAAACACAGACAAGCATGTGACAGGATCCCGAGAACTCCTGTCTCTGATGTCTCTTCAACAGGACAAAAGCTGGTTTCTCTCCACATCTTGACTCTTCAGACCTCACCTACAAGGGCTTCTGTAGAAGTCCCTAGCACAGTTTCTGAGATGTGGAAGTTTGCGAGGGAAAAAAAATGAAAGAGAAAAAATAATAGTGTCAAGATCCAAACTTAGAAAACATTTCTTGAAGTGACATCTACTCCTTTCAACTCAAAGTAGACCTCTTTGTCACCAGAGTTTGCTTAGGAAATGCAAGCTAATTTTAATATTAGGGTGTTGTAATGATTAAGAAGGTAAGTCTGTGTCCTATTTCTAAATCCATACTTCGGCTTTTTTTTTTTTTTTTCCCGTCACCCTTTTCCCTGTCACTGTTGCAGCCTGTTACGAGCAATGGAGAGCTGGCTGTAATTACTTCCAGACACTTGCGTTAATCAATGAGGGGAAAGGCCAAGCTAGATAAACCCTAAAGTCTGTGATCGCAGAGAAAGGCCCTAGTATGTCTGCAGAAACTGTGACTTCGCTCTTCCGGGTCGAATTGGATTTAGTGACCTTCAAGCTCAGGTCATCGGCCCTTTTGCCTGTGCTCCTTAGAGAATCATCCCACCCCAGTAGCAATGGAAAGATTAACAAAGATTTAGCAAAATAGCTACATTTTGTATCTTGCCTTTAGGGGGCAATTGACCTTCTTAAGAAAAAAAACTTAAAAAGCCCTTTTGGAGTTTATGTTCTTTACCTGGACTAACATGGAATCCAAATTCAAAGTAATGGCAAGCCAGTTCCTTTCCAGTTTTGTGTACTTGGGTCAGATGTTTGCCTGTAAACGCAAATGATTCCAGAATACTGAGGGCACCTTTCATGAAGCCTTCATAAGTCTCTGGGAGAGTCCCGTAGGCTTGGTGGGCAATAGAGCTTCTGCTGGGAGGTAGAACGTGTTATGGAGATGGTTTGGCAGGAGGTTGGATGAGATGGTTTCCCCGAAATCCAGGGGCCTGCATCTTGCTCTTTCCTACTTCTGTCTTTTGACCCATGTTCCTCCAGCTGTGCACACGTGGGCACCCTCTGTCAGGGCCATTTCAAGTTTCACCATCTCCATGGAGCTTTATCTGATCATGCCAGCCAAAGTTCTCTCTCCTTCCTCGGTGTGACTTTACACTGTCCATGTGGTCCAAATCCGTGTGCATGTTATGGGGTCCTCAGTAAGAGATTCTAATTCTTCAAGGGCAAGGAGCATACAACCTGTTTCATTCCCATTATATCCCTATGCCCCAGCCTTCCCACAACCACACCTAATGCCTAGTAGGTACAAAATAAATGCTGAAGCTCATTTAGTTAAAGGAGATTATGCTTATTAACTTTTAGAAGGTAAAATATGTTAATAAATTCAGTGACTTTACTGGGGGCAGAAGATGTGAGAGAGGGACAAGGGGAAAGCACATTTTCGTTTTTCTGACCTTATATCTTTGTTCCACAGCAAATATCAAATGAAAGAAGTTGGTTTTTATATTTCCTGTGCCAAAATCCACACCGTTTATAACAGTACTATTTAAGTATGTGGGCCATAAGGTGCTAAAACTGTAAGCTTTTTAAAGAAAATTAGCCCTGATTTGAAGATATTTTCTTAAAATCCTCCAGTCACAAAAATACACAACACACCCTGTCTCCTCTCTAGTCCTCACCCTCACCTACTGGATCAGAAAACAAAACAAACAAATTATACCAGAAATATTCTCAACTCTTTCCTGCCCCAGACACGAATTTGTAAGAAAACAATTATCGTGAAGAGAAAGACTTGCTCTCCGACTTCTTTAAAATTCTCTTGGAAATCGTTTGGTCCCAGATTTAAAATTCTTTATTTCAGACCTTCTCTAACAGCTTATCTAAGCCATGTCTAAGATCCCACAAGGAAAACTCTTCAAAGACAAAGTAATAACCTTGAAGAAAAGAAAGGATAGCAGAAATTCCCCCTCGCTCTTACAGGTGTTCGTTATCCTCCCCACATTTCCTACTGCAACTCTTTGCCCAAACACAACAGATCAAAACTAGGCAGCTGCCATAAGAATAAAAACTAATGAATCAGAAGACATCTGGATTTGCTGCAGGTCAACATGTTGCCCCGGGGGGATAAAATCACTTGCTGTTCTGGAGCCCCAGAATGAGCTTCCAGGCCGTGATTCGAAAGAGGGCAAGAGCAGGTAAAGGAGCATTGGAGGAAGAAGTTCAGTCTGAGAAGTAAACCAATGATTTCATGAAAAGAAGGAAACTCTAGACAATATAGTGCTTGGGTCATATATTATCTTAGAGTAGGTCTGCAAAAGAAGGATCCCATCTGCTGTGGAATGAAGTCCATTCTGGTGCCCGTGAACATCTGCACAACACATGATGTGGAATAGTCTCCGGAGCCAAGATCAGTTCTGTATCCACCCCAGGGCAGGTTGGTCAGTCTCCAGTGTAAACCTCGTTGGGATTAACCACTTATTCCAGTGTTGTGCACTGGATAATTAGTACCAGATCTGTTCCAGACAGCTTTGTACATCCTGCATATGGGTGAAGATCCAAAATGGTTTTTTTGGTGATCTGTGTGGCTGGGATAGAGCTGAAGCAGAAGTCATCCCCATGTACAGGTGTGTTACCTTGCAGATGGGGGCTTGTGGGTGGCCAATGGCATTTACCAGTCAGAAGCTTGTCTGCACAGGTAAGAGGGGAGAAGAGTGTGCATGTGTGGATACAGAAGTGACATCTGCGGCCTTAAGGCTTGAAGAGTAGGGCTGTGCACCTTTTAGCAGTCTGAAGAGGATTGAGGCAAGAGCTCGTATTTCAGCAAGGTTTTGGATGTGCAAGAATGCCCACTGTTGGGGTGGAATGACCCGAGTTCTTTATAAGATTAGGATTTCTGTGGATTTTTCCCAAGTGATAGAAATTTTCCTCTTCTAGTCTCGTTCATCGCAGGCAGTGTTGGACCAATAGTTTGGAATTCTTTTTTTTTTTTTTCCAATTCCTCAATTCCATCTCTATGTTATATCTGAACCCCCCTTTTTAAATTTATTTAAAAATAAATTTAGATCTAAATTTACTTAAAAGTAAATTTAAAGCATGAGGGGAGAGGGAGAGGGAGAAGCAGACTCCCCACTGAGCACGGAGCCCATCGCGGGGCTTAATGCCCAGACCCTGGGATCATGACCTGAGCAGAAGGCAGACGCTTAACTGACTGAGCCACCCAGGCGCCCCTCTGAAACCCTTTTCTTAAATACTTAGTAAATAAGAAAAAAAAAAAAAAAACTTTTCAAAAAACTGCATATTTCTGGGTTTTTTCTTTTTTGTGTGTGCAGCACCAAAACTGCTTTTCTTCATCCCTAACTCTTTCTCCTATATCAGCTTATCAATCTGTGGGTTGACTTGGCTGCCCCACTAGCCTAATTGTCTTTTTGATCAATTAATATGGACAGCAACTTAAAGTTCCATGTAAATCTTAAGCATGATATTTCTTGTACTTGACTCACATTTGATACTCTATAAGGAAGATCGCCCTTCCTGTGCCCTCCTGTGAAATCGGAATAACCACCAATCCTAAGATTAAACATTTTGATAAATTCTTTCCATGTCCCAAGCTATTCACACAATGTTACAGACTAAATGTTTGTGTGTCTCCAAAATCCCTATGTTGAAGCCCAAGCCCCCAGTGTAATGGTATTTAGGAGGTGGGGCCTTTGGGAGGTAATGAGATTTAGATGAGGTCATGAGGGCCATACCCCCATGATGGGATTAGTGCCCTTATAGGAAGAAGAAAAGACAACAGAGCTTCGTCTTTCCTCATGCATGTGAAGAACAGGCCATGTAAGCACGTGGTGAGAAGATGGCCACCTGCAAGCCAAGAGTAGAGGCTGTAGAAGGAAACCCACCTGCCGACACCTTGATCTCGGACTTCCAGCCTCCAGAACTATGAGAAATAGTTCTTGTTTAAGCCACCAGTCTGTGGTATTTTGTTACGGCAGCCGGAGCTAAGATACACAACTAGAAAGTTTAGCCATGTGCATCTTTTCCCCTGATTTTAGGTTCAGATTCTGAGACTCAGAGAATTTTCTGACTTTCTGAGCCTTCCATGGAAAACGTATTCTAAAAAACAGTTCAGGCACTAAAAAAATATAAAACCGCCTGTGGAGATATTGCTAAAGCTTTCCACTCCCTCAAATTACCTCTGAGTTTACCCTCCTAGAGAAACTTTCTGAAAACTGATGACAAAATACTGAATAATTAATGCTCAAATGGGAAGGATGATGAGTAAAAACAAAAAATGGTTGCTAATTGCATCTGTTTGTAGTTCTATATGCCTTTTCCCTACCCACACTGATAAACAATATGTAATAAAGAAGTTCCTTTCAAAAAAATAACGTAATTAAAAGTTTATCTTAAATTGGCTGGACTTAACACAATTTGCTTGAAAGATACCCGCTGTCTTCATTGCAAAGTACCTAGGGTAGTCAAGGGTCCATCCTAACCTACACCTTCTGTGATGTCTGTCTGTCTTCCTCACTGGGCTGTAAACCCCTTGAAGCCAGATTGTCTTGTTTACTAATGTCTCTCTACCATGGGACCTCACTATTTCCTCCTTATGCTGTCATCTCACAAATTCTCAGAAAGCTTGTCTAGTTCCTCTGTCCTCTCCACATCAGCCTGTGACAGACTTTGCCTGGATACAGTTGCTTGATCCATAAATGAAATTGGCAGCCTTTTTGTGTCAATGAGTAACATTTTTCTTTCCTTCTGGTAGTCTTGGAATCCTCATCGCCATCTGGCAATTTTCTTTCCATCGTCCTACACACACAATGGAGCCCACACCCCTCAAAACCCCCTTGACTAGCCAGATGATGAGAACGCCAAGTTCCATGTAAGCAAAGGAGGAGCCCTGGGCTTGTGTCTGTCCCCGCCCTCCCCTCTGCTGTGGGAGTATACTGACTTCTCAGTTTGATACTAGAGAAGGGTATCTGGTGCAAATTTCATAGCAGCAGCAGGCTTCACCTGAAACTTGGGGAGCTCCTATGGTCCTGTTGCCATGGTAACCAGCCACCACCTGACTCTAATGCCCTTTGAGACTGTCTGATCTGAGGTGGAAATGTCCCAAAGCAGACCCCGGACTGGCAGCTCTTAACCAGGACCCCTCTTATAAGCACATAGCCAGCTGGAACTTCTTGGTTGCTAGGGGACTCAGATGAATTCTGGGCTCAAAAAAGGGTGTTGCTTTTTTTTCCCCCCTAAAAAACATATTCTTCAATCCCCAATCTAGCTTCTGTGACACGGTTTCCCCCCTTTCTTATTACGTTCTGTGTTCAAAATGCTGAGCTAGAGTGGGAGGGAGCAATAACACAAAAGGATCTGAGTTATCTTCCTGTCGGGAGGGGAAGTCCCTTCCCCCAGTGTGGGAAAAGAGAAGGCAAGAGGGGAGCAGAGAGTCAGCCTCCTGGGATGTGTTGTTGTAATTGATTGTTTCAACACACAGGAACACACAGCACCATAAATGGGAGCAGATTTCAATCTTAAAGGGCAGCATTCCTTCCCACAGGAACACAGGTGATTCGTAGTATCCATGAGACCCGTATAGATGGTACCTAACTCTTTAGGCATGTAAAGATGGAGAAGGAAACATTTCAAATATGAGCTTTAAGAAATGACCACTTCATTCTTTGGAATTGTCACATGATACAGATCTTGAACAAATTCCCATTCACTCCAAACCCAGGCAGAAGCGAAGCAACGAATGGGAGGAACATATGTGCCTGGGCATCGGAAGAACTGGCTTCTGGTCATGGGTCATAGTGACCCTGGGCAAATCTCTACTTGCCTGGACAGGGAGGTTGGGCTGGATAATAGGTAAGACCCCATCCAGCTCTGCAACATCAGAGCTGTGTCTTCCAGTTCTCAGCCAGTTTCTGGAACAGCGATAAAGCTCTCTAAATGTGTGTCATGGAAACGAATGTATTATTATATTCCATCTTGACTTTTATCTCAAGAGATTTTCTTCCACCTCATTTGGGTCTCAATTTCAGGAAGGAAAAGGGAAGCATAATGAAGGAAGGAAGGAAAGAAAGAAAGAAGGTTTGAGATATTCTTTTTTTTTTTTTTTAAGATTTTATTTATTTATGTGACAGAGAAACAGCCAGCGAGAGAGAGAGAGAGAGAACACAGCAGGGGAGAGGGAGAGGAAGAAGCAGGCTCCCAGCAGAGGAACCCCATGTGGGACTCGATCCCAGAACGCCGGGATCCTGCCCTGAGCCGAAGGCAGACGCTTAACGACTGCGCTACCCAGTTGCCCCAAGAGATATTCTTTCTGAGAGGAATGTCTTGCCTCTCTCTAGACTCCTAGCATATGACGTTTCTATCCTACATTTTCCCTCTTGAAGCCTCCCAACATCAAATTGATTAAGGCTACCATACAGACTTAAGGAATAAGCCACATCCCCAAATTTTCATGGAGTCCAAAGACCTATTCATCTCCAATCAGCCTTTCTTAGGACAATGGTGGTACTTATTTTTCATTTTCCAAATTATTTTCCATGAACCACCTCATTTTAGGTTTTTTTTTAAAGATTTGATTGATTGATTGATTTGACAGAGACAGCAAGAGAGAGAGCACAAGCAGGGGGAGCAGCAGAGGGAGAGGGAGAAGCAGGCTCTTCACTGAGCAGGGAGCCCGATGCGGAACTCGATCCCAGGACCCTGGGATCATGACCTGAGCTGAAGGCAGACTCTTAACAACTGATCCACCCAGATGCCCCTCATTTTATCTTTTTATTATTTCTCTAAGGAATGTAATACTTTACACACGTATAGGACTTTCTAAATTGCAAACTACATCATATCCAATATCCTATTTAGATCTTGACACTTTTTAAGTTAATTTGGGAAGTTATTCACAACCTTATTTTACTGAAGAGGAAACTGAAATACAGAGAGTTTTTCTCTTGCCGAAGATCACTTGCCCATTTTCTCAAGAGACAAAAGAACCAGGATGAAGAAATGGGCTCTGCTGATGGCCTCGTAGCTCTCCCACAAGACCAGCTCTGCGCCCTTGGGTAAATTACTTAAAATCTCTATGCCTTAGTTTCCTCGTCCGTTAAACTGGAATAATAATGGCACTCCCCTCATAGAGACCGGGTAGGGGAAGGGGCTAAACGAGTTAATATGTCTAGGATCCTTGGAAAAACGTCTAGCACACATGGCATCATAATTGTCATTATCATTGGCAAAGCCCAGACTAGAACCTGGGTCTTCCAACTGCTAGCTCTGTGATGTTTCTGCACCTTACACCAATATTATCCTTACTATACAGGTGAGAACCTAAAGCCACAAAGCTCATCTACAGCCTCTCTTGAACAGAGAAGTCTATAACAGATGTCTTCTGGACTCCATGTAGTCCTTCCACCGTTAGGCCGTGCTGTCCTCCACTGCTCTTCGGTGGTTTGAGAAGGCTAGCGCTCTCATGCGGTACCACCGACAGCCTGCAGGTAGACTCGCCCGCTCTTCTGGGGAAAGGATCTTCCCCCTTCGGTCTGAAGACAGCGAAGGTTTTCAGATGGCTCATTGCAATGGGCGCACTCTTACGACCACCTCCAGGCCTTTTCTTCATGCTGTCTGTCCACTGGGACAGTCTCTCTTCTTTTCCTTCCAACTGCAATTATCATTAGTGCCAAATGGGTCAATGTTTGACAGTTTATGGCTCTCTGAGCACAAACCTTGTCTTCTGCATTCACAACGTACTCCTTGAGAGTCCTGGCGGTTGTGTGTAGGTGTGTACTCTCCATCGCACGCCACGAAATAGTCAACAGCAGGTATACAAAAAGTTCTTGATTCATGAATTGATTAATTGCTTGACGGCCGATAGTGCCCTCTCCCAGCGGTTGACAATTGTCCTTACCTCTTAGTTGCAAGTTCAGGATGATCCAAGAACTTGCCTCGGGGGCATTTAACACCACAGTGACGGAGCAAGGTAGAAGTTTCCGGAGTTGTCTATGGGGGGAAGAGCAGGGGCTGGGGAGGGGAGAGAGGTCCCCCTGCTCTCACCAGGGCTGCCTGCCCCAGACCCTCAGAACCTGGCCCGTGCCACTGTCTGAGTGCACCCTGTGCACGGAAGACTCAGACCTGAACCAGGGCTTGCCCTCCCGTCCAGTCTGTACCCCTCTTAGCATACCCGGACCAGACGTGACCTTGCTCTACAGTTAAAAACAAGTGAAAGTCATCTGCCAGGGTCGCTTGGCACTGAAGTCCTGTGACAGAAGGGGCTCCACTTAAAGGGCAGCACAAATCCAGGGCATTAAAATAACCTGAATGTTGTCGTTTTCTGATCAAATGCCTTTCCCTGTCGGGTTTGTGATTTTTGAGCCTGAGAATGTCCCCTCAAGGCTCAGGTTTCTCGGCTGTCACCCTGGTCTCGGGCCTGGAATGTGAGCGCCGGCCGTGGAGGTCTGGGGTAGCTATGTCACAATCCCAAAACGGAGAGACATTATCTCATAGACAGTGGCAGCAGGCAGGCACCAGGGTGCTGCTGGTCACAGGCTGGCCCCGCAAGTACTTCTCACCCGTGGTTCCGGGCACAGAGACGGTCTGAAGCCCCAGGTGCCAATCTGTGTCCCTGTAAACTGGGGTCTTGCGAAGCTTCCTGTCCAGGAGTAGATGCAGGAAAGCAGAAGCTGAGATACAGACAGGCTCGTCTGTTTGCAGGAGGGTGATGCAGGTGCATCTGGAGGGCTCGGTCAGAGTGCAGACTGCAGCCATCCACGTGGAGACAGACAGGGTGCTCAAGGCAGGGCTCGGCTGCCATCCTTCCTTCCCTGGGCCCCCGAGGGCAGGATTGCTTACCCGACAGGGCAGGTGGGGCCCGGTGGCCTATGAGGTAACCATCCCTTTCAGCACTTGGAGAGGATGAGGCCCCAAGGGGAAACCATCAGAACCTCTCCTAGAGTAATTAGAGGCCATCAGAGTCCTAACCACTTTGATCATGAACTATCTTTGGGTTGAACAGAAACACCTTCCTACCCAGCCTGAGAGAGGGGGGTCCTTTCCTCCTGGGTAGCCTGTTCACCCACTTATTTCCTATGGCTCTGCTCTGACATGCTTTTGTTACAACCAAACAGGCCCTGCCCGCTCCTGCCTCCTCCCAGCGCTCGTTCCTCCCTGGACTCAAGAGGCTTCCCCTCCTTCATCTGCCCTTTCTTCGGGGTCCACACTTGTTGGATTTCTTCTGCTGAGCCAGGCGTCTGAGTGCCGGGCCGCCAGTCCCTAGCGATCCTTCAGAACCAGTGTCTGCCCCATTCATGTGACCCGGGACACACCTGCGTCCCGGTCCTTCATCATCACACATGGGCATGAGAACGCGTTGGCTGGAGGGGTCCTTCTGCGCAGACGCTCCCATGCCCAGCGGTGTGCCCAGCGGTGTGCCCAGCGCGCACTCTGAATGTACTCACTCTCCCGTGGCCTCCCACCACACTTCGCACCAAAACCTAAGCTAGCAGCCAGGGATACAGGGGCGCCTGGGTGGCTCAGTCGTTAAGCATCTGCCTTCGGCTCAGGACATGATCCCGGCGTTCTGGGATCGAGCCCCACATCAGGCTTCTCCGCTGGCAGCCTGCTTCTTCCTCTCCCACTCCCCCTGCTTGTGTTCCCTCTCTTGCTGGCTGTCTCTCTCTATCAAATAAATAAATAAAATCTTAAAAAAAAAAAAAAAAGAACAAACCAGGGATACAGCCTCATTTCCTAACGCCCCAGTTTCCTTTCCTTCCTCCCACACACCAGGCATACTTCCTCAGGCCTTTGTACTTGCCCTGCCCCCTGCCTGGCACGGACTTTCCCCAGACCCCCACCTGGCCACCTATCCTACTCTGTGGTCTCTGCCCAAAGGCCACCTTCTCAGAGAGGACTCCTCTGACCACCTTGTCTGAAGAATAGCATTCCTCGTCCCATAAGCCCTATCCGGCTTTAGTCTTCATGGTAGTGCTTATTACTGACCTGCATTTTATTATTATATTATACTCTATTACATTACACTACATATTTTTTAATGTTCAGTTGTGGGGGACCCCCATCAGCATGCGAGTTCCATGAGGACCAAGACCTGGCTTTTTCACAGCTTGTCCTTGGTACCTACAGCCATGTGAGGAATGTGGTAGGTTCTCAATACTTGTTAACAAAATCGATGGGGAAATGAATGAGCAAACAAACATTCCTCTGTAAAGTAAGGACCTTGCTGCTCAGTGATGTGACATGCGATCGGCCATGGGGTAATACAAGGCTTCCTTTCAAAGAACCAAAGAGCATTAGACCCATAAAATCAGAACTCCTTGAAAGGTCAACTCTCAATTGTACAGAGCAGGAAACTGAGTTCCCAGAGAGGGAAAAATGAATGGGTTAAGCACTTGAAAAGTTAATATCTCTGACTTCTAACAGTAACTCTTCCTAGGACGTGGCCTGGACAGTGACAATTCATCTGAACAAATTCGGAGTTATCAATTTTCTACTGGTTTTGCATTTGAATAATTTTTATTAGAATCAGAAACAGACAAGAGAACAAGCCCAGTCGTGTAAAATTTCACCTCTTCATGCTTCCAAGTGTTTTCAGAGGCATTACTGAGAAGGAAGCATCTATACTGATTTGGTCCAGCGTCCCTTCAGTAGCCCAGACCGGCACAAATATTGAAGAATTGTTTCTTTATTCCTCCCAACTTTTGTGTGTCAGGCAGGACCCTGCAGGACCATCTCCTTTTGGAATAAAGAGGAAATCTAGGCATAGGCTCATGGCTAAGCTGCAGCTTGGTCTCCCTCCAGGTCTTCATCTGGCCTTTTCCATCGGCACCTGTGTAATGCTGACTGTAGGTCCCTGAAAATGGCCTGGAACCATTCAATGCCACTGATGACCCATTCAGCTGACTGTGTGTGTCATTATTCATCAGACAACAGCCATTCTTGGCTCCCCCCCTACCCGCTTTTTTTCTGTAATTCCCCAGAGGGTTCTAAGAAAATCCCACCCAAAGTCTTCTCTCCCAGGTGGCCCCCTTGCTCTTCTTGTAAGATTGTGTTTGACAGCAATGAAAACCAATAGTTCAACAGCAATAATTTCTTGGCAGGACAGATTGGCATGAGACTTGTCCCAAAACAAAATAAGCCTTTCAAGGAAGTGTATTTCAAGTTGGACTCACGTTCCCAAGACACTGAGATTCTTACATGGCTGACACAGGAGCCGAGGCTGAGACCCAGCCAGGACCGTCAATGATGTCAATAACACGGCAGAGCAGAGAGAAGACTCAGGGGCTGAGTATGTTCCTGAACAGTTCAAAGAGGGGAAACTGGAAACGCCACGGAACTCATTCTGGGGAAAGGCTTTTTATACTCCAGCTTGATTTTCTTAAATGGCCTTGTTAGTGACTTTAGTCCTAGAGGAGGGTGTGAGGGTCAGAGCAGCATCTCCTTTCCTTTCCTTCCACTTCTTCTCGCTACCTATTCCTTCCCATCATTCTCCGCAATTCTTTCCATGCCGCCTACTGCCATTTCACTGCTGTTTGTGCCACTTAGAGGAGCTTTCTGGACATTTTGCCACCAGTGAGCATGCCATGTCACCTGTGTCTGGCAACTTACAGGCCTCTGGTTGTCTGCATCCTAAGTTGTTATAAAGCCTTGCTCTCTAGGCTTGGTTGCGGTGCACGGGCTCACAGAATGACTCAAACATCAATGGTGGAAATGTCCCCAGGGGCATCATTTTTAGCTATGACCCTAGGATAACCAAGTCGCTTTTGCGCTGCATCCTCTGAAAGCCCACAAGAGGGCGCCCAAGACCTCCCAAGTCAGGTTACGACAAGTGGCATTGAGGCCAGGAGGTGGCGCTGTTGCCTTAACCATCAAGAAGGGAGCGGCTCCCGCTTAGGCGGACGGACTGTGACCCTACTAGTTAGGGGACACATGGCACCCCAGCGGGCCGCAGGTGATCCCTAGAGGGGATGTTATGCTGTCTCAGCCAAACATCGCTACCCTACCCTGAGACTGAAGCCAAGCTCCAGCCAGCTTGATTCAACAGAAAAGCTTTCGAGGAGAAATCAGAATTCTTGGGTTCTAGTTCTGGCAGCCCTGCGATTTTGCTGGGAGGGCTTGAAGGAAACCACTTATTCTTTTGCCCCTGCAGCCTCCTTGACCTCCCGTGCATTCAACCAACACAACTTAAGATTCAGGAGTGGCAGGTGGGCTTAGGATTCGGGAATAAGAAAGACAAAGCTTGCGTCCTGGAAAATCTGTTGCCTACGGGATGGAGAAGGGGCGGGGGTTCATATCATCAGAAAGTCACAGGTTGTGGAGGGAAGTGTAGGGATGGAGGCACACACACACACAAGCACACAGGAAGAGGACCGCACCAGCCTGATGGGTCCGCGAAGGGTTCCTGGTGATCCTAGACAGTATCAGAGCTGAATGGGGACCGTGTTGGTAAAGAAGGTTTAGAAGGGCGGAGGGGCAGCCAGAGCAAGGGCAGAGGCAGGAAAGAGGCTGGGGGGTGAGTGGGGCTCTCATGTAAATGAGTCGTGTTAGAAGGCGGAGCTGGATGAGGAGACAGGGGCCAGGCGGGTGGGGTCTACAGGGGCCAGGCGGGTGGGGTCTGCAGTCCCTGTGCTGATATCCCTCCGCAGTCTTTATGGTCTCCATGCTCTGAGAAAGGGAGACTTGCGGAGACCAATGGTGTCACTAATCATGTATTTATTTATAGTTGCATAAATCTGCACTCATTCGGAGATGAAGGAGTAACCCCCAAGGCGAGGCAGGACTGGGAGACACATCAGAACAACGTCCACCTTCCACTGGGTTTTAGCTTGACTTGAAGTCACCACTATGCACCATCGTTCTCTCTCTTTCTTCCTGACCGAGGAATACGACAAACTCATTAGGATATGAACTTGTTAAGATGACGAGCCGCTGTGCGTTTGTTTAGCAAGATAAATATGCACATTATTTATGCGAGATAATGAGTCACTGATTTATAAAAGCACATGTTGTCATTTATTTATCAAAACAAAGCTATGGGCACACCTGGGTGGCTCGGTCAGTTAAGCATCCGACTTCAGCTCAGGTCATGATCTCAGGGTTGTGGGATCAAACCCTACATCAGGCTCCATGTTCAGCAGGAGTCTGCTCGAGATTCTTTCCCTCTCCTTCTACCCTTCCCACTGCTCACATGTGCTCGCTCTCTCAAATAAATAAATAATTCTAAAAAACAACAAAAAACAACAACAACAAAAACCACAAAGGTATGTGTTCGTGTTTTACAGATGAGAAATAGGAGACCCAGGCCACCCAGTTCATAGATGGTGGTGCTGGCACTCTGGCCTTTCTGATCTAACTGCACGTTCTCCCCTTTCCACCAGGATGATTCACTCTGAGAGCTTTGGGATTGACCATCTCTGGGGAAGGCAAGTCCGGCATCACTGGTACCCAGAGCATTCACTCACTCCGTGACCTTGAAGGCCATAAACAGGGGTTGAGGTCTCACACAGGATGCTGTGTTCACAGAAAGAGATGTCGGATTGCTGGTTTCAGTTTTTGTCCTAAAACCCCTGTTCTAATATGAGCACCAATCAGTCACCAGCACTGACAGAGCACACAGTGCACCATGAGTTCTAGAGAGAGAGGAGAGATTTTCAAACGCACCACCAGACGGGAATTATGGGTAGGACAGTCATTGGGCTGGTTGTGCAATGCTTTGTAGGCATCTGGGACGATGTTGCGGAGAGGGCCATCCATGTGCGTCTGTGACTTGATATACCCTTAGTTAAAATGGCATCTTTCCCAGATGCTTAGTCTCCAAACCGAAAACAGCCTGAAATTTCATTTTTTAAAGTTTCTCCTCCAAAATCTTTGCCAGTGTATTGATGTTTATGGAAAGAATGTTTTTAATCAACTAAGTGTACTGAAGTATGTAAAGTTCCCAGAAGAAATACAGCCCACCAGTGAGGCAGAGAGAAGTGGAAGTCTAGCAAAGATAAACGGAGGGCCCCATACTCAACATCACTGGAAAGAAGCTAAATCCAGTAAGAGGTTAGTGATGGGGGCAGACTGTAAAAAAAAAAAAAAAAAAAAAAAAAGCAATCTGTGAGAATGGAACACATGACATGCCAATAGTCCAAAGAGCAACATGTAAACTAGCATCAGATTCCAAAGAATCGTTGAGTTGAGAGCCTAGAGAGACCATCTCTCCCGATGATGCTGCTGAACCCCAGGGAAGGGAAGCAACTTGCTCTAGTAGAAACAGCTACCACCAAAGAGCGCCCACGGGGGGTCAGGCCCTGACTTCAATGCTCCATGTGAATTAATCCATTTCACTGTTCCAGAAAGGGCATGAAAGGTGAGGTGTCCTCCATATTGGCGGATGGTAAAACAGACGCTCAAGGAGATCAAGGTCATTGCCCAGCTCATCTCATTAGTAAGGGGCCAAGCAAGGATCCAGACCAAGGCAGTCCAGCTCCCAGCCCATCCTCACAAGCAGGTCGCTCTTGGAACTGTTGCAAATCAGCCACAGAAACAAGACGGAAGCCTGGATGTCCCAGTTCTCTGGTCCTGTTTGTTCCACCACTCAGCTCTCTCCTCAGGCCCAGAAGGTTCTCCCCTCAGAGCCATGGAGGTCGTTGGTCCCAGCATCCTAACCTGGACTGTTCTTCTCCTGCATCTTCATGGAGACTGCTCCCTCAATTCCTTTTCTGGCAACACACTCTGCCCTCTGCAGCTCTGGGGTGTCAGACACCCCTTACTTGGCCTCATTCGTAGAGAAGAGGTCTCACCGTCTATTTGCTATATACATGCTCATTTTGGCCGTTGTCCTGCAGTGTCTCCTACCAAGTGCCAGCTCGTCTGCTTTCTTCGATGACATATCCCGGGTGTCCAGCACATAGAAGCATTCCGTAAACATTTGATGGGAAAGTAAACGAATACATGAACAAATGTGCAAATGCCAAATAATTCCCAGGCCCAAAGCAGAGAACTCAGGTGCTCTGTGCCGCACGATGAAAATCAACCCCAGCTGCTTGTGACCAAGATGCTCCCCAAACATCTCGCTCCGGTCCAGATCCAGACCTTTCCAGGAAACCCGAATCCTTCCACCATGAGCTCCCAGCAAGATTCATTTCTTGAACTGTAATACCATGTCTCTAAGAGTCTTCTGTTAAACTGTAGGTACTTCTGAAAGGAAAAACATCCTACGTTAATTAATTATCAGCCATTAACACTTATGAATATACTAAAGTAATACATAAGCAAGCTTTTATACATAACAGATCCAAACTCAAATACAGCTAGCGTGGATGGAGCGTCTGGAACATGCCGGTCATAGAGCTGGGTACTTTACACGTTGCACTAATTGCCAACTATTTCCGGCTCTCTGCCTCCCTGGCACTCGTGGGAATTGCCCTTCCCAGGCCCTTTGTGGTGGGTGGCACCATGTGACTGGGTCCAGCCAATCAGATGTAAATGGCCCTGTTACCCACTTACAGTGCTAACGAGAGACCCCTCAGAGCTCTTTTCCTTTCAGCTCAGCCAACTGGCAGCATTCAAGGTGGTGGCTGCTTAGTCAGCCCAAGTCCCCGAGTGACTGCGATGAGCACAGGATCCCCATGTCCCCAGTGTCTGCACCGCAAGCTTTTGAGGTGATCTGTGCTATCACTGCTTTATAGGTCGAGAACGGGCTCTGCATTATTAAAGAATTCTCGCAAGATTACACGGCTAGTAAGTGACAGGGCCAGGAAGGGAACCAGGCGTGGCTGATGCTAGAGCCCATAATTTTGACCTACTTTGACTCTCTCTCCCAAATCTTTATTGAATAAAGAAGGATAGAGAAATGAGAATACCATCTGTTTCCTGGAAAACAGAAGCTTCGTAGGGCACCACAGCTATGGGGAGTCAAGAAGGCACTGGGATCTTGGGGAACATGCTTGTAAAAACTGGTGATGTTAGGGAGGAAACTCTGTTGACAACATTCTCCCTGTTCATATTTTTGCTTTTTGGAGACGTAGACTCCTTGGTCTTTGGTTTGATTCTTTCCCACTGTGGACTCACCGGTGAGTAAGTCGGCACAGAGATGTCACGCTGTGCACCAGCTCTATGCTGAGGGCTCCCTGTTGAATCCAGCCCGCTTTCAAGGATCTGCAGGCCGCCCCGTCGATCCCACTCCCCTTCTATTTTTCCTACGTGGAACAGTCACCACTGCTGAAGGTAACTGCTTGCCTAATTGCTCTGAGAGCTATGGAAGGTCAAATCCCCACTCCTCCATGTACTCTTTATAGCATTTGGCACAAACTACATGGAAGGGATAGAAAATGCTGAAGGTCTGTATCACATAAGAACAAAACAGGAAGGCTTGGGAGGCAGGGGCCTCGTGCACAACATCTTTCACCCCCTGCTAGCATGGCGCCTAAACTTCTGCCATTAGAAATCTATTCCTTTGCGTTAAAGCAGATTTCTCCTCTTGCCTAGGACCTGCCCAGACCGTTGTATAAAATCTTCTTCAGCGTCCAAAAGACGGCCGTAACAACGCGTAACAACCGCCTCAGCCTTGAGCTCTTGTAGAAAGAACCAAAGAACCTGGCAACATACAGAATGGCTGTGCTTCTCGGTGTTAAATACCTCAATTTTGAGGACTAAAATGTTCCGTGGGGTGTTCTCTGCTGCAGTAGCTTTTTCCCGAAGGAACTCCGGTAAAGGGCTTGTTGTGATTGTTCATTGCGACCGGCGTTGAGGAGGGCAAGTGTGTTTCTTTCTGGAAATCAGTGGAAGGCAGGGGGCGGGAGCCATGGTAGGCACCTTTATGGAGAGAGACAGCTACAGACCGATGGAAATGAAGAGATCTAGGAAATGATGCAGCGTGGGAAGAAAGGGGTCAAGGCGAGTCAGGGGGAAATAAGTCCTCAGGACTCAAAGACACCGGTCTTGAAGATAGGCCTGCGGAACTTCACGGAGAAAAGACAAGGAGACATTATGATGACCCCACACAGAGAGGAGAGGCAACACAGGAATTTCCTGTAGACTGAACCATGACATAAAATTGTATGATCTGAGGCCCCATTTGTTTTGAATATCCCTGCTTTTCTTGGTCTCTTTAGTGTATTATCCAAGACCATCTTGTGAAATACTTGAACCAGGTTCCAGTTGAACATGAAACCCAGCTGAGTGTGAAAAAGAAATCAACGCACAAATCTAAATAAGAAATAATGGAAAATCATTCAATTAATCTCGAACTGGAGCAATAGGTGAGCGTTGGCGCATCTGGAAGCCTGGGCGCAGAGTGGCTGAGGGCCCTGGGGCTCCGGGGCTCTGACCCTGCTGCGAGGGAGCGGCCGCCCCAGTGGCCTGTGTGTGCCCAGCACTCTTCTCTGCAGGGGGACGGAGGCGGCCCAGAGGAGTAACAGCTTCCTGCTCTTTGTGTTTCTCGTGTGGCTGACCGGAAATGGGTGCTGGTAGAGATGCGTCTTCTCTAGGTTTGCCGGAGACGTGAGGCTGATGGGGATGGATGGTTCATCAGATTGCGTGTGAGGTGTTACCAGAAAGAGAGGAAGAGCTGGGGTCATGCAGGCCTGGGCTTGATCTCAGCTTTGCCATTGGTTTACTTGCCCATGACTAGAGGCAGCCACGGAAGTTTACAGAGCCTCAGTTACCCACGAATACGACGAGGACAGTTGGACCGCTCAAGTACGCTTTTTATAGGCACGTTAAGTGAGTGACGTAAATAAAGTGTCCAGCTGCTCGTGGGCACTCATCATTCCTTTCCTCTTCCGGCGGGGAGAAGTGGAATTCACAAAGATGCTGAATCATATGCTAATCTCTGCACCCGCTCAGGTCCCTGTCCCCTTACCTAGCTAACCTCCCAGCCTCTTCTGGTCTTGGGTCAGCCAGTCGCTCAGCAGCCAGAGTACTTTTCCTAAATCTTAGCTCTCATTTCAAAACCCTATTTGAAACCCTTCAATGGCTTCCTGTTCCCAAATCCTCAGCAGGGCTTTAGGAGACCTCTTATGAACTAGTCCCACTAACCGCTCCACCCTCACTGTTCACTGCCATGCACACCCTCCCCAGCCTCCCCGAGGCCTCACATACATCCCACCCTTCTTGCCCTGCAGTGCACACAGGACTTACATTTCTCCGAAGGGCTCGGCTTTTGCACAACTTATCCCCTCTGCCTAGGTGACTCCTCGCATCTCTCTTCCACAGGCCCTTCTTTTGTTTGGGTAACTTCTACCCCAAACTTCAGGGCTTAGCTTAGATGTTACTTTCAGCTTTCTCTGAGCCTCTTATGTGCTTTTCATTGCACTGTGTGCATACACCTGTCTCGACTTGATGTCCTACTAAAAATGTATGCTTACTTGTCCTGTTGCGGACCAAGCTCAAAGCCTCCGAGGGCAGGGTCTGTGTCTTTTCCACCACTGTCTCCCCAGCTCAGAGAATGGCACAGAATAGATACTCAGGAAATATATTGCTTAACCTTTTAGTTTGAAATGACAGACTCAAAGAAAAGTTGCAAAAATTGTACAAAGTTCCCATGTATCTTTCACCCAAGTTCCTCTTATGTGAATATCTTATAAAATCATAGTAAAATTATTGAAACCAAGATATTATCATTGATCCAGTACTTTTAACTAATCTACAGATCTTATTTGAATTTTATCAGCTTTCCCACTGCAAGATTGTCATTTATAATATACAACATATACTTGGTCTTCATCCCCATCCCTGGCACAGGGCTCCTAAAACCCATGGAATTTCCTGTCAGAAAAACAGTAAAAGTGCCTTTTGTTATGTTAATGAGGTGACCTTTGCAAAGGAGGAGGTCACCTAAGGATGGAGCCTGGTTGCCATGTGGTTAGAGGGTTGGAACTTTCAGTCCCCACCCCTCATCTCCAGCTTGGGAAAAGGGACCAGAGATTGAGTTCAGTCACTAATGGCCAGTAATTTAATCAATCGTGCCTATGTAATGAAGCCTCCATAAAAACCGGAAGGGTGGGTTTGGAAAGCTGTTAGGCTGGTGAACACAGATGGACTGGGAGAGTGGAGCTGGAGCTGCCTATACCCCTCCCCCATACCTTGCCCTATCCATCTCTTCCATTTGGCTGTTCCTGAGTTATATCTTTTTATAATAAACTGATAAATGTAAGTAAATGTTTCTCTGAGTCTTGTGAAGCACCCTAGCAAACTAATGGAACTCCAGGAGGGGGTCCTGGGAATGTCCAAACTATTGCCCGACTGTCAGAAGCACAGGTGACAACTTGGACTTGTAATTGACATCTGAAGTGTGTGTGTGTGTTGGGTGGGGGGCGGGGAGCTGGGTGTCTTGTAAGACTGAGCCCTTAACCTGTGGGATCTGATGCTCTCTCCAGGTAGATGATGTCAGAACTGAGTTAATTGCTTGGTGGAGTGGAAAACATACACTGGTATGGACGTCAGCATGAAACCCACAGTGCTCTTTTCCTCACCCAGGAGCCCATCCAGGATCCCACACTGCGTTCAGTTTAATGTCTCCTTCATCTCCTACAATCTGAGATAGTTCCTCAGTTCTGCTTTGTCTTTCATGACTTTCACATTTTTGAAGACTTCTGGTCAGTTATTTTATAGAGTAACTGGCATTTTCTCAAGGTTAGATGGAGGTTATGTATTTTTGGCCAGAAGACCATAGAGTCGTGCTTTGTCCTTCTCCATGCATCCTCTCGGGCGGTACGTGATGTTCACCTGACTTATCCCTGTGACGTTAAGGTGATCACTTGGTAAGGTAGTGTCTGCCAGGTTTGCTGTTATGAAATTAGCTATTTTTCCCTTTGCAATTAATAAGTACTGTGTGGGGAGATACTTTAAGATCAATAAACACTTTTGAATAAATCAATGAATATTGGAACAAAGGACTGAATCTGAAAGAAAGTCAATTAAAAGGGTTGTAGATGTAAGTTCTGCACTTGCATTCAAAAAATGCAGCAAGGATACAAGACAGGAAATAAGACAAGAAATCACCAGCTGCGTAACGTGGAGAAGAGAACAAGCCTAGTTATATGGTCATCATCTCTTCTTATCTCGTATCACATATTTCTATTTAATGAGCCATTCAAGAGGTTTCCAAGGGTGAGGCGATCAAACACATTTTTGTCTTCTGTTAGAGCCCAGTTGCTGTGGAAGATGTGTCTCTGCTACACAAACAGACTGGAGAGCGTTCAGAGAAGTAAGCAGACCGATGTGGCTTTGCTGGGAAAGACCTCAGGAACAGAATATGCCCAAATTAAAAAGGCGGCACTTAGGAAAGCGCAGAGTATTGTCTTAGTATTCTTGGGCCACCCTCACAGAAAACCATCATCCGGGTACCGTCTACAACAGACATTTATTTTCTCACGGTTCTGGACCCTGGACATCCAAGAGCATGGTGCCCGCGTGGCTGATTTGGGTCCCAGTGAGGGCTCTCTTCCCGGTTTGCAGATGGCTGCCTCCTAGTTGTGTCCTCACTTGGCAGAGAGAAAGAACTCTCTACCCTTTTCTTATAAGGACACTAATCCTGTTGGATCAGGCCCCCACCCTTATGATCTCATTTGACCTTAATTACCTCTATGAAAGCCCCACCTCCAAATACAGTCTTATTGGGAGTTGGGGTTTCAGCATATGAATCTGGGGGGACACACTCAATCAATCCCTAGCAATAGTTATCCTCAAATGCTTCGCGACACATCACCATGTAACCGGATGTTAAAATGGGACATCTCTTATCATCTCAGTTTCTGTCGAAGCCTCACACTACATGTAATAGGTGTCAATACCCCAAATTTAAAGCAAGGTGCTAGGCCAAGATTTTTTTCTGTTTGCATTAGTCCAACACCCACCTCCAGATGATAGGAAAGATTAGGAATTCATTAGGAGGAACAATAATGTGAGGTTTCTCTAGGGAAAAGCTGTGTGCTGAAGTTCTCCACAATTCAGGCCAACTGAGAGGAGCTTCAAAGAACCTCCCAGCACATTTGACATATGTCCCTTGGAATGAGGGAGGATTGTAGAGCTGGTATCTGACTCACATTTGGAAGAAAGTCTGGAAGAAAGAGGCTAGGGCTTGGGGTGAGGGAGGCTATGTCGGCAGAAGGAGGAGAAAGCTCTATCGAAGGGCACTGCGCCAAAGGCAGGACAAAAATATGTGTTTCCCAAGGTCCAAATACGACCCCCAAGGGAGAGCCCAGCCATGAAGCAGCTTGAAAAACTCTATCTAAGGGGCCACTGAAGTGGGGAGGGGTGCAGGCTGCAGGCTGCACTTGCATTCAAAAAATGCAGCAAGGATACAAGACAGGAAATAAGATTGAGATGAACCACCTGTCCTGGGCAGGGAGAATGTCCTAATCACCCGGCCAAGAGAGGCAGCACCGCCGTCTGAAAACCGCTGTGGAAAATCCCCAGTGTGAGGGGCTCAGAGGAACCTGGAAAAGTCCCCTTGCACAGAAGAGGAAGCACTTGGGTTCTCAACACTGAGGATACTTATGCCAGGTCACATCTGCAGCCATCAAGTTAGGAGGCCTCTCCTGCCTACCACCTTACTCCCCGAAGGAGCCAGTGGCAACATGTAGAGAGGAAGGATGAATAGGCCAGAGGGCGAAAGACAAAGAGGAGAAGCAGATCTTGCAGGCTTCTCAGCCCCAAGCAGGCCTTGACAGGGGAAGACAAAGGTCGTTGTCAAAAGGGAGTTTGGAGTTTGGTAAAAGACTACACCGGCTTTTTAATATCTGAAAATGACCGGAACATTCTATAGGATCTTCAGGAAGGAAGAAGGAATTAAGAAAGAATTTAACACAAAGTGGAGAAAGAAAAAAGTTCTTTCCTGTTTGCATTCTACCAAGTGCAGCCCTTCAGAAACAAACAGTTTCATAAAGTGCGGTTAGCTGAGCAGCCATGGGGGCTTACGCCTAGAAGGGCTCTGGACTTGCCCTAATGTGCTGCGGCCACCATCTTGAAATTCTTAATAGTTGGTAACAAGGGGCCCCACATTTTCATTTTGCATGGGCCCTGCAAATCATGCAGCTGGGTCTAGTTACTACGTAGCAGGGATTTAGCCATGTTATATGTGACCCCAAGGGACACACGGTGGGACTGGTCACTGGGAGGTGGAGAGAACCAGGTTTTACCTCAATATTGGGAAGAGTTTTGTTTGGCTGCCCAAATTGAAATAGGCTGCAGATAGGTAGAGATTCCAATCACCAGGATCCTTACAGCAGAGGGTCAGCTACTTGGCAGGAACATTGGAGACATAATGCAAACGCTGGACTCTGCAGCTCCAAAATCCCTGCCAACCCTGGGATTATCTAATTCTTTGATTAATAAATCTCTTTTGAGATGTCTGTTTTTACCAACTTCGCCAGGAAATGAATTCACTAGTGTTGAAAACAGGTGAGTATATTTTCAAGTCCAGCCTCTAACCCCTACATGGTTGGGAGCTTCACTAACTCCCTGGGTGTCTGTCCAAACTGTGAGCTGTTGTTTTCCTTCATGAGGACATTATTGCCATTACTCACGGTATTTTTGATCATTGCAAGTTGGATCTTACTATGGCTGGCACACTGTGACTTCTTGCTTCTAAGAAAAAGGCCTAAAAATCTGAGAAAGTGTTTTGGGCCTAAAGCCACTTTCATTAATCATCATTTTGACAAGGAAGCATAAACAGACACGACAAATATTTATTAAATTTAACATTAAAAATCTACAGGCATGTTTTGGTTATTGTTGTCATCGTCAATATTATTATTCATGTGGGCGAGTGTTCTAGAAGAAAGGAAAGTCCATTGCTTTCTGGGATCTGCCGACACATAAGCTCTCACGCTGAAAAGGGCATCTTCTCTGCTCCACCTTTATAGAGTGAAGGCACAACTTGAGGGTCAAAGCTCCACTACAAATACCCACCATTGATAATAACGCTGGGATCAGGAACTGACAGGAAATGGGTATGTTTGGTCATGCTCAGTAACCCCATTTCGTTACAGACTCACTCCTCCCTCATATTGGAAAACTTTGAGCTTCTTTCATACCATATTATGGCCTTGACCTTTCTAGCACTTAGCCTCCCTACAATGGAGTCTATGTATCTCCATAGCCTCAGTGCGGGCCCCCTAATTATAGCCATCCGTTAAACTGTCAGGAAGAAATCCCCAGTTCAATCACGTCTTTATCAGACTTCAGCTGCCAATGGGGTCAAGTTAGGCGTCAAGTCTGACCTGCCCAGAGTCCCTGTGATGCTCTGGTCTGCATTCTCACTGGGGCCTTTGTGAGCAGGCAGGCCAGACAGCCACCTGGTTGCCCCCAGCTAAGTTCCCTGTCCCACTGCATTGCCCAGACAGGGTGGAGTCAAGAGAAACAATGGGACTGACCTAATGTAGGACCTTCCCTTTGGCTCTATCTTTGGGGAATTTTGTGCACAGGAGTTATATGGGGTTGTCAAAATCCTAAATTGGAAATGGAGACTCCTGAACAAGGAGGAATCTGGTATCAGGGGAAAATAAATTCTTCAGTTTAGATCTGCTCTCAGAGATTGTAGAATCATGGAATTTTATCACGGCCAAGGAACTTAGCGATCATCTGTCTAACCCTTTATTTTACAGATCAGTGTTAATGTGGCCAAGGGACTTGGGTTTTACTTTTATTGCTGAGTCTGGTTTTCTTGAGTTTCAGGTGAGTAATATTTTAACGTTGGCTCCATAACAGTGAGAGAAACCCAGGGTTGTTCATATGTGACCTCATATTACTCTCTAGTTGTTTCATGCAACTATGTTTTATCTTTCATACCAGATCACAAAATATCTCAAGGACAGGTTATTTCTTTTCTATTCCCCATAGAAAAGTACCAGCAAAGAAAGTGCTTTGAAGTATTTGCGGAGAGTTAAAGTGCATTTTTTATTCATTTTTCTGTTTGGGTGTGTTTCTATGTGTCTGTGTCTCCTTTGATAGATTGTAAACACTGTGTGCAAGTTAAAATAGAACCCCCAAATTGTATAGCGAGTCATACTCTCCCATTTAAAAGACGAGAACACTGAGATCCAGAGAAGTGAAATTACTCGTACGATATCACTCAATTAGCGTATGATTTAAATGCAGATCCACTTTCTGCTCATTCAAGTTACCTCCTTGTTACAGTCATAGATCAATATTGAAGGTCACAAAGGAAACAAGACATCAGAACAGGCAAGGGGAATCAGCCCTGATAATGTTATGATTGCTATTAGTAATACCTTAAATATGTAGAGCTGTTAGGGTTTACAAAGATCAACACTGAGCAGTTTCTTGTACACCCTTCAGTAACAAAAACCATAAACAAGTCTATGTCCCATATATGCATGTGTACTTACACAAGAGGAATTTTCCCATACGCATTGCTCTGCGCTTTGCTTTTTTTCACTTAATGATATTACTTAGGGATCTTCTTACATCAGCACATGCAGATCTACTCAATGCTTTTTAAAAAGCGCTTATGGTTGGATAGACCATAACTTATTTAACCAGTCCCCTATTGATGGACACTTAAGTTAACTTGTTTCCAGATTTATGCTAAGAAATGTGCATTTTTTAAAACAATCTCCCCTGGAGAGTTTTAAGTAACTAACTTGATATCAAATCAGCATTTTGGAATCACCAATAGGCTTATACCCTTATTTTAGTAGATGATAAAACTAAAGTCCAGACAAGCTTGGGACCTTCAACAATTAGGGGTAAAACCATAACTAGAACCTGGTGTTCCCGAGTCTTCTTCCACCATTCATTCCACTGCATTTGGGCCATGTAAGGGGACTGGGCACGCCTGCTTTGGCTCTTTGTAGAAGTCAATAGCCATCACCCAATATCTGGCCCAACAGAGTCTTTGTTAAAAGAACTGATTCATCAAAAGATTCTCATTGTGGTTTAAGTTTTACTAGTCCAAAGATCACTGAGTTAAACTTCCTTTTTCAGTAGATGAACCAAAGTGCCTTGAATGAAGACGTAATTCAATAAAAACTTAATACTCTCATAAAATTGAATATTCTCTGGTTCCCCAATGAACTCCAAAACTTATTAACTTTCTTCTGCAGATGATGTGAGATGGCTTGTTTGACCTAAACTAACCCCATTATGCCTTTAAAAACACATTATTATTTAAATGTCTACATTTTTCTTATCCTGCAAATGTACAAAAAGCAAGCACAGTATTTCTGGGAAAGAAAGAGCTCGTGGAGGAAATTATCACGTGTGGAAATTTAGGACATTCATTCAAGAATTAGGAACAAAAACCAGATTGGAGTAGTACACATTTAGCTCATGAATGGCCCTGGGCAGTGGCTCTTTCTACAAATTGCCACATAAGGAGATCATCACAGAATGAGGGAAAGGAGGTGATGCAGATAAGGATTTTTCAGGGATGAGAACCTGAACGCTACACTGACTTTCCAGACTAAGTGTTTTTTGCCTCTTTGTTGTAAAGAAACAAAGAGAATTTCTTTATTAAACAGTAAAAACCAAAGTTTCTAGTTTGGTCTCAGTAATGAAAAGAACAGCCACCATGCACTGAGCACCTGTTCTGCAGTCATGGTCCTCAAGGCTTTACATGATCATTATTATACATGGTAGAATGGAAGAACAATCTAGAAGACAAAAGATAAATACTCAGGAACTTCTGTATATCAATTTCTTACTGACTTTTAAACAACTTCCATGTGCCCACAGGGTGTGCCCCGTGGCAGTCTTAGTGTTGGGGAAGATCTAGAACTGATATGTACCCCACACCACCTCCCAGCCCCATACAGACACTGGGAACTTTTCTTTCTACACCATTTCTGATCTTGCAGTGGCCCAGGCCCCCACTCTCTGAGTACGCACACACGTAGCCCTTAAAAGTGGGCATATGTGAGGTAGTTTGAAAATTGATGAGCAAAATTTCAGAGTACCAGTGGTCACCTAACATTCCTTCTGGATGATCAGTGGGAAACAAGAAGTTCCTCTAAGATAGCTTCTTAGGCCAGGAGACACGCCCTCTCATCAAAGGACAGTAGGATCCTGGCTCCAGTCTTGTGGAGGCCCCCACCGCCAGCAAAGGATGGTGCTGGCAGGCAGAGGCTGGGCAGTTTCTTGATGCTAACCCTAATCCCTGTCTTTGTGGTCCCTCCTGGCCTGGACGCTCCTTTCGAAAGAACGCTACCCTAGGCAAGGCCCTTCTATTTCTCTTGTCTCTCAGCTCATCTTCCTAGAGCAGCTTTTATCTAATTTTTGAATCGCTGTTTTTGGTCTTTTAAAATTCTCTTTCCAATCTGTTGCTAAGTTTCCAACTTTGGTCACTACTTTCTTTCATGTGAGTTTCAAGATTGTTTCCTCTGCTATGAGTCTGAAAAGACAGTTTTGAAAACCAGGAACCCCATGGTATTCTGACTGTGTTACCTCACAGATTTAAAGATGAAAAGATTTCTGGGAATAAATACTGTATCTGTTACTGAGTCAGATATTTCTGTGCTATATATGCTCCATGACCTTCTCCATATTACGTCTATGGACCCAGAAACAGAAATGTCTATTTTAATGGAATAACTTAAGACGCATTCAATGCCCATGGAAACATCCATCCCCTAACTCATAGGCTTTCTCTGCTTGCTTCTGTGCCTTTTATTTTGAGCCAAAAGGTTCTTTTTTTTTTTTTTAAGATTTTATTTATTTAACAGTGAGAGAGACAGCCAGCGAGAGAGGGAACACAAGCAGGGGTAGTAGGAGAGGAAGAAGCAGGCTCCCAGCGGAGGATGGTGCGGGGCTCGATCCTAGAACGCTGGGATCACACCCTGAGCAGAAGGCAGATGCTTAAGGACTGCACCACCCAGGCGCTCCTCTAAGACTATTTCTAAACACAATGAACTTGTGAGTTCAACTTCAGTAGAAAGATTTAACATGATTTTAATTTGCATAACCTAAGTAGCTTTAGGGCTTTGAAACATTTAGTTGAACAAACATTTATTATGCCACTACTCTAGGCCCCAAATTACTTAGTGATTTGAGGTGGCAAATAATAGAATATGGTTGCCTTACCTCAGACACACTTAGAGTCTTTGGGGTGAATTTTCCTCTCTTCTCTTACAGTCCATCTTGGTTTGAGAAAACTGCCCCACAGCTGGCATTGCTTAAGGAAGGCAACCAAAATTTATTCGCAACTGTCCACAGACACACAAATGTGTTTGCCTTTCCAACCTTTTATGATTGATGTTTTCACATGGATTATTTTTGTTCCTTTTATTATGGTGATATGAGCAGTTTTTAGGGAATTGCAAGTGATCTTACAAAAACAAAAATCTTCTTCTAAGATTTAAAGCCCCAAGTCCTGACAGCCTTACCCCGAACGTCTTAGCCTGTTTACCTCTAACGATCCAACTCCAGCAAGCCTCTCGAACTTTCTGACTCAATGTCTCCAACTGTATTAAGAACAGAGCCTCTCCTCTCAACACCTCTTTCCACATAGCCCCACTTGCACAGCACCAGGGTTGTTTTGTGTTCCAGCAGGGTGGGTTACCTCAACAGTACGCAATCACATAAGCAAAGTGAAAGTTCCCACTCTCATAAAGCTAATGACTCATAATAGTTTATACATCTTTCAGTTCTAGGAAAGCTTCTCTCTGCTGTCATCCATAGAAGTTCTTCTGTCCTTTACCCCCTCTCCTTACTCCAAATGAAATGCCCTTTTAATTTTGTTCCCCTCCAAACACATCTGTTTAATTGTCATCATGCCTCATTTGCACTAAATCCAGATGGAAACCAGCCTAGGGTGGTGGGACTTGGTGTTGCTTTTCCCCAAAGGTCAAACTTCACACAGCTGTTCATCATAAGCTATCTCCAGCTCCCAGCAGCTGCCCAGCGTTTATGTTATGTCAGTGATGTTCTCTAGTCGCAAGGTCCGGAGAGCTTGCTGTTCAGCCAAAAGAAATCCTAAGGGAAAAGAGTCAGAATGAATGGCCACACATCACGTGCAGTGTTGCTGGGCACTTTCTTCGAATTGCATTTCCCGTATAGAAGGTAACACAAGCCAGAGCAGAGTCCCCAGCTAGACCCACAGCTATTTCTTAACCTACAAAAAGTCACCTTGAAGAGCCCAGGAATATGCTAAGGACTTTCCTCTGGGTTTGAGATAGCCATCTCTGATTACCAGTGACAAGGACACTAAGGAAACAAGGCACGATTTGCATGACAGCAGGGCCTTAGAAAAGCATAGGATTCACTTCTGTATTATTAGATTTTTTTAATAAAAGAATAAATGGAATTTGACAAGGATAAAGAAGAGAAGTGAAAGAGAAATGGGGAAGAGAAGAGATGAGATTTTACAGTTAGACTGTTGAGTTTTATTCGGTAGAACACGCACGTATACTTACGAGGCTGTAGCATGACTGCCGTTCAGTGAGCACCTTTGGCCCTGCCCAAAGCACATCAGCATCTCCGGTTGTCCCAGACCACCCTGTTAGCCAGCTCACACCTACCTTTGACCACTGGCGGAATCCACCGCTGCCTTACCTGCTGGGTAATACCTCAGAGATAAACAGGGGCCCATTGGAACCGGGATATGCAGCTCACAGGAGGAGTTGGGGGAGAAGTTAGTACCCCCAGGAGCAACATTTACAATTACTAAATACTCTGGCTTCCCAGCCTTGCTGTGGGTAATTCTTGGAGTAGGATGATTCTGTATGCTTCTCAGGAATTCTAAGAAAATTGAGACCCCAATGTTCACAGAAGCAGCATTGGCTCAATATTCTTACTGTTTCTCCTTCCGTTTACCGCTCTCTCCCATCCCTCATTTCTGCAACTTGGAATCATCTCCCAAATAAACTACCTGTCTAAATGCCCCTGTCTCAGGCTCTCCTTTCAAGGGAAATAAGTCCTTTTAGGGCTGCCTATTCTGCAATTAAAACATTTCTAAGTAGCTGTGTGTATGAGGCAATTGAAAAGCCACACACAGAACTAGGTAAGATGCATGCTTCAAAAAGACCTGAGAAGACCTTAGGCTGTCTCTTTGGGCTGATCCAGGGACTCAACATTCCTGGCTAATTACTTAAGGACTTCCTCAGCACAGAGCCAGTCTGCAAAACTGGAAGAGGCGGTTTTTCATTCAAATGCTTAATTTTCAACAAAATAAAATGGCAAGCATACATAAAACATACATCTTCCTTCTTCACAGGAAGAAGACAAAATGGCAGAAACTATCCCCAAACACATACCAGCATTGAATACAAGACAAAGACTTCAAAACAGCTGTTTGTTTTGTTTTCTTCCCCCTAGGTTCACAGTCGAGAAAATTACAGGTTCCACGAGTTACTAATTAACTCTCAGAAAGACATGCAAATAAGGTCCCTGTGTCTGTGAGGAGTTTAGTTCATCCTAAAAGTATTGCAAGCAGGACTGTTTTTGGACAATGCTCCCTGAAGCACATCAGTTATTAGCTTATTCACTTTTGCACTTATTTGCTCACTCCTGCCAGGTCCTGAGTTGGGCCTGGACAACCAAGCAGGCAGGGTTTATGCCCTAAGGCCCCGGGAAATACCTGTTCATTCTCTTCTGTTTTGGCAAAAAAAGATCGAAAAGCATTGTCACCTGATACATGAATTCCCTCTGAAACAAGCAAGGTGGCTTCAAGTTATTTCTTAAAGGAAATAAATGTCTGGGGCAAAGAAATTCAGATGCAGTGACCCATCCTTATTTGTTGTTTTGTTTTGTTTGTAATGCATCCCTATTTGGAATAATTAAGACGGAAGAAAGTTTCTATTGGTGAAAAGCCTAATTTATAGTATAATTTTTATTTTTATTTTTTAAAGATTTTATATATTTATTTATTTATTTATTTGAGAGAGAGCGAAAGTGAGAGATCACAGAGGGAGAGGGAGAAGCAGACTCACTGCTGAGTGGAGCTCAAGGTGGGGCTCCATCCCAGGACCCTGAGATCATGACCTGCGCCGAAGACAGATGCTTAACCGACTGAGCCACCCAGATGCGCCTGTAGTATAATTTTTAGAGCACTGTATTTTATTTCTTTTAAATGTATGTAATATTTAACCATTAAAAGTATATGGATAGATAGATGTCCTGCAATATCTATGATGAATATGTATTTTATTAATATATTTTTATAATTATAAAAATAATACATGTACAGTAAAGAATTGAAAATACAGAAAAGTATAAAAAACAAAGTACATGATTCAAAGTATGTAACTCCACTTCTTATTTTTTGAGAAGATTTAAAGACAACTATTTTTAATATAGGTCCATATCCCTTATCTGATTCTTGGGACCATTTGTTTTTTTGGAATGCAGAATTTCTCAAATTTTAGTAAGGTAATCGAATGGGTGTGCCACAGAGTTTTATTTTATTTTATTTTATTTTATTTTATTTTATTTTATTTTATATTGAGATGTAATTGACATATAACATATTAGTTCCAAGCATACAACATAATGATTCAACATTTGTATATATTGCAAAATGATCACCACAATAAGTCTAGTTAACATCTATCACCACATATAATTTTTTTCTCATGAGAAATTTTAAGATCTACTCTTTAAGCAACTTCCAAATACACAATATAGTATAAGTAATTATAGTCACCACGTTGTACATTACGTACCCATATAGCTAGAAGTTTGTACTTTTGACCACCTTCTCCCATTTCACCCATCCCCAAGCCTTGCCTCTGACAACCACCAATTTGTTTTTTGTATCCATGAGAAAATAATTGTCTTAAGATTCTCAAAAAGTTAAAGTAAAACAAGGACAAGGATCTAAGAGAAATCAGAAAAACAATATATGAACAAAATGGGAATATTAACATAGAGATAGAAATTATATAAACGAACCAAACAAATTCTGGAGCTGAAAAATACAATAACTGAATTAAAAAATTAACTGGAGGGGTGCAACAACAGAATTGAATGGGAAGAAGAAAGAATCAATGAACTTGAAGACAAAACATTTGTAATTCTTGAGTCTGAGGAGCAGAAAGGAAAAAAAATTAAGGAAAAGTGAACAGATACTAATGCACTTATGGAACACCCCCAAGCAAACTACTTATGGATAACGAAAGTCCCAGAAGTAGAAGAGAGAAAGGGTCGGAGAGCTTATTTCAAGAAATAACTTCTCAAATTAAGAAAAGACGTGAATCTACGAATTCAAGAAATTCAATGAATTCCAAACAGGATAAAGTCCAAAAGACCCACATGAGATACACTATAATCAAACTATTGAAAGACAAAGAGAGAATCTTGAAAAGAGCAAGAGAAAAGTGACTCATCATGTACAAGGGATCCTCAGTCGGACTATCAGCCAGTTCCCCATCAGAAACCCTGGAAAACAGGAGGTAATGAGATGACACATTTAAAGTCCTAAAAACAACAAATATTGTCAAATGAGAATTCTGTAACTAGCAACACTGTCCTTCAAAAAATGAGGGAGAAACTAGGACATTCCCAGATAAGCAAAAACTGAAGAAATTCATTACCACTAGTTGTGTCCTACAAGAAATGCTAAAGAGAGTCCTTCAGGTTGAAATGTAAGGACCTTATAAAGTAGCTCAAAGGTCTATAAGATATAGGTGTCTGCTAAAGGTAAACACATGGACAAAAATAAAAGCCAGCATTATTATAATTTTGTCATATAACTCCACTTTTTATTTTTGATAAGATTTAAAGACAAATGCATAAAAATAATTATGAATCTATGCTAATGGGTACACATATGTAAACATGTATTTGGGACTTCAGTAACGTTAAGTTGGGGGAGAAGGAGTTATATAGGAGTATAGTTTTTGTATTAATTAAAGATAAGTTGGTATAAATTCAAAATAGATTGTTATAATTTTAGGATGGTTAAATGGAATCCTTATGATAACCACAAAGAAAATACCTATAGAGGGGCGCCTGGGTGGCACAGCGGTTAAGTGTCTGCCTTCAGCTCAGGGCCTGATCCTGGCATTATGGGATCGAGCCCCACGTCAGGCTCCTCCGCTATGAGCCTGCTTCTTCCTCTCCCACTCCCCCTGCTTGTGTTCCCTCTCTCGCTGCCTGTCTCTATCTCTGTCTAATAAATAAATAAAATCTTTAAAAAAAAAGAAAATACCTATAGAATATACACAAAAGAAAATGAGAAGGGAATCAAAACATGTCACTACAAAAAAAATCAACTAAGGGCAAAGAAAGACAGTAATATATGAAATGAGGGACAAAAACCCTGTAAGACATCATAAGACATAAAGACATAAAGAAATCAAATAACAAAATGGCATAAATAAGTCATTCCCTACTACCAATCACTTTAAAAAATGTAAAAGGCATTGATCAGCAAAATGGATTAAAAAGAAATCAGGGTCCAACTTTATGCTTTCTACAAGAAGCTCACTTTAGATATAAGGACACAAGTAGATTGAAAATGAGGGATAGCAAAAGATATAACATGCAAATGGTAACCAAACGAAGTTGAAGTAGTGACGGTAATGCTAGACAAAATGCGCTGTAAGTAAACAGCTATCACGAGAGATAAAGAAGGACATCATAGGTTGATAAAGGGGTCAATTCACCAAGGACGTGACAAGTATAAACTTACATGTACCCAGAGTCGGAGTTCCAAAGTATAATAAACAAACATTGACAGAATTGAAGTGAAAAATAGACACCTTTACAATAATAATAGAAGATTTCAATATCCTACTTTCAGTAATTGATAAAACAACCATATAGAAGATCCATAAAGAAACAGAGGACTTGAACAAACCTACAAACCAATTGGACCTAATAGACACATACAGAATGCTCTACCCAATAGCAGTACAGAACACATTTTTCTCAAGTGCATATGGAACATTGTCCAGGATAGACCATATATTAGGCCATGGAACAAGTCTTGATGAATTTTATTTATTTTTGAAAAGATTCTATTTATTTATTTGTTTGTTTATTTATTTATTTATTTATTTATTTAGAGAGTGTGAATGGGGGGATGGGCAGGGGGAGGAGAATCTCAAGCAGACTCTGTGCTGAGCACAGAGCATGACACAGGGCTTGATCTCATGACCCTGAGATCTTGGCCTGAGCTGAAATCAAGAGTCGGTCACTTAACCAACTTAGCTACTCAGGTGCCCCAAGTCTTGATGAATTTTAAAAGACTGAAATCATACAAAGTATTTTTTCTAACCGCAATGGAATGAAACTGGAAGTCAATAGCAGACAGAATACTGGAAAATCCACAAACACGTAGAAATTGAACAACCAATGAGTCAAAGAAAAAAATCACAAAGGAAATTGGAAAATACCTTGAGACAATTGAAAATGAAAACACAACATACCAAACCATGTGGGATGCAGCAAATAAGTACTAAGAGGGAAACTTATAGCTGTAAATGCTTACATTTAAAAAGAAGAAAGATCTCAAATCAGCAACCTAACTTTACACTTTAAGTATCTAGAAAAAGAAAAAATGATAATGGCGGACAGTTTATATTGCAAGGCCTCAAGGAGACCATATTTCCTCTGATGATATGAACCACTCTGGTTTCCCCTCAGTGCTGAAACACTGTCTCCAGCCCAAACTTGCAACATTTTGCAGATATTTGCACATGCGTGCTCTGCTCCACATGTCCCAAAACGAACTCTTCACCTTCTCTGCGAAACTTGCTTTGCCTCTTATGGTTCAAATCCCAAGTTTTCTGGGGATTTCTTTCTCTCCCTCACCGTTTCCTACCCCACATCAAAACGGGGATAGTACTTCCACCACAATACTCCCATGTGTCTCTTTTTCACAAAGCTCCATAGAGTTAACTGGACTCATCCTGAACACAGAGTGAATGGGCAGCATTATGTCCCTTTTCCTGTCTTTGTCTCTTTATTTTAAACTACTGTTGAGCACCTCCAATGCAGAAGACTCTGCCCTGGGCTTTGGAAATACCGAGATGAATATCGCTTTACTTCCCTCGATGAGATGTCAGTTTCATGAAGGGGAAGTCAGTTTATGTAAGCAATGAGCCTGACCATAGAGACAGGTAGAAGATGTTTTAGGGACACAGAGAAGAAACTGGTGGACTGTTCTTGGGTGGTCAAGGCTGGTGGGTAGGGAAGGTCTTCGAATAGATGATGTTTGAACTGAGTCTTGAAGGATTAATTAGAGTTAAGTAAATCAGAGATGGCATATGAAGGAAAGGATAGAGCGATGCATGAGTTGGCACTGTTCAAAGGAATTTCAGCTAATTCTGTATGATTCATGTTTTTATGACAGCCTCAAATACATTTTTACTACAGCAGCCTTGGGAGGTAGGGAGTAATATCATCCCCATTTTACAGATGAAGGATTTGAGGAGAAAATAGATTAAGTGATTTGCCCGAGATTACATTGCTTCTCAGAGGGAACACTGACTTGAGTTTCCGACCTAGCAGGAGGGGTATGGATATCTGCCCTGAATCCCATGCTCAGAGCACAAAGAGAAATGTTTTGACACTTTAAGCCAAACAGCTCTGCTGAAACACTGTATTTCCTCTGTGAACCAAAGCAAAACTCCGACCTGAAGTTACGTTTCTACCACCAGGGTCCCCTATACTCTCGCTTTGAGAACACATGGTGTCTTGTTTCTAAGGGGAAAAGAAACGCTTGCAAACAAGACTGCAAAGGCATCTTAAGACAACAAATCACTCATAAAAAAGGGAACATTCTGATGAGTTAAGTGTAAATGAATCAGAAACATATGGATTTAATCTACTTTAAAAGACCCAGTGGAGTTCTCAGTGAAGGGCAAAACCTTGGAGGAGATTATATTTGGGGATATTTCCAAACTCAGGGTCATTAGTTCTGGCCAGGCCCAGAGGTAGGCTGGTATATGGATCTCCAAGGAAACCAGCAGGATGAGAACCTCAGAAAGGTGTGAAGGTCACTTTATCCCAAATCCTCAAACCCAGACTTGAAAATTTGCAAAGCAACAAGCCTTCTAAAAACACCTTTGGGGAACATCACATTCTGGCCTGGGGCTGGGACACCAAGTCTCACCAACAATTTCTCCTTAGAAACTTAGCTTCTTCCAAAAGGGTATAGAGGTTAAGCTGAAACCCTTCATTTCTTCCAATGATTCTTTGCCTTTGGACTGAACCCTTTGATATGAACAATGTCTGGGCCATAGGCTTGGAAGATGAAAAGCTGACTTGCAGTCCTCTTTGGCAGCATTAGATGGGAAATGAATACGCACAGAGACGTTGAGCACAGTCAACTAAACAGGAAACAACATAAGAGAAGGAGAAATGTCCAGACTCATCAGTCTGGTTTGGTAACATCAACCATGAAAACAAACACAGGCCAGCAGGCCTAGAGCCCAAAGAGATCAGGCTGGTTTAATGGAAACCAGGCAACGAGCAGGTGTGATTCCGTGGGTGTAATCATCTTTAGTGCTCTCGCGTGTACCATGCCTTTTCTGGGGTCCCGTAGGGTCAACCACCAGGGAACTGGGGGCTCAGAGCCTGCTCAGTGTTAATTCAGCCTTCATTTCTTTACCCACTCAAGTGCCCTCTTCCAGATGAAAACTGCCTGCTCTGTGTTGCTGATTTTTCCCTCGGTCACAGTGGCGGTGCTATGGAAACAGGCATTTCTCATCCACCACTGATTGAATCAAGTTTGGGGGGTGGCAGGAACCAAGAAAAATGAGCAAGTGGAACAGTATTCTCCCCAAATGCTGCCTTAAATTGAAATCATCTGTTTCAGCCCAGTCTGCCCCAGTCCCCAAGCCACACCCAGGCAGCTGTGGCGGTGGGCGGGGCGTCCCTCCCTCACTGACACGGTGGAATGGCTGCAGTAAGGTGATATGCTGAGAAGAAATTCACTTCTGGGCTGCTTTTGTTCAGCTCCCCCTGCACCCCTGTCATCAGCTTTCACACTCAGCATGAGCCTTACGTGGAAACCTGTGTGTCACTTCCCTCAAGCGCCATACAGATAGCATAGGAAGTTCTGGGGGGGCTGGTTGGGGAACAGGGGCACTAGGTCTCACAGCATTTTCTGTGTCCCTGGAAGTCCCCATTGTTACCCCCTCCTCAAGATAGGCTTTCTTCTCCCTCGTCAATGCCTGAAATCAGTCATCTTAGAGATTTATTTCTTTAGCTTAAGACTTTGATATTTAAGGCAAATAACCAAGGTGAGGTGGAATATGATGCATGTTAACATGGAGAAAGGATCGAGAAGGAGAGGGAAGCCGTGGTAATGGGGTGGCAAGGTGGTGGGGTGGTACTGTGAAGCAGAGGCCCGCAGGGATGGTAGGAGGTAGGCTGAGAACATTAGAGATACACTGTATTCACTTCCCAGGTCCCCCCATCCCCACTCCTGGGCCTTTCTGGAACTGAAACAGAAGGGGCTCTGGAGCGCTAGGAACCCCCACTGCTCCTCCCCAGGATGCCAGCATAGATGGGCACGTCGGTCGTCAGTCAGGATGTATTTGCCGAGAGGCTGCTGTGTGCCAGGCATGGCTGGGGCACACCAGCGGGAAGAACAGGGCTGGGGTTGACAGACACTTTTCAGAGGAATTCAGGAGCTACGTGGAGCACAGAAAGCAGAAGAGACCAAAGATGTCCCTATCATCCCGTCCCCAGCTCCCCAGCTGGAGTGCAGAGCCGCAGGGCCTCTCTAGCTCCAGATTCTTCTTCAGTAGGTCCTGCCTTGCACGGAGGGCTGGAGCTATCCAACGAATTCCTTCAGATGCAGTGCTGAGCTCCCTGGACTCGAGAGCCTGAGGCACTGCCTGGGGTGGATGACCATGCTGCTCACAGCCTACCTTCGCCGTGCCTCAGTTTCCACATCTGTTGCCACAGTGCTGAAAGTCTGTCCACAGAGCAGGGAGGACAGCTCCAGGAAAGCATGCTGTTTGGCAATGTTATTCCTTGCACAGATGGCCAGCACTTTGGCGGAAGCTGGCCCAGCCTCTCAGGGGAGAGATGCTTCAGAATCCGGTTACCCGTTCCCCAGCACTCCAGAATCTCCAAATCCACGGGACTGAGCGGGTGCCGTTGGAACTAGTGCATTATTGGTGGTGTTCTCAGCTGGTCTATGGATGGAAAGAAAAGGTGACTCAGAAAGGGATAAAAAAGATGGGCTGAGGGTGCATAGCAGGGGACAGGATTTGGTGGTGGGCTTCTTGCCCAGCTTAATTGTTTTCATCCTCAAAATGATTCCCAACAGCTGGGCCGGTGATCAGCCCGTTCATGTTCCCGGAGCGGCTCCGGGCTGAGGAGAGCCAAGGCGCTTGGCAGGGGAGAAGCAAGGCCAGGGCCTGCACCAGCCCCAGCGAGCTCGGTGCAGGGGGAAGGGGAGAGGGAAGCCGGGTGCCCACTGCTTGGTTATGATTGCTGGTGGGAGCTTTGAGGAGGAGGGGCTGGGGACAGCCCAAGCTGAGTATAGGCTCCTTCGCCAGGCTGTCCTCCCCACCACATGACACCCAGGATGGTCACCTTCGGGCTCCCTGGACAGCTGGCCTGTGACATAGACGATTTCCTGTCGGTTTCGGCCAGCTTTCTCAGGTGGCCAGAGCATTCGGCCATCAAGGCCAAGGGCTAAGTGCACATTTCCAAGGAGATAAGTGCGCTGCATTCTGTCTGAGGCCTCAGGTGCCTGCTCCAGCCCTGAAAAACCATCTGATCAATGCCGGCCTTTGGTCACAAGAAGAGCCAAGCAGTGTAAGCCAGTGCCGCCCAGGCATCTGCAGTCCATCAGTGACAGAGAGCGCCGCATTTCCGCTCCCCAGCATGGGGCTGTGGAAGGACGTGGCTGGTCCTAGCTGAGCGGCTCAAGGGGGGAGACTTTTCAGTGCATGTGCTAGTTTCGTCGGAGCTGTCTTGGTTACACGACTTGGATAATTTTAAAACTACCCAATGTGTAAAATGCTTGACAAACACCGGGGTAAAGTTAAGCAGTAGAGAACAGGGGCTGGGAACTAAGAATTTAGCCATCCCACAGTATAATCCCATCTGAATTTCAGCTACGCATTCAACCGATCCCTCCTGTGTGTCTAACAGTAATAACAAATGCACCAGATACCGTTCTAATTGCCCATCATCTCATTTAATCCTTGCAACAATCTTGTAAAGCAGGTATTATTATGATCTCCATTTAGCAGATGAGTGCGTTGAGGTACAGAAAGGGGAATTAACTTGCCCAGGTCACAAGGCTAACTGGCAGAGCAGCGATTCAAACCCAGGCAGCCTGAATCCGGGCTGCACCTTCTTGACCATAGGGCTAGTCTGTCTACCCTGGGCAAAGTACCATGTTGGGTTACGTGAGGGAATTCAAATAAATACATGATGCGGTCATTGCCCTTGGGGAGTTTAGCATCGCCAAGACTTAACCAGTCTTTCCAGACTGGCCGGCACAAATCTCCTGCCTGAGTGGAATTCTTCAATCTCTGTGTATATCTTTGAGTCTTCGAACTTCAGTGCTGTAGCTAGACCATCATCAGCCCCCTCTCCTATCCCTGAACATCAAACCCCACGGCTGCTGAAATCCTACCTTACACGCCTCCAACTATTCTTCCAGAAAAGTCAGCCAGCGCTCCTTCCTTTCCCGACCACTACTCTGAAGAAACAGAAAGAATTAAGCAGTCCCTTGCCAACCTTCATGACAAAGATATAGTGTGGAGGCCAGAGGACACAGCTGAGTCGGGCCTGCTGCCTGGGCTGCAGCCCCAGCCAAATACGAACCAGGTCAAACAGCAAAGTAATGGAACACACTGCACTGCCTGAGCCCTCCCGGCCCAGCTCAACCACTAAGGTCACCCCTGGCCGCCCACGTGCAAATAGGTCGTTTGGCATTCTAGATACTTCCTCACTGCACTTGCCTGCAGGTTTGGGGAATGCTGCTTGGCGTTTGGTCCAGAACCCAGTCCATCTGGGACCCTCAGAGCTACAAGAGGTGTGTAGTAAGTTAGCAAAAGTCAAAGAGAGGATTTCAGCAGGAGCTGGAGCATTAAGGCTCCAACCAAGGTTGAGCTAAACAGGTAGAAGGAGCCCGATGCCAGGTTGACCCAGACACACAGGGAAGGCCCGCAAAGCACAGGATTTCTTTTGGAGCATTGAGCCTACTGATAAGGGCTATTGGAGGCCATGTAGAATGTTGACTGAGAGCCAGATCTCCTTCCTGGAAGGACCACTAAAAAACAGCTACATTTTGGAGACAGGGAGTTGAAGATGTTCTATCAGTCTCACTGTTCACTTCTGGCTCTGGAGTCCCTGAGAGTCTTTTTAAAGGGCCAGTGCCTCTCCTTTTCCATGGGGGGCACCTACATCACAGAGATACCAGGGCAAGAGAGTGAGTAGAGGGGCCCTTATGAGCATCTTGTAACTGCACCCTGGCTCTAGACTGAGGAAAGGATGTTTAGAAAAAAATGCAATGATTTTAGGGCATAATGTCCTTGAGAAAGAGGGGCATGATAAATCAAAGGTGAGAGTAAGGACACACCCCTTTCTTTTCCTGCAATCTGGCTTGGTTTTGTAAACCTCCAGGGGGTGTAAGTCTCTTCCAGGGGGAAAGACAGCTGGTACCAAGGCAAGGCTGCCCTGGCATGAACCCCAGGGTCACCAAGAACTGAAACAGCCTCCATCGTTGGGCTACAGAGTAAAGAGCACTAACACCCAGTTATTCACTCCTGCCCTTCCTTGCAGTGCCCATCCCTGCCCATACGAGTAAAGGTCTAGAATCTGGGGAGCTACTCAGATTCAGGCAAGTTCCAGGAGGTATCTGGCCCATCTTCAGCATACAGGCTTGGAGGTAAGCAAAAGGGTGCCCAGGAGAGTAGAAGGCCAGACTGGAATGCCCCTGGTGTATGAAGTGTGCCTTCTGAGGGGTTCAGAGGCTATATTCTGGAGTAGCCATGAATAAGCTCAGCTGACTTCCAGAAAAGCAGACAGGATGCAGAGGCTCGAAGAATCAGCCCACTGTTGTTAGCATTGTCATCTGAGGTATAGCCTGGCCTTACCCCTGGCCACCCGAAGGGGCAGCCCCAAATCATCTGAGTAGTTCGACTTCTCCTCAGATCCATGTATCTTTCCCAGAAGGTAGGTTATACAATTCTTAGTGTAACTCACCTGCAATCACTTAACTCCTGCCTCTTCAAGATTAGAAAGGGAAAGATGAATTAGTTAAGACCTCAGAGTACCTTCTAAAAATGAACAAAACCAGGACAAGAACAATACGTGCTTTCCAGGATTTCAGCGGCTTGTGCGATTTCCCTATGTTTATAAAGCACTGGGTTCCCTACAGTCACTAGGCTGAAACTCTCAAGTAAAAAGTGTCTCTGTGATGGTTTTTTTCAGGGGCAGCAAAGAAGGGAAGGACCTTGGAAATTTGTTGTTGCTGTTTTCCCCACTCCACAGAAACATCACATGGGAAAAGAATCCCCAATAAGTGGTCGTGATTTTTAAAATAGAGTTGCTCGATGTTTTACAAAATCTCCAAGCATTCAAATGAGAAGGGACATTGGAAATGATGGAGGCACACCTTCCGTCTGGTGTGGCAGTCAATTCTGCCGCAGAACCAGCAGGATGGCGCAGATGTCTACCTCCAGAGGCAGAAACTCATTCCCTCAAGGGGCAGCTCAAATGTTTCTGGATAGTGCTGTGTTTTAGATAGTTTTTCCTTCTATTAAGCCAAAATTAATTTTCCTATACCTTCTAGCCAGCATTGCAAACTGTGTTCTCTAGAGTCACTGTAAATACCTCCACCCTTTCCCCCACGGCAGCCTTCAGATCTCTGAAGATAGCCGTAGCGTGCCACACCCGCCCGTGCCTTCTCCAAGTCGTTGGTTTGTCAAACAACCCAACTTTTTAAGCCATTAGCTGCCTAGATCTTTTCCATTGAAGGGCAGTTTATGGCAGGGTCCTAGTTCCGGTTGCTCTACCTTCTTTGCCAGCGTCCATGCCCACCCTCCCCTGTGCCTCATGGTTGTTGTGTATAGAGACAAGCACCCTTTCCATCTGGCAACTCAGCTCAGCCTCCATCAGACCATGGGGGTGGAATTAGATTCCAGAAGTAGAATGATTCACCTTAGAGGGCTTTTCTTCAAAAGGGCGGAGGACTGGAAGCTGTGTGAGGAGAAGAAATATGCATGCCTTATGGACCGTTGTGTCCCCAGTAGTTGGTACATGGGACTCGTATTTTCCGAGGCGTGAATGCATAAAGGAATGATGGAAAGCAAGCTGGGATCAGAGGTAGAGATAGAGAAATACCTCCATGGATTGAAAACATTTACCTCAAATGTCCTGAATCCCCTGCGCCCATCCTGGAGCCCTTCCTAATCCAACACACTGGCCTCTGAGGCTAAGTTCTGCCAGTGGCTATGCATACCACCCCACTTTGATCCTTTTTTTAAATATAATCTTTATTTTGTTATATTAGTCACCATACAGTATATCCCCAGTTTTTGATGCAATGTTCCGTGATTCATTAGTTGCATATAACACCCAGTGCACCATGCAATACATGCCCTCCTTACTACCCATCACTGGCCTATCCCAATCCCCCAGCCCCCTCCCCTCTGAAGCCCTCAGAGAACTTGGCTCAAAAAAATCCAATCCCACTTTGATCCTTTATCACTTAAACTTCCGTCACCTCCTCCCCCTCATACCCTCACCAACCTCTTCCTTCTCTCCCCATCTCTCTCCAAGGTCATAGTCCACAAGCTTCATCTGTAAAATCCCATGATGTTCCTCTGTGACACAAAATCCAAAGAGAGCCAAGCAAGAGGAATTAAACATGGCAGAAGATTTCGCATTGCTTCGGGGGCACCACTGATACCCTTTGGCCCTGGACTCATTTATGAAGGATCCCAAGCCAGTGCTCATTGCCCTGGCTACATGGACAGAAATCCTGCCATGGGAGGCTGTCTGGGCTGTGTCCGTCTGCACACAGATCTCTAACAATGAAGCCTGGCTCAAAGGCATTCTAGGGCCATATGTTGTTGAACAGCACAAGATGCAATTGATCTGTAAGTGGGCAGTTTCATTTTTTATTTTTCCTCTCTGGAGTAAAAAGAAAAAGGAACTCTAGCCACTGGTGACATATAATCTCTGCAAGCGTCAGGACTGAGTCCATCTACACATGGAAAATAACTCCCCAGGCCTCCCTTCTCCACCCCCACCTCTGGAGATAAACTATAATAAAGTATTAACAACTGGTTCTGCTCCTCTGACAGATAAGAGGTGACTTTCTTTAAAAGACCTTTGTGCTCTGTTACTGCCAAAGATATTTAAACTGCAATCATTAGTGACTTCTCTGCTTAATACATGGGCCAAGGCAGATTTTGCTGGGAGAGGCTCTATTAATCACGTGCTCTGGTCAGGGAGCAGCTGTCTGAAGCTGGGCAGGCAGGAGTAGGGCCCTGTAGGGAACATGGAGTTAGTTTTAGGCCTCAAGTGTGCCCAGCTGGGAGGTGCCTGACAACTCAGTGGGGTGGGAGAAACACTGGGACCCATGCCTCCCTTTCTCCGAGCAGCCTGAGGGGGATGGCAGAGGCATGTTCACAGAGAGCTGAACAGGGACCTGAGATATTGTGATGTCCTTGGGGAAAGGGGCCAGGGAAGGGAAGGGACATTCAACGACAGCTAAGTTCTCTTTTGTTCCTGTTCAAGTCTTTCGAATTTCCAGAAACTCTTGGGATGGTGAGCCCGGAGAGGTAGGAAGCTGGAGGAAGGCATATGGAAAGGATGGGGAAACTAAAAGTCAAGGTGAGGGGAGAAAAAGGAATGGAAAGAGGACAAGGCTGAGAAACAGGAAGAAGAGAACAAGGAAACAGAGAGAGGGGGAGAAGGAAGGAGTGCCAAGGCAAAGGACAGTGAGGGGAGACATAAAGAATACAGTGTCATGAAGGCAGACAGTTTAAAAATAGAAATAAGTGAAGGAGAAAGGGACTGATTTCCTTTTATTTAAGGCTAAATAGTACTTTGCTATATGTGTATACCACATTTTTTTTTTTTTTGGTCCATTGATCTGTTGATGGGTATTGGGTGCCATTTGCAAAAACATGGATGAACACAATGGACTTGTGTTAAGTGAAATAAGCCCATCACAGGACAATACTGCATTATTTCATTTATATGTGGTACCTAAAATAGTCATAGAAGCAAAGAGAAAGGTTACCCAGGCAGGGGGAGGGGGAAATGGGGAGTTGTTCCATTGGTATAACGTTTCAGTTATGCAAGATGAATTAGTTCTAGAGACCTGCTGTACATCACAAGGCTTCCGGTCAACAACATTGTATTGCCCACTTAAAAATTTGCAGAGAAGATCTCATGCTAAGTGTTCTTACTACACACACAAAACATCAAACAAATAAAAGAGGTGATGGATAAATCTATTATCCTTGATATTGTGGTGATGGTTCCACAAGTACATGCATATGTCCAAATGTATCAAACTGTGTACATTAAATATGTACAGTTTATTGTATATCAATTCTACCTCAATAAAGCTGTTTTTAAAAAGAAGAAAAGGACTGTAATTAGAGAAGACTGAGTCTTTGGGGAGAGAAAGGTTAAAAATTGGCAGCCCTTTCTAAACCTGTGAAACTCAGACAAATTCCTGAATGTGATTTTTCCAAGTCAGAGAACTTTCCTTTTTTTTTCCCCCTTCGGTCTTAGTTTCCAGAGTTTAAAAGTCAAATTTATTGCCTAAGTTTTGTGATCTGTTGAAATCAGTTGACTGAAACATCTGTATCTTCTTCTTTGAGAGGGCTGTGTAAGGTTTACCCCCAGATGTCTCACCTACATTGCATTTCAGACTCTCAGCCTGTTAGAAAATGGGTGGAATACAAATCCTGAATGAAGCACAAAACATACACTGGGAGAACCAGGAAGATAAGTTCTCCCAACCCATCTCTTGGGGAGAGAATAACACATGACCTATGAAAATAAGGCATAGTTGGACAGTAAAAGGACTCAGGAGAAGAGGAAGACATGGGAAAATCAGGGATCTCAGTGGAGCAGTCTTGCAGACATGCAATAACTAGAAAGACCAGTCAACCAATCAGGATAGTTGCAGGTGTCTGATTACTTTGACGTACTTTTAATTACTTAATATATTTAGTTGGTAACACAAGAACATGGTATATATTTCCAAAGGTCCCAAAATGTCTGCAGTGAGAAGTAAGTCATTTTCCAGCCTTGTCTTCCAACTACAGTCCCTCTCCCCCAATCCAGGCAAATGCTGACACCTGTTCCTTATGCATCAGGCCATGTTAGGATTGAGATCTTCTTTTTTTTTTAAAGATTTTATTTATTTATTTGACAGAGAGAGAGACAGCCAGCCAGCGAGAGAGGGAACACAAGCAGGAGGAGTGGGAGAGGAAGAAGCAGGCTCCTAGCGAAGGAGCCTGATGTGGGGCTCGATCCCAGAACGCTGGGATCACGCCCTGAGCCGAAGGCAGACACTTAACGCCTGTGCCACCCAGGCGCCCCGAGGATTGAGATCTTTAACCACAGACCTGATCTAGGCCCTGAACATTGAGAGAGTATTTGTGACAGATCCTTTTTACATTTTGGGAACACAATCACTGTAGCTCCTGTTTAGGGAAGAGAAAGGAACCAGCATTGATGAGGATAGAGCAGTTAGGAGGTGGTACAGGAAAACTTGTGTGCCCTGCCCCACATTTCAGCATCTCCTTTGAGTTCAGCCATGGTCCTGGAGGATCCTCCCACATGGGCTCCACCTCTCTTCATACTGACAGCCCCAACCTCAAGTACATCCTTCCCCAGGGCTTTTCCAATGACACTGATGCCAAGAAAAACTACTGATGCATGTGAAGGAATGATCTAGGAGTGCAGGGGAATTTATGCTTCCAGGAGCAACCCTCAGCCAATGAAGAAAGAAAGCTGATTGATAAATGCTCCTCCTGGGCAAGCCACAGAACACATCCCTCAGAAGGTCCTGGATTGATCCTGGTGCCCTCACCAGTGACTTCCCTTATGAACTTCTTTATTTTAAGATTATTTATTTGAAAGAGAGAGAGAGCGCGTGCAAATGCAGAGCAAGGGAGAACATGAGTGGGGAGAAGGGGCAAAGGGAGAGGGAGAAGCAGGTTCCTCACTGAGCAGGGAGCCCGATGCGGGACCTGATCCCAGGACCCCGGGATCACGACCCGAGCTGAAGGCAGATGCTCAACCGACTGAGCCACCCAGGCGCCCCTCCCTTATGCACTTTTATATTATCTTCCCTTCTCCCATTCTGCCTGTTTCTCGCTTCTGATCCTCGAAAATATCTCCTAAATAGACAACCAGCACAGAAGTCTTTGTAGGCTCTGCTTCCTGAGTCTCCCACGAAGTAATTGCAGTTGTCCAAGTAAGAAATGATAGGACCTTGGACTATGGTGGCAGCCGTAGGAATGGATAGATTTGAAAGATATTTGGAGAGTTAAATCAAGAGCCTGATGCAGTCATGTTCTCTGGCACCACTCTCTTTTATATTCCCTTTTACGTTATTTTATAGTCATTATAGCCAGTCCAGGCTCACGGTCTGTGGTAAGTCCAAGATGGAAGAAGTCTGGTGATATACCACAATCCTATTTTATAGCTCTGCAATTGGCCACCATATATGGAGGTAGAACTCAACAACCATTGCAAAACTAAAGTTACAAGAGATGAAGATGGTATTTCCAGACAGTTCTTAATTTAATTGTATTTAAAATGGGGCCTTTGGTAGATATTCATGACATGAGATAAGCAAGACCGCATAGCCAGGACCATAGTAGTAGAGAAAGAGTAGTAGTAATAATAAGGGGAGGGGGGGAGAAGATGTTCTTAATTGAGCCATGCACACTTATGCCCACACTTCCCCTGTGGAGGAAATATCATTACCCCTATTTTGTAGATGAAGAAATGGAGACTCAGAGAGGTATGGTATCTTCCCAGGGTCACCTGAGTAGTAAGTGACAGAGTAAGGACTCACCTTGGTCCAAATGGCTCCAAAGGCCATGCTTTTAATAATTATCCCCTTTTAAATGTCCTTCTGCTCTAAAGTGGGCAGAAAGCCCTGGGAGAGTCCAGCAATCTCTGCTTATGCCGGATTATTAGATGAATTGATTTTCAGTTAGATTCTGTTACTTAGTAGCCGAGGCTCAAGATGACATTTGCTATGTTATGGCGGTAATCATATTGCAAGACATCAATGTATCAAACCAATGTGTTGCACGCCTTAAATATACACAATGTTATATATCAATTATATGTCAACAAAAATTTAACTGATTCATTATTTTTAAGAAGATGACATTTGGTAGGAGTGGAGAATGGAGATTATGATGAGTGGCCTTGGCATGCTTGATGCACGAGACGGGGCCCTGGATGCCTCTCACTTTTTATTTAACAAACACTTTATGTCAGTTCATTTAATCCTTATAACAACTCCATGATATAGGTACTGCTATTATCTCCCTTTTGTAGATGAAGAAACTGAGGCAAAATAAAATGGCTTAATAACTTGCCCAGGGAAACATAGTTAATAAGTACTGGAACTGTGATTTTTACCCCAGGAATCCCAAAATCTGTGTTCTTACTCATTGTTTCATGTTGCTTCTCCTTCACTGATTCAGTCTACAGACAAACATTTGGGGTGTTTGCTCCAGATCAGAGTTTAGTTAGATACTGTCGCGTTGAGGATGGGGCAAAATATAAAAATGCATCAACCAAGCATTCAGCTCCCAAGTAATTTATTTTCCCGTAGATGTTAAGTATTTCCATAAATGATCATGAGAAAATATAGAAAGTGACAACTGTCCAGTGAAAGATCCTGATAAAATACCATGGGGTTTCAAAAAAAGAGAGAGAGTCCAACGTAGGAAAATGTGACAGGATGGTACAACTGGTTTTTTTTCTAAAATTTTATTTATTTATTTGTCAGAGAGAGAGCACAAGCAGAGGGAGGGGCAGAGGAAGAAGCAGGTTTCACACTGAGCAAAGAGCCCAAAGTGGGACTCGATCCCAGGACCCCAGGATCATGACCTGAGCTGAAGGCAGATGCTTAACCAACTGAGCCACCCAGGCGTCCCAAGTGTCCAACAGTTTGTTTTGTTGCATAACAAATTAATCCAAAATGTAGCGGCTCAGAAGGCACCTATTTATTATTTCTCACAATTCTGTGGTGGGCCGGGCAGTTCTCCCCGCCTCTCCGTCAGTCAGGACCAGAGAAAGCATTACAGGAAGGATGGGCCTTGAAAGGGGCTGGGGAATGTGGAAGACTTTTCATATGTGGGTACAAAACCATAGAAGCAAAAGAGCTGAGGGGTCCACATGGACCAGGAAGGGTTTCATTTGTGCTAAAAGAAGGTTAGAAGGGTAAATTGGAATTGAATCCTTGAGGGGGATGGAGTAGTGTCTATCAGATCATGGATGTTTTCCAATGACTAAGGAAGAGACTGATCTCTGCTTGCAGACTATCCCTCCTCCAAGAACTTGCTCCACCTACACAGCTGGTTGCCACGGCAGCACGTTTCCTATGTCCCTGCAGTGCCCTCATTCCCTGGCCTGAGTGGCAGGCAAAGCACCTATGGTAGCTGGTCTACAGGCTACCAAAGTTCTATGGTGGTCTGTCCTGAAAAGGTGAGTTGGCACTGTGGTAAATGGAGGGTGGCACATCTTGGGGACTCAGGCATTAGTGGCAGAGGTGAAATGAAGAGTGCACTGCGGTTAAGTCAAAGCCAGGTCATCAAAAGTCGTGTTCAAACTGACCATGTGGGAGCTGAGAATGAGGGAGCCACCTGGTAGAGAGAGGAGAAGAAACGCATACAAAGAGAGAAACCCTTTCCCACCCACGCATAGGTTTACAGGTAATTGTTTTCTCTTTGGGTTTTCAATGGTTCTGTCCCTGCATTAGGTGATGGACGGTCTATCTCTGCATCAAGTGATGGGTGATTCTCTCCCTTCCATCCCTGGCAAGAACATTGGATGGAATAAAATTTTGAAAAGAAGCGGGGAAACCAGGGATCGAAGTATGTCTTGGTCAGGTTGCAAAATGGGATTGAACCCCAAATGAGGTGAGTATTCAGGACTTGTGCTGTTCTTAAAATGAACTGTTCTTTTTCTATCTCTCCTGACAACTAGACACACCATAAAATGAAAACTGAAGCCGTCACATTTTCAGGCAAATCCTGTGATTAGGTGAAGTCTTGAAAGCTTAGAGAATATTAGTTTGAAGTCCATTTCTCTCTTTCTTTATTATTTCTTTCAAATATTTTATCAGTTCTCACTCCAGTTGTTAAAGAAGCCAGACACCATCCCATTCTGCATTTTTCCTTTTGGGAACATTTACCAAGTACATCTCATCAGTGGCACAGGAAAATAGATTTCCCTGGAAACCAGAAGTCACACAATAGTCCTCACCCTCAAGAGCCCCATGGGGCGGAGAAATCCCCATTATAATTAAAATCCGATTTTTCTGCTTTTGTGTCACCTCTTTGCTGTAAATGAGGGCCAGTCCAGCTGTCAGAGTGCAGAAAGACACAGATACAATGTGGTGTGTCAACCACTTATGTTCCTCTTTTATGAAATCAACTTTTATAACTTTACAGTCAGCCCACTGACAGACTATAAAACTTGGCTTATTGGAAACAGATACATCAACCATGAAACATCACTTGTCAGAGACTGATCCAGCCTTCCTGGACATGAGTCCTCCCTTAGAGAGAACACCATTGGGAATGGGAGCCAGTTTCATCTAAAAATGTGTAGACACCTGTCCTGAGTCACGCCAGCCATCACACCTTGTGGAAAACGCCCATGCTGAGCCCTCTTAGAATCTGTGAGATATTTATGGGTTATGCACCAGGGCTGACTGCTTATGAATCTTATTCCAGGAGAATTCATAGTCCACAAATCCAGCCAAATATTACTCTCAAAAGCATTTCTAGTCTATTTGTGGCAACAGAAATGTCTTCTCTTTTGGGAACCCAGAATGTTGGCAACAGGGGCCAGCTTCCACTTCAAAGGAAGAGCGTTCGAAGCAGATGCCCCTTTGGACTTGAGTCCAGTAGAAGGGGTCCGATATGCCCAGTTTTCATGCATAGGCAACTACTCACACTCTGTCTTACCTTCACTGCATGCTCAGAAACAACCTCTGACACCAAATTGGTCTCGTTCTGCACAAACGAGACTTCGGAGTCCATAGACAGAAAGAGCTTGAGGAGCGTCCCTGTTGCCACAGCTTTGTTCTCTTTTAGGGTTTGACTTCGCTTTGTGCATGACTCTCTTCCTTCCATATCCAGGCGTTCAGCTGCAGAAGAGAAGCAACGCACTGAAGTTTCATGATGCAGGCACCGCTGGAAAACTCGTCTCCATGGCAACCCTGGGGTTACCTCACCCAACAGGGTTCAGATGCTATTGACCACAGAAGCATTTTTTAAACGTACAGCAAGCATCAGCTATGTCTACATAGCCAAGAGGTTTTTATGTTTTGTTTTTTTCTTTTTGGTTTGTTTTTGATGTTATATCACGCCATTCAGAGCTCTTGGGATAATATCAAATGTTTGGGGAGAATTTTGTATGGAGACAGCATTTTCCCCTGTGCCTCTGCCTCAGCACATGGACATTTATTTCCTACGAAAATAAGAGGGCTTCTTCTAAGGAGACAGTGTCATTATTCATCTCTGCTCTAGTTGCTGCCTGTTGCCAAAGAATTTTTTTTAATGTTTTGAATCCAGAATTTATATTTTCTCACAGCTTTAGCAGGATTCAGCCCACTCAACATGTGATCGGGGTCGTTCAAAGAAAACCCAGGTGCTTGGGGTCAGAGTGGGAGTGACTGCTGCCACTATGACCCTTCACCCTCCAGACTGGAATCATTAACTCAGTTACACACGTGGTTAGCACTTCTCCACTTTCCTCAGCCTGCTGGTGGTTAGCATTATTGGGAATGACGTCTCTCGTCCCCAAAGAGCTAACTTAATTGTTTCAAAACATTAGAGAAAAAAGATGGCGTTCCTCTACACCAGTGGGTCTCAATATGGCGGAGAAGAGGGGTTTTATCCCCAGGAACATTTGGCAATGTCTGGAAACCTTTTTGGTGGCCCCAAGTGGGAGATGGTATCTCATGGGTAGAAGCTGGGGTGCTGCTTAAAGTCCTCCAATGCAAATAACCAGCCAACTCCCCAACACTCACTAATCCAACTCAGGGCTGAGATTGAGTAACTGTGCTCCACATAGTCAACCTGGAAACCCAGCAAGGTGTGGACTCATCGCAGTTCAGATCTCTCTTATTATCAATGGGAGGCAAACAATGGATTATTTATTAACTGCAAGTGCATTCACTAGAGAACTTCAGTACTAGAAGTACTTTCTTGTGACTGGGAGAGTTTGTAGTGTATGCTAATCCCTTCTGGAAAGACTTTTCTTCTCTGAATTATGATCTCAGTCTACATTGTCTCACACTGTCTGTTGTTGACATTCCTTTCCGCACAATTCATACGAACACAAATCCTTCCTTTAAGGTCTAACCGATTAGACTTAAAGAATAGTACGTTCTTTATTTAAAAGCAATATGCTTACTTCCAAACTCTCTCTCTCTGGAAATCTCAGGACAGGTGGAGCCTTCAGGAATCCCTCTCATGGCCACATCTGTAATCTACTGTTCATGCATAATTGCCATTTCTTTGCTATCACTAGTCTTCTAGTCGTATGTCCTAGAATTATTACCTAAATGTGATTCATATGCTGTATAAATATGGCCAAATTTTTTGTTTTCCTCTGACGGAAGTAGGAGGAAGCATGAGAGAAGCTTAGCTCCTGGGATCCACCAGCATATAAGCCAGCAACAGAGATCACACTAGACAAGTTCTCAGACTAAATCACTCCAACTTCCACCACTGGCCTTCTCACCAGGAACACTTTTCTTCCGAAGCATGAGTGGCTAAGTCATATCAAGGCAAACTTAGGTCAAGATTACAAACATGTAGACTCTCTGAATGTCACACCCACTTGCTCACGGCCATGGAGGCAGAGGATATAAGGCTAAGGGAAAAACGTGCTTAGTGGGCTCTCACTCAAGACGGAGTGGGCTGGGCCAAGCATCCTGGTTGACGGTTCCATGCCAACAAGATGGCGATTCTCTGAAAGGTACTACTGATTGGAGAGGACCACCTAGAATGCTCTGCAGAGTTTCTGCTCCAGTTCCTCATAGTTGTTACATTTAAGAAAGTGCTTAGAGTGTTAAAGCAAAGAAAGCCTTTTAGAAGTTGATATAGATACATTGATAAGTTAGGCATAAAAACAGAGAAAGGTGATCTCAAGAAGTTTCAGTAGCTTAATGCCACCTCACAGTGAAAATTTTTAAAAAAATGAAGAAGAAAAGATCATATTAGTGTATCTTAAGTCGTAAGGATGATCAAATGACCTCTGGGAATGCTGCAGTACAGGAAGCTGTATCGCATACAACTCTCTAGAATTCAGCAGTATCACACCTGAGATAACCAGCAGGTTCGATGGGGAACTGGAAGCATAGCCTACTGATATTTGGGACAGAGTCTGGGCCTGACAGACCCACCCTCTCTGGATGCACCACAGTTCTCAAGGCAGAATCTGATTGGTTTATTTCATCCCTTGAGCAGAGTTTGTTTCTTGGTCCCACCATGACCCAGGCAGTAAGATGGGTCTCACCCAGGCCCCCTTAGCCACTTCCTGCAGAAAGAATCTCCTGGGCCACTTTCCTTTGCCGGGAACAAAAAGTGAGGCAGGCCCTGGGTGCTTCATGGACTTCTCTCCAGGGCAGGGTCCAGTTTAAGGTCTTCATTACTCAAGCTCCTCACTCCTAACCCAAACTGCTGTTACCCCCATTTGCTGCTCTGCAGCCTACCTCTGGAAGAATAGAGCCCCTTTTACACAGAGGAAGAACTGTCTGCATTTGCTTGCACAGGCTGTCAGCAACTTTGCTGCACAATGCCCTGGAGGAGCTGAGCCGGGCCTTCTGTTAAGGAAAGTGAGCAAATCCATACAGATGTTTTTCTGAAAGTTGTTCTGACCAGGCCTCAGGGATTTAGCCCTGCCTGGTATCACATAGCATGGGGAAGGTAGGGAATTCTCTTTGGGGAGCAGGAAGTATATTACATGAAATAAAAATGAAAGTGTGTTCTTTTTGGATTAGGCCTTGTTTTCCCCTTCTATTTTTCTTTATATAACCTTATCACTTAGCTCCTTTCTTTCTTTCTCCCATGCCTTCCTTGGCTCCCAAGCTGGCTCTGGGTCTGCAGGATAAATTCAGCTCACTGGGCAGCCCTCAAGGGCATGGTTTGTAGCCACTCTGCACTCCAACCTCATCTAAGTCTCACGAGGGCCTTTCTGATTTCATTTTCTTATCCTACTCCACCTGGATTATCAGATCTTCAAAGACCCCGGACTTATAACCCAGAGGTCACCGAGAGTGGGAGGCATGACCTTGTTTGCTAGCTGACTCCCTGTACTCCCTGTGCTCTAAACCTGTCCTTGTGATGGTCCACACTGGCCTCCCTCTCACACTCTCCCCCTTCCATACCAGCACCTGCCCTCAGACGAGAAGGTGAAAGAGACTCCCCACACCTAGTGTTCACTTATGAGCATAGAAGACATTTCATTTCATAATTTGAGATGAACTCTAAATATATGTACCCCCAAGAGAGGAATACTGAATTAAACTTATAGTAAGGCATGAATGGTGCACAGTCTCAAAGCGAAACAGAGATTTCATTTGTGTTTGTTCGCATGCCTGTTGGGTTTAGCATTGGATTTCCTTTGGGACTGGGGCTGAGGGGAAGGGGTACAGAAAAAGCAGAGAAAAACGGGACAGCAGCGGGGAGCCAAATCTCATTTTCTTCACCGTTTTGATTATCTCCTCTGTGCAAGCATCTTCCTTCCTCACGTTTTCCTGGGTCATCTCATGACTCAGCCAGACCTGAGCTGATGTTGCTTGGCACGGGTGAACACAGGCTCTTTGAGATGGAGGCAACTCTCACTTTTGTGCTTTCCATGCATTCCCTTATCCATGCTTAGGTTCAAAGTGGCTTTCCCTAGAAATTGAGAAATGAGCCTGTGTGCCAGAAGGCAAGGGTTTGGCTTCTTTATTGATGAGGAAATTTTGAAAAGAACAGAAGTAGAAGGAAAACAAGGCAGAGAAGGGATGAGCCCTAGGATGGAAGAAATGAAAAGCAGAGTAAGAATCTGTTGAAAACTCAAAGTAGTCAAGTTGTCCTAAATGAAATTAAATAATGACACCATGTATCTTTGCACCAGTCCTGGGTCTGTTTGTCAACTCATGCAACCCCTTCATCCCCATCTGCTCTATATCACAGGGGCCGACTGCTGCGGGCTGTTTCTCAAAGTCCTGTGGTAGCAGGGTTCCAGCTGGTTCGGCCATGGGACCGTCAGCAGGAGACAGGAGAGGAAAAGGTAGATGTCTCTCCCTCCCTCTCTGCCTTATACAATTTGTATATCAGTATTTCTTAGTGTTGTCACACACACACACACACACACACACACACACACACACACACAGTTTCTACGGGAAACTCACAGACGTTAATGACCTGAATATCAAGGGAGAAATAGGCCTCCAGAGAGAGAGAATGACCTCTTTGCTCCCATCTTCCTCAAACACTGATTGGCAAGGAGGCTCTACCCAATTGTTTCTCATTCATCTTTTTTTGGGAGGAGGAAGGTTGGTACGCCCTCACAGGAGCAGGTGACTGAGGGCCTCCACACTAAATCTGGGGAAATCAACCTTCAACCTCAGTTCGCACAGGTCACTATGAATGACGCATCCGTTCTAAGGCAAACTGCATGAGTGAGTGGTCGCCTCTTGCTTTAGAGATTTGGCATTTTGATTCCTCTGCTTCCTACGATGCTGCTAGACCTTGTGCAATGAACATTCATAACATTTAAAAATATGGCCCAGACTCTGGGCCACATTGTCTTTCTTTTATACTTCTATGAGATACTTTATACTCATCAATCCACTTGTTCCGAAGGTGTCATTTTACTACTCCATAAAGGGAAAAGGTATGATTTCCAAATTTGCTCCACTGTTAAACACTATTCATTAAAAAAAGCAATGGAGTGACTCTCATTGGTGTGGTTAGCTCCTAGGGGCCTGGACTCTGGTTTGGATGTTGTCAGAAATGTGGTCAGGAATTTGGGATATAAATCTCAATTCCCAAGTCCCCCACCCTAAACTCTCAAGCCAACATTTTATTCTACTCTATTTTATTTTCACACATTAAAGTAGTTTTGTACTCTAAACAGCTGACTCACTATATGTTATATTAAGGATAATTTTTCAGGGCAAGGGTTCTAGAGAGAAGGAGGGAGAAGCATGAGAATGCAGAATGCTGTCCCATCCACTCCTCCATCTGCTGTATCTTTTCTGCATCTCTGGTCCCATTTTGGTTAGGAGTTGTCCAAGGGCCAGATAGTAACTTAGGGAGTTAGATTTGGGAAAATGCATAATGTCACTCCAACCTTCCAATTGTCACTTCCAGCTTTAGCTTTTGCATGAAAACTAAGGAGTGGTCAGTAAGATAAGAAGAAAACTAGGAGAAGTGTTGGCTCAGAGGTCAACTGTCTTTCAAGAAGGAGTGGCCATTCTCAAAACAAAAAATAAACAATAAAACACTATTCTTAAAACAGCTTTTCCCTCTAGTGACAGCTCTACCCATCCCATTACCACCAGGTTCCTCTATGGAGTACCCACCTTTGAGCCCTCATGACTCCCACTCACCTCCTGAAATTGCTCTTCAAAGGTCGCCTCCCACATTCTGGTAATTAAATTCGGAAACATCTTGGTCTTCAGCTGCCAGATGCAACTGCCGGACTTGATGAGGTTATTTGGTCCTTCTTTTCTCCATTCTGTCACTAACTTCATCCAATCAGGGGCGAAACATTGTCTCTTCTCCTTCCTTTTTCCATTGGCCCCATGGAAAGCAGGCATCAAAAGATCTGAGCCAAATTGCTGCATTAGCCTATTTGCAACTTCATGACAACAGGGAAGCCCTCCTTTTGCACACACCTGCTTTTTTGATGCTTGCACCATCTGGCAATCCTGCCTCCCACTTGGTGTTCTCATCCATGGAAGCCGTGGTCACTGCCCTTCAGTCTGTAAACCTGGCTCAGCATCTTTCCCACTTCATTCCTGTCCTCATTCTGTGATTTAAACATCCCTGAGAACCACCAATCCAACACTCTGGCCTTTCTGATTTTTCATGGTTTTCTATCCACTGATATTTCTTCCATTTCACTTCAACCACACACAGTGGTCACATTCTGGACCTTGCTATTAACAGAACAACCACCTTCAAAATCATACAAACACTACTCTGGGACACCATCTTCCAGCTTTCCATTCATTTGATCACATACCCCCAGTAGCAAATATCCTTTGACCTCACTGAAACTTCTAATCTGTGGACCCTGCCACTCTCTGATCACCCCCTTTCACCTCTGGTCTTCATCTCTCCCCAATGATATGTTCCACAATGGCAACCATTCTGATCTTTGGGCTCATAGTCTGGCCCTAGAGGTGCAGAACTTCCTGTTGTCAATACTAACCTCCTCTCAGCATCTCCTCTCTGGATTCTTAACCCCATATTTGCATACTCCATCTACCTTGAAACACTTTACGATTAGGTATTTATGACACCTCAAGATTTTCTCCCATTTTTCTGACTACCCTTTCTATGGATTCCTTTTGGGATTCTCTCTTTTTTTACCCAATCTTTAAATTTGACATTCCAAGGCCTAAGACCTGGGATTTCTTCTCTTCTCTATTAACACCCTTTTCCTAGATAATGGTGTCCATCTTCAAGTCTTCAAATTTCATCTACATAGCTACTATATCAAAGTTTATATCTACAGCCCAGAGTTTCCTGCACTCCAGGACCCCAGTGTGTGTGTGTGTGTGTGTGTGTGTGTGTGTATAGCTGTCCACTTGAAATTACCATTATTCCTTCAGTTATCACAGACATAACATGTCCAAAACTGAACTCTTGATTCCATATCCCACCACTATCCCCAGACATTTTCATCTTAATGAAAGACACTAATCCCCAGCCACTTGCTCAAGCCAGAAGCCTGGGAGTTATCTTTGACCTTTCCTTCTCTTTCATATATACAATATCATCAATTCTTAACCGCTCTACTTCCCAAAACATCTTAGATATGCTGACTTTTCTCCATTTCCATGCCAATTCTCTAGTCTTAGCCATAATTATTACTCAGCTGGACTATTTCAAAAGCCTCTTAATTAGTTTCCTTATATGCACTCTTGCTTTCCTAGAATCAATTCTCTTTACAGAAGTTAGGATTGTAGAGATTACTGTGAAATATAATACATATATCTATCCCTAGTTCCTGGCACAGAGCTTCTAAAATCCTTGTAATCCCAAGTTTTAGGGATGCTAAGAGCCTCTTCTATTCTAATATTTGTTTTCTTTGACCCTGATTCCTGACCCAGAACTCCTAAAACTCTAGTGGTTTCCTGGGTGATGGGCATATTACACAGAGCTCCTGAATCCCTTGGCATTTCCTTGGTGATAGGAGCATCTTTTTTTCTAACGAGGCAATTCTTGGTGGGCTCCTGGATAGAGGCTTGTCACCAGAAAGTCTAAACCTGATTAGAAGTTTGGAACTTTCAGTCTCACACTCCATCCTCTAGGTGAGGGAGAGGAGATCCAGATTGGGTTAATAATCATGTCCACATGGTGAAGCCTCCATAAAAATCCCTCAGGTACAGGTTCAGAGAGTTTTCGGGTTGGTGAACACATGGAGATGCTAGGAGGTTGGCATGCCCAGAGAGGCCATGGAAACTCCTTGCCCCTTCCCCATCCCTCACCTCATCCCCATTCTTTATCATATTCTTTATTTAAAAAACTAATAAACATAGATATTCCCTGAGTTCTGTGAAATTTTTCAGCAAATTATTAAGGAGAGGGTTGTGAGAACCCCCCAATTTGTAGCCAAATCAAACAGAAGTGAGGGTAACCTGTGGGCCTACTACTTTTGATTGGCATTTGAAATGGTGGCAGTCGTGCAGGACAAGCCTTAAGCCTGGGGTTGGGGTGGAGGTTCTGCACAAAATCCGATTAGTGTCATATTGAGTTAAATTGTAAGATACCCAGTTACTATCTGCAGAGTTGGAGAATTAGTTGGTGTGGGACCTCTGCACCCCAATCTGGTGTCAAAGTGTGAAGAGTGGAGTGGAAAAGAAAAACAGGTGTTTTCCTTTTAATTATAAATCAGATTACGTCATTCATCTGCTTAAAATCTTACCATGGCTCCTAAAGTCCTACAAGATTAAGCCCCAATTCACACTTAATCTTATCCCAGGCTACTCTCTCCATTAATTACTATGCTCAACTCAGCTGGCCTTCCTCCCACTCCTTAAATATTCTGTGCACCTTCTTGGCATGGGGCCTTGCACATGATGCCTCTCCCCCTTCTCTAGTGCCTCTTATTCTTCATTTCTTAGCCCAAATATAATTTCATTAGAGGAGCCTTCTGGTCAGATCTTCCTAGTGGTAAATAATCTTTTATCAGCATGTAGAATTAATGACAATTTTACCATAAATTACCTTAAGGGCAAGAATTCTGTTTCTTGTTCTCCCCTGTTCTGCCCTGTTTCTCCCTTTGTCTCCCCTTAGCAGACACTCAACAATTTACTGAATGAATGCACAAAGCACTTTATAATTAGATATATTTATTTTCTTATTTAACGTCTCTCTTTCTACACTGTTAGTTCATGCAGTCAAGAACCATGAGTATTTTATACATCACTATGTACCCTGGAAATTACTACAATATCTGGAACATAATAGAATCTCCATATTCATTAAATGAATGAGGAACACCTGGGTGGCTTAGATGGTTGAGAGGCTGACCCTTGATTTCAGCTCAGGTCATGATCTTGGGTTCATAAAGTTCAGTCCCATGTCAGGCTCCGTGTTTAGTGTGGCATCTGCTTGGGATTCTCTCCCTTTCCCTCTCCCTTCTCTGCCCCTCCCCCTGCTCATGTGCCCATGCAGGCTTGCTCTCTCTCTCTAATAAATAAGTAAATAAATAAAATCTTAAAAAAATACGTATGATAAGGATAGAAAACCCAATAAAAATGTAAGCAAAGTGTATAAACAGGGAATTCAGAAAAGTACAAATATACAAAAAGATATTTATTTTCATAAATTATTATTATATATATTTCATAATAAAAAATAGGAGTTTTAAAACATTCCGCTTTTTGCCTATCATATTGGCAAAGGATTACAAGGTCGAATAGCAGTCAATGCTGGTGACAAGTAGGGAAACAGGAATTCAGTGAGAGTATGAACTGGTGCAACATTTTTGCCTGATATTTTGTAGCATATATTAAAATTTAAAGGTGCATGCTTGTTATCCCAACAATAACCATTTTCTCTCTAGAATACCTCATGAATGAATAGGTGAAATTATATTTAGTGCAAGATTATGTCTAATATAAATATTCAATAAGAAAGAATGGGATATGAAATTATGGTATCGACACAAGGGAATACTGTGCAACCACTAATAAAATGAAGTAGGTCTGTGGGCATTGATGGGAAGATGTCTAAGATAGGACACTCAGTTTAAAAATTTTGTGTTGCAGAACAGAAGGAATTATACATATCAATGTAAATGTATATAACCAACAGTTCACAGTGATTTCTAGAAGTAGGATTATAGGGATAGAATTATGGAGGAATTTCAACCTTTAAGTTATCTATATTTGTATTCTTGTATGTATATGAGTATATATCACCTTTATAGTCAGAAAAGATATAAGTAATTTTTAAAAAGATCATGTAAGAATTTCTCAGCTAAAATACGAGATCAAGAGAGTCTTTTAATATAAGCTGCCCACCCTTAATGTAGAGTTCAGGCAGAAGCTAATACATGAGTTTCGTGATTTACAAATTCTGTAGTGGGGAATTATCCTACATAACAAAACACACTTATTGGTATAAACTGCCTTTTCAGTTAACCTACAAGTCAGAGTACCTTTTTCCCATGGATTCAAAATACAAGTTGCTCCCCAGGAAAATCCCTGGGAAGAATCCAACCACTTAGTACCACCTGAGGTGACAATGGTCACAAAGGTGTGACTGTTGCTAAGACAACAACAGGATGCCACGGGGCCTGATAACAATCAACTGCAAGGAAGCAGGGGCTCCTTATGGACAAAAGGGTGCCTGAGAGAGTATCCGTGTGTCCCCAGGAGGGATGGACCAGTGTTTTGTTTGCCAAGAGGCTATTATCTGAAAAGGCAAATTGTTGATGCTTCAGCCTCCTTTCATTCCATTCTAGTTCTGCCTGGCCCCTAATTCTTGGCTTTGTCTCCCAAATTCTCCCCCAACACACACACACACACACACACACACACACACACACACACTTTTGGGGTTTATTTCCAATCTTTGGATTTTTCAACTAATCTGTGTTTCCCCAGTGTGGCCCTTGGGACTCTGTAAGAACTATTGCCTCAGAGTTACCATTCAGCTCTTTCCGTTCTTAATCACTTGAGAAAAATCCTCACTTCTAGTTCAAGGAGACTGAATCCTGCCATTTCCCAGCTTTCCCTCCCCCAGGTGCCCACCCTATTTCCCCGTGGGGGTTCAGAGAGAGAAGAGAGACATTTCTTCAAAAATACCTGGCCAGGGGTGCCTGGGTGTCTTAGTTGGTTAAGTGTCTGCCTTTAGGCTCAGGTCATGATCTCAGGGTCCTGGGGTACAGCCTGAATCAGGCTCTCTGCTCAGCGGGGAGTCTGCTTCTCCCTCTCCCCACCCTTGCTCCTGCTCTCTCTCTCTCAAATAATAAATAGAATCTTAAAAAAAAAAAAAACCTGCCCTATAATCAGAGGAACAGCCATGAATCCCAATGAACTTGCAGTGCAAATCCCTTCTGCTAGAGTGTATATGCACTGTGTATAGTTTTATACCAAGCTGTATAAAATAGCCAATTTGTGGGTCATACATGATATAAATATAAAACACGACCTAAGTATAAACAATAGTATTAGTTGTAAACAAAGCTACCTTCACAGGGGTAGCACCAGAACTCCCGTTGGGTAGAGAATTGTCTTTATTTGAGAGTACAAAAACTTACTTTTTAAAAAAAGTTTATTCACTTATTTGTTTGTTTGTCGCTTTATTTAAGTAATCTCTACACCCAACTCAGGGCTCAAACTGACGACCCAGAGATTAAGAGTGGCATGCTCCTCTGATGGAGCCAGTCAGACACCCTGAGAGGGACAAAACTTTTCTAAGTTTCCTTGGGTTAAGTGCTAACGTACCAGGGAAAGATGAAAGGTGCTCCATGTGAAATGAGAAGAATTTGTAGTTTTTGTTCTCAAATAGAAAGGAAAGAAAGGAGCCAAGAAGATGGCAAAAGATTTGTGCGAGGACAAGAGCCAATTTCCTGGGGGCAGTATGGCTAAAGCACGTTGGAAGAATGGTGAGCTCCACTCTTCTGCTGGGGTTGTGTTTCTATACTGCACGCCCAGTTTAGTAGCCTTTCTCCTTACCCTTCAAAACGTTCCGAAATGTCTTCCCTGTTTACTTTTATTTTTTATAAGTAGGGGTTTCCTAGTCTGTTTGATCACAGAATAAATAGAGTTTCATGGGCTGTAAATGAAGACAAAGTTACAAGCAGGAAAGGTGTCACCCAGGCAGCAGAAGAGACCCTAAGAATACAAACTCCACTCTGCTCCCTCCCCAGAAATTCAGAGAAATGTTGGGGAGAACTTTGGAAATCCATAGACAATGGAATTGGGAAGTTCTTGCTAATTTTGCCCAATCTCAAGGCCTCAGCTGACCCTTAGAAATTCAAAAGTGGAATGCAAAATCATAAATGCACACAAAGTATCCATCTGACATATTACAGCTTTCCTATACATAGATATAGATAAAGAATATATATGTACATATCAAAGGGAGGACGGAGTATCCTGAAGAAGTGCCCATGATTGGGTAATTATGATTGAACAATACCTTGAGCCTTCCTTTCCAGTCCCCCCAAAATGTACGCTCTTTAAGTGTAGGACAATACTGGGGGAAATGAAGAAAGAAAAAAGAACTAACATAGAGGAATAGAGGAATTTTGTAAATAGCAGCTAAATATAAACTAGAGTAGACAGGATCTAATGCTATGAAGATAGCCAAATCCAATTACTAGGAGGGAGAAGGATACACCCATTTTAAGGCAGTGAATTTGAAATAATATATTAGTAATAAGGTATTCTAATTATACTTAGAAAAAATACATTTATTTAACTACTGTATTTAAGGGTTTTGTTTTAAGGTAAAGAAAAGTTATAAGATCTCTGTGTTACTGTGCAAAGTTGTAATAGTGCATGAATTGACTGGTTGACCCTGCTTCTGTCAGTTACTCAGCCCCTGGTAGAAATTCCAGAAGGATAAACCTCACCAGTCATCTCCATGCTTTGCTAATTAATATTCTCACCTCAGTCAGATCACCTTAATTCTGATATAAAACAGAGAAAGGGAAAACTGAGAAAGGCCAAAATAAATATCCATCGTAAGCAATATTTCTGGAAATTTGGAGTATAAGATAGAAGGCTCCATAGCTTCTTTTTTTAAAAGCATCACCTATCTTTACCACTTTCTTCCCAATTCTCCCTCCAGAAAGATCCTGATACGTGTTTCAAGTATGTCCTACGCCCCTAAGTCAATACCTCTCTAATCAAGCCTCATGATGGTGTGAAAGCAGTTTGCCAACCAATACAAAGAGGAGGAGGCTCTGGTGGAAACCAAAGCTTCCACAGGACTCATTCAGCAACCTCAAGCAATTTCTAGTGACAGACGTGTGCCAGAAATCTTGGAGAAAGTTTCAGCTCCCTCAGGATCTGCTAGAGTTTGAGGAGATTGAGCCAGAATGTGCTGGTTTAGGCTGGCTGGGCATTGGAAGCACGAGAAGTAGAAAGGATTCTACTCTGGGTGTCAGACTAAAGGACATGGGTCTGCTCACTGGCAGCTTTCTGGCCAGATATAAATCAGCTTCTCCAGGCCTGAGGTCCTTCATCTGTAAAATGGCAGCACGAAATTCAAGGAAATAACAGTGCGTGTGCGTGGCTCTGGCTAAGTGCTTTACATTCAGAACATTTCCTCTGCACCGTAATCCCACGTGGTACGCACACTATCTCCGTTTTATAGATGAGTCCTCAAATCCCTACTCGTACTAATATTTTTAGACTCTAGATAATTGTTTCATATCCATCTGGATTCTTATTTTCTTTTGCAAAGTTACTTGAATTTATTTTTGAAAGGGTTTATTACGGGCATTTCTAAAATGAAAAGAAGTAATTACCCCCATGGATTCAGGAAATGAGATTGCTAATTTGGATGTTTAAACGGTTTCTGATTACACTGATGAACCCTGTACTCTTTGTAAATTCACCAGTCATTCATTTCTCTGCTTTTCTCTAGCTGTGCAGACTTGATTCGTCGGCACCCTTCGCAGAGACCATTTTGGATGGGTCATTATGCTAAATTCCACAGATGCATCTCACGATCAGTCCAGACAGGGGAGTCAGGCAGTGATGACATCCAAGCAGGAGAGGCTGGGAAGGTGTTCTCCCCACCTCTGGAGTCCCACTCAACACAGGTATTTATGTTGGCCTCGCGCAGAATTGTAGAAGGCTTACTTCTGAGTCAAGAGTGGCTGACTGGAGTCTTTAATTGGGAGCTGGTCTTAGCTGGCCTGCTCTGATCTTCTGGAATTTCCAACAGTTGTGAAGTGGGGAATAAGCAGTCAAATCTGAATGAAATGAGAAAAGCCGAGGGATGAAACTATCTTTGCTCAAGGTTTAGGAGAATTTTATTTTGAAGCACCTGTAATTTAGAATAATGAGAAGCGCTTCAGCTCCAGAATCCTGTCCAGCCCAAGTCCAGTAGAAATCCTGGGGATTCTGAGGCCACTTGAAAGGTGATACAGATTCTGAGAAACTTATTCTTGGGAAAGTCATAGTAACAACAACAACAACAACAACAACAACAACAAACCTCCCAGTCATCCCTTTCTGCGATTCCTCTGAAAACCCAGGTAAGTATATGACCCTTTGGCTTCCCAGGTTAAAAAAACTACAACAGTGTCTAAAAGACACTGGGGTCATGGGGTAAAAGGTGAAAAATATGGCCAGCCAACACTTTCGTTTTATCTTTGTGATGCCAATCAGTGCTTCATGTATCCAGGGGTAGCCTTTGTTTTAGGAATTGAGAGCCTTGACTTCCAGCCCCAGCTCTGCCACTTACTAGCTGTCAGATTTGGGGAATATCAATCACCCGTCTCTCTGGTTTCTATACCTATAAAATAAGTGTTAAATAGGTTGAAAGTCTGACAGCTATAGCAAAACCGATTCTATAAAATACACAATTTGTTTTGTTGTCATGGAGACAACTTGCTGCTCAATTACCCTTACCAACTTCCCCTAAACACTGACCCTGAGGGCCAGTTCCCCTTCTTCAGATGTTCTGGGAAGGGAATCTGTGTGGGATATTACAATGCAGTCTGTGGGTTTCAGGGCATCTTCACCTTGGGATGTTCTTGGAGCTAAAAGTGCATATTCTGTAAGCTTGGAAGAGAGTTGGATGAATTGCAAACAAGACTTGTTTTTAAGTCGGTATTCTTTGAGCAAGGATACATGAAAAGGTTTCCAGGGGCTATTCAGGCATTGACAGTTTTAAGGAAATTAATTTTCAGATTCTCATGCTACAGATGAATACATCTGTAGTCTTTCTGTCTACAAATAAATACACCTACCTTCTATAATTCCCATTTCTCAACTCTATTTTTTCCAGCCACCCTTTTCATGCTTTTAGAAAATCCATGTGCCTTTCACCCATCCTGAAGCTTACTAGGGTGTGTGGCTTACTAGGTGTGAAAATCTTCCAGGCACCACACAGAGACAGTTCTAGAATTCATCTCTCCAGAAGGAGAGTCCTCCAACTCAGACATTAAGGAAATGTCCTTAGACAATCCTGGAGGAGGAAGCACCTTAATTCTACTAGGCAACAAGGTCAGACAAAGGCTATTAATGCCTATGTAAGAATCAGTACTCAGAAGTGAGATGATTGTCGCACTATTGCAAGGAAACTTATTTGAGTTCAAAAATGAAGTCAGAATTTTTTCTGACTGGAGGAGTCTGATTTAGCTATTGGTCTGAGGAGGGCTGGCCACAAGGCTCTGTGCTGGATATTGTCCACAAGGAGCAAAAGCCTCACAGATAGGAAATTTTGACATATATTAGAGCACGTGATAAAATAATAGCCTACATTTAAAAAACTTGTATCTGCAAAGGTGTATTGAAATTAATATTTCCTCTTTCCAATCCTTCCCAGAACATTTCTGGATAAACAAGAAGCCAAAGTGAAAGAGGAACGTGTATAATTAATTGACATCCTAACTAGCCTTGGTAAAAACCATTCTGGTATTGATCCCTCAAATTAAGAGGACTTTAAGACTGGAAAACAAATCCTCTGCAAAAGCAATCAGCTTCCACTGTGTTGCTTTCATCAACATAACAGCAAAAACTTTGATGATAGATCAACATTATTTTTGCAAACAATTCAGATGGAATTCCAAGAAGTGAGTGACATGGGTACCCAAAACTCTTTCCATTCCTTTCTATGCATTTATCTGAACAAGATTTCTCAAAACTTACATCTATAATGAAAAATGGCAATACATAATTTAAGTACTTTTTAAAAAATAGAGGAATATTAACATCTATCACATTACATGATCCATTTCCATCAACATTTTATTGTAGTATATAATAGCAGTAGTACTGCTATGTCTGCTAACTATAATTATTCAGAAGTTTTTAGATGTTGAGTCTTACTGGCTCAAAAAACTTTAAAAACAAATTCTCGATTCATACACTAATTTTTGTTGTAGAGACATATGATAGAATAATTATAACAGACTTTTAGTCCAAAAATATATTTGAATAAAACTACATTGGAAAGTGGAGTAGAAACACAAGTTCAGGGGCACCTGGGTGGCTCAGTCGTTAAGCGTCTGCCTTCGGCTCAGGGCGTGATCCCAGGGTCCTGGGATCTAGCCCCACATTGGGCTCCTCCCCTGGGAGCCTGCTTCTTCCTCTCCCACTCCCCCTGCTTGTGTTCCCTCTCTCGCTGGCTGTCTCTCTCTCTCTGTCAAATAAATAAATAAAATCTTTAAAAGATAAAAGAAAGAAACACAAGTTCAAGGAGAAAATGGAGGTTTGTAAAATTCCCAACTGTTCAAGAACAGTTCGTAGCATCATGATAAATCCTAAATGCGAACTTAAAAATGTGTGGGATATTTAAAAATTTACAGAGTAAGAATGATCTTTAAAAACAATGATCTTCAGAGGTATATGAGCTGAAATGTTTGACGATCGCTCTATTGCTCATCTGTTATGGAGTGTTTGACCGGTCTGAGAATGTAGACTTGTTATCCAAACTTTTAAGCTCCAGATGGGAAAGCTGAATCCTAGAGAGACTACATGACTTGCCTAAGGACACACAGCAACATAGCAACACAGGCAGGACCCATCAGGGCACTCTTCTTTCACCCCAGGCTCTTGAAACACACTATCCCCAGGCCCCTACCCATCCTTCAGTTCACTTCTTAGACCCACTCCATCCCCAGTGGCCCCCAAGATTGAGTTAAATGCTGTTCCAATGAGTTCTTACTGCCTGCACTTCTGCTTAGCAAACTCCTCCAACTACCCTGTCATGACATATTTACTTGTTTGCAGCCCCCTAGACTGTGAGCCTTACGAGGCAAGAGCTACTTACACGCTGCTCACCACTGTGTTTCTGTGTCTAGTGCAGAGCTGGCCTCTTCAAGTGCTCAAAATATTCGTTGAACGAATGAATGGATAGATGAATAAACGAATGAACCAATCAAATCATGGGGGTTTTTTTGTCCAACTGAAGATCTTACTTAAGGTAAGCACCTGAGCCGTCTATGGAAGACAACTGTCTTGGGACTTGCAAGACTCACTTCCATTATCCAGAGAGGGTAACTACCTTATTCCTGTGATGGCTTCAGACCCTTTTGCGAATGCTTCACGCTGAACCTAAAGAACAGGCCAAGAAAGGCCAAGGAAGATGAACAGAGGCTTTCAGGAGGCAACTCATCACCTCTCCCAGCAACGCAGGCATGTCTCAGCTTTGTCCTCAGCTGGGCAGACTCTGAGTGCTCTCCTTCGCAGGGAGTCTGCTGGCAAAGCCCATTCCGGAGCATTGGGCCTCTAGAAGTGATCCACATGTGTCCACATGTGGGCCTGCGTCCACAACAGTGGGGGACCCTGACACTCTTTCAGGTAAAAGCTCCCAACAAGTTTTAAGCCTGTTTCCTCTGAGGCTTACTGGGCTTACGGCCTAAGGAGAATCAGTAAGAATCTGAAAAGGAGGCTGAAAACTCTAGAACTGGAAAAAAAAAATCAATATCCTCTATTATTTGTTTTGCTTTCATTTTCATTCCATTTTTTATTTTATTAATTAATTTTCCTTCCGCACAGGCTCCTAACTTAAATATCTTCACCCAAGTCACCTCTTTAGTGATTCAGCTACATCTTGGAACCCAGGTCTCTTTGTGTCATTAGCTGGTATCAGAGACCCTGGAAATGTGATCACGTCAGAGAGAAGTATACACTTAAGAATACTGAAATCCCAGAGAGACAGAATCTGTTCCCTTGGCCTGCTGCAGGGGCTTTGCACATATGAATGTTCTCCCCAACCCATAACATATTCTGGTCTCATCTTGGAGAATTCAGCTCAAGCTTATTTTGGACCCACGGACCAAGTCAGGCCCCCATTACTTTCTCTCAGAACAGACTTTACTTCTTCCTCAAACCCATCAGGATTGTAATTAAATAGTTAAATAGGCATTTATTCTTGAAGACCTGCCTCCCTCTTTGGAATGTAAATTCCAGAAAGACAGAGCCTCTCAATTCTACAGGCTGACCATTGCATCTCCAGCGTATTACTCCATCGTATACACAGAAGATGTTCCAAAAATATTTATGGCATAAATGCAATTTACTGCCTTTTCAGTTCACCTTTTAAAATATTTTCAAAATCTTATTCTCCCTTTAAGGCCAAAGTCAAATATCCTCTCCTCACTAAAGCCTTTTGGACAACTGTCATTTAAACGAATCACTTGCTCCTTTCTATTCCTGTAGCATGTTCTATTTAAGGCCCAATAGCATCTAATTGAGCTGTATGAAATGGCTGTTTTTTAATAGACCAAAACTGTTGAATATCTGCAATTTCATGTGATTAATCTGTCTGTACTTCCGTCTCTCTTGCTAATATGTGAATTGCGTAAAAACAAGAACTGTAGTTGCTCACCTCCGATATCTGAGACGTCTAACATAGGGCTCAGTACACAGCAGATGCTTAATAAATGTTGGTTATAAGAATGCCTGAGTGACTGACTAATCATTCCTCTGGTTCCATGCTGATTTCCAAAGTGACCTTTATCCACTGGACTCTTCCAAATATTGGGCACTCCCTGATGACAAAATGTCTTTATGAACTTTTATTAATTTTTATGAAAAAAATCTTTTTTTTAATGTTTCCAATTGGACACCTTCACTCAGAGTCAGGGAATTCATTCCCAGCTTACAGAAACCACAAGCCATGGAAAGCTGAGATTATTGCTTGTTGAGAGAAATAACATCAAGATGGATGAGATCAGTCTAATGACTCAGGTTGTGCCTGCCAAGGGGACTGTGAAATTCCATGAAACACCCCCACCTTCCTCCACCCACCCAGACAGCCAGACCCCTCTAGTGTCCATCCATCCCTTCCATGGACATGTGTTCAAAGGGGAGCTGGAATAATTACACACACTAATGATTTTGCACTGCCTAATTGGTCTTGCCCACCTACCTGTGATGACAGTTAAAGTCTCAACACCTGTTGCTGGCACAGGCTCACTGCAAACAGCTCTAAATCACAGAAAAGATGACAGGTGTTGCTGAACTAGCCCTAGTGTTTTAGTTCTTCGAGAACTTAAAACTAGTTGTCTGGCAACTAAACTTGCCCTAAGGCACTTAACATATTAACCGCTCCTTGTTGCTCCAAAGCCCCAGGAGCCTCTTCCAATCAGCCTCAACTTTAGGAAGATTTATTCTTAAAATTAAGTAATTGCATAAACCTTGCAGATAGATGAGAACCATATAAATTGGGAACTGAAAGTGTTCTCTTTGTCAACACTTTAGGCTGAGAAAACAACCAACAACAAAAAGAAGGGAAGTCTGATTGATTGATTCCCTAAGAACCAGAAGAGGTTCAAGGCATTTAAGTTCAACCCTTCATTTTTCGGCTGGGTACAATAAAAATCACACATTATGTTAGTTGGAGGGTCAAAACTACTCTATTGATCTCTTCATTGTCACTTTGTCTCTTCTGCAGCTTGGCTGTGATGTTTGAAGATGATTCCATCTGTGTTTCTCTCAGAACTAATTGCGCTAGTCCTGGGTCTTGGTCTGCTTGAGCTGCTATTAACAAAACACCACAGATTGGGTGGCCTAAGCAAACAAGACTTCTCACAGTTCTGGAGGCTTAAAGTCCAAGACCAAGGAGCTGATTCAGGTCTTGGTGAGAGCTCTATTTCTGGCTTGCAGATGACAGCCTTGTTGCTGTGTCCTCACATGGCAGAGAGAGAGAGAGGAAGCTCTCTGGTGTCTCTTCTTACAAGAGCATTAATTCCATCATAAGGGCCCCACCCTCATGACCTAATTACCCCCCAAATGTTCCACGTCTAACACCATCACATTGGGAATTAAGATTTCAGCACATGAATTCAGAGAGGGGGTACACAAATATCTACATATGTGTTATAATTGAGATATGGAGGTATTCTGTCTGTGTTGTCCCAAAGTGAGTAATTTCGTCCTAGGTCTTTGGAGTTACCCATGGTGGGTAGGCATTCATAATCCGAGTGGTGATTACCTTATGATCTCAGTCTCCACAAAATTTTCTTCCTAAGGTATCATTTAGCATTTTCAGGGAAATTCCAAGGAACATTGATTGAACCTTCCTTCCACCCTCCCACTCTATCTCCATCATCACACACAGTAGAAACCATCTCTGATTCAGTGTATACTTACAGTGAATTTCCCCAACTGGTCCAGACCCAGATACTGAAGATGATGAATCACTAAGTAGGAGTAAATGAGAATGAGACCCACAACCAACCCTTCCTGAGTCAACCTCATCCATCAAGGCCTTAGGCCTGAGGTTCTTATATCTCTGCCCACTTCTCCACACCCCTACCAGAATTATGCATTTTTATGCTTAAATTATCATTTTATCATTTAGAATCCTTGAGAGCATAACCTGGCTTGCCCCTTCCTTCCTCCTTTCCTTCCTTCCTTCCTTCCTTCCTTCCTTCCTTCCTTCCTTCCTTCTTCTTTTCTTTTCTTTCCTTCCTTCCTTCCTTCCTTCCTTCCTTCCTTCCTTCTTCTTTTCTTTTCTTTCCTTCCTTCCTTCCTTCCTTCTTCCTCTCCTTCCTTCCTTCCTTCCTTCCTTCCTTCCTTCCTTCTTCCTCTCCTTCCTTCCTTCCTTCCTTCCTTCCTTCCTTCCTTCCTTCTTCCTTCCTTCCTTCCTTCCTTCCTTCCTTCCTTCCTTCCTTCCGTTATCCTTTTCTTATCCCCATCCTTTTATCCTTCCTTTCATTTCGATCCATTTTTGCTGACTCCCCCCCTGTCCATCTGACCGATGAGCTGCCACACATCACAAATGCATGTACTTGCAAGACAAAGTTTGGCTCCTGAGCTCGACATTCAAGGCTCTGCTTCTGTTCCCAAGCTCATTTATGCTCCTGCCCATCCTCATACTTTGCTCTCCCCTATACTAAGCCCTACAAGAAAATGGCTAAGGACTCAGAGTTTTGGTTAGAGAGATTACAGCAAGTTATTCAACGTCTCTAACCTCACTTTCCTCTTCTATAAAAAGGAGATAATAATACCACCTATGTGTTAAAAGAAATGCCATATAGAGATGCAGGACACTGCCTGGCACATAGTAAGCACTTTATAAATATTAGTGATTATTATCTCACTGAACAGTGAACATCATGAAGGTATGATCTGTGTCTCCTTTATTGTTCTTATTGTTTGGGGGCATTTACAGCTTCATTGAGGTATAATTGATATGCAATAAACTGCACATACTTAAGGTTGTACAATTTGGTGATTTTTGACATTTGAAACCATTGCAGCAATCAAGGTGATAAGCATACTCATCGCTTCCAAAAGTTTGCTCATGCTCCTTTTGAACTTCCAGCCCATGCCTATCTCAAGGCAAACGCTGAACAGCTTTCTGACCCTAGAGATAAGCTTACATCTTCTAGAATGTTTTATGAAAGAAATACTCTCTTTTACTGGCTTCTTTCATTGAGTATATTTATTCGTGATTCATGATTTTGCGGTGTATATCAATAGTTCTTCCTTCTTACTGTTAAATATGATTTCATTATATGGATATACTACAATTGATCAATACCCCTATTGGTGAGCATTTTGGGGTGTTTCCATTTTGGAGCCATTAGAAAAAAAAGATGTTATAAGCACCCAGGTATAAATCCTTGGGTGGACACATGGTTTCTTTTTCTTAGGTAAATGGAATGCTAGGACGTGTGAAAGGCAGATGTTTAATTTTTTAAGAAATCAGCAAACTGTTTCCCAAAATGAATGTATTAGTCAGACTTCCCAGAGAAACAGAACCAATAGGATATGTATATATGAAGATGTATTATAAGGAATAGGCTCATGTGATTATAGAGGCTAGCAAGTCCAAAATCTTCAGGGTGGACTGGCAAGCTAAACACCCAAATAAGAACCAATATTGTGGGGGCGCCTGAGTGGCACAGCGGTTAAGCGTCTGCCTTCAGCTCAGGGCGTGATCCTGGCGTTACGGGATCGAGCCCCACATCAGGCTCCTACGCTATGAGCCTGCTTCTTCCTCTCCTACTCCCCCTGCTTGTGTTCCCTCTCTCGCTGGCTGTCTCTATCTCTGTCGAATAAATAAATAAAATCTTTAAAAAAAAAAAAAAAAAGAACCAATATTGTGGTTCAAGTCTGGAGACCATCTTCTGGCAGAATTCATTTTTGCTCCGGGGAGGTCAATGTTTTGTTCTAGTCAAGTATCTTAGCTTGGGCAGCTCTAACAAAATACTTAAAAAAAAGAAATGTTTATTTCTCACAGTTCTGAAAGCTAGAAAGTACCACCATCATGGTAGGGTTCTGGTAGGAACCCTCTTCCTTGCGGATGACCATTTTCTTGCTATATGCCCACTTGGGTGAGACACAAAGCTTTAGGGTCTCTTTTTTTATAAAGGCAGTAATATAAAGGCAGTAATCCCATCATGGGATTATTTAAAACTAATTACCTCCCAAAGGCCCCACATCCTAATACCATCACACTGGGGGCTAGAGTTTCAACATATGCATTTTGGGGGGCTACAGGCATTCAGTCCATAACATCAGGTCTTCATCTCATTGGATGAGACCCACTCACATTATGGAGGGTAATTTATTTTTGTCAAAGTTTACAAACGTTCATTTCATCAGAAACACACTCACAAAAACATCCACATAATGTTTTTTTTTTTTTAAGATTTTATTTATTTATTCGACAGAGATAGAGACAGCCAGCGAGAGAGGGAACACAAGCAGGGGGAGTGGGAGAGGAAGAAGCAGGCTCACAGCGGAAGAGCCTGATGTGGGGCTCGATCCCATAATGCTGGGATCACGCCCTGAGCCGAAGGCAGACGCTTAACCGCTGTGCCACCCAGGCGCCCCAAACATCCACATAATGTTTGACCAAATATTTAGGGACTGTGACCCAGCCAAGTTTACACATAGTATTAGCCATCACAAGTCCACTCCTCGCCAATTTGACACTATACACAGCTCTTTGAATCATAATTAATGTCCAAATGAAGGTCATAACAGGTCATACTTCCACCAAACATGATACAACTAACCTGCAAGCAACTGAAAATGCACTAACCCTTTCCCCAAAATAGGATGCAAAGTTCTTGGGTGATGCCTACTTTTCTTATTGATACCCCATAGCTTAAATGCTATGATGTAACTTTAATAATACTTAAATACTGTGATATAAAGTCAATGCATCTTACCATTACATGATAAAAGGGCATACAAATATACATGCACACATTCACAACAAAATAAGGAAGAAATATTGATGACAACTCAGTGACTGCAGTTCCCACTCTGAGATCTGGCCCACAAAGAAGAGTGATCACAGAGCCTTTCACAAATGTCATGGCTCCCCTCACAAATTTATTTCTCACAGTAGTGGCAAAAGGTGTGTTTTCTGGATCTTCCCAGTGTGGATGAGTAGGTTTTAAATGACACGTCTACTCTAACATTTCCATCTACCTAAGCCATTGAATCCCTTCCTCTGCATTAAACTAAGGCAAGTCTAACATCTCCAATTCATTCACTGTTGGGCACCTTTGGATCCATGTTTCAGTCAATCAATCAAACAAACTTAAGAGTTCTTCCTAACTCCTTAAGCTGTAACATCAAATGCAGAATCTTGGCTTTGTGAGCCTGCTCCAGTGGGAATAATTGAATCCAACTTCCACCATTACCCTACATCCTTAATTTCCATTCCCATATGTGTTCTATGGGTTTCTATCTGTATAAATTAGAAACCCAAGCAGTTCTTTTTGAGTATAAGGTTCTTCTTCATGGGTCACATGTTGTACCTTCCCTCTAGGGGCCTGCTGGGACTGGTTTAGTTAGAGGTCTGGAAGTGAAGAGAGTTGGGAAGGGGGACACAGAGGATAATCAGCATTTTCTTTCATGGCAACAGCCTCAGGGGAGACCACTAGGATTTCCTCAGGCAATGCAAGGTTAATCCCCTCAATGGATATATAGAGTCTATTACCATGGATAGGGAAACTGCAACCACTGGTGGTGGGAAATCACTTCCACTGGGGTTGCGAAACCACTTCTACTGAGGGTGGAGAGACCTCTTCTTACAAGCAAAGAAGACTCACCAGAGTTTAGAGGCTCAATATCCTCAGCTTTATCTGGGTCTTCCTATATATCCCCATTCCAACTTACAGGATTCCATTTTTTTTTTCTACTCAATTCTTTGCTTTAAGAGTAGCTCTGAGAGGCTGTGCATTTTACTTGCATTGAGAGAAAGAAAGAGATTTTTTTTTTATAAGAAATTGTCTCACATGATTATGGAGGCTGAGAAGTCCCATGATCTTCAGTCCAAAGACCCGAGAACAAAGAGAGCTAGTGGTGTAAGTTCCAGTCCAGGTCCAAAGGCAGGAAAAGACTGATGTCCCAGCTCAAGACAGTCAGGCAGAGAGAGTGAATTCTCTTTTGCTCAGCTTATTGTTCTTTTAGGCCTTCAGTGGATTTGATAAAACCAACCCCCACTGGGACGGGCAATCTGCTCTACTCAGTCTACCAATTCAAATGTTAATCTCATCCATAAACACCCTTACAGACACAATCAAAATAATGTTTAACCAAATATCTGGGCACCCCATGACCCAGTCAAGTTGACACATACAATTAACCATCACACCAGGGAAGAGCTGATGTTGCATTTCAAGTCTGAAGTCCATCAGGCTAGAGACCAAGGAAGACACAAAGTTGCAGTTCAGTTTGGAAAGTCATCAGGCTGGAGGCCCTGGGAAGGACCAATGTTGTGGTTCAAGTTCAAAGGCCATCTGCTGAAAGAATTCCTTCTTGCTCAGGCGAGGTCAGTCTTTTGTTCTAGTCAGGCCTTCTGTTGATTGGAAGACCACCTACATTATGGAGGCCAGTCTTTAAATCCACTGATTTCAATGTTAATTTCCTCCAAAATACTCTCACAGAAATATCCAGAATGATATTTAAACAAATATCTGGGAACCATGACCCAGCCAAGTTAACACATAAAACTAACCAGTGTACTAACTGTATCATTTGAATTTCCACCAGAAATGTATGTCAGTTCCAATTAATCCATATCTTCAGCAGTGCTTGGTGTGATCAATCTTTTTGACTCTTAGTCATTCTAGTGGACATGTAGCTCTATCTCATTATATTATACTTATGTTTCCTTCATGTCTAATGATACTGGGTATATTTTCATTTGCCTATGTATCATCTTTCTTTGTGAAGTATCTCCAATTTTTGCCCATATGCTAGTGGGTTCTTCGCTCTATTATTATGTTCTAAGGAATGATTACATGCTCTAGATACATTAGATATATGTTTTGCAAATATTTTCTCCCCGTCTATGGTTTGCTTTTACTTTTTCACACAATGACGCTGTGTTTCAAAGAGCAAAAGTTAATTTTCATGAAGTCTAATTTTGATAAAAATGTATGGGTTATTATGTTTCATTTAAGAAATCTTTACAACCCCCAAAATCAAATTGTTTCTTTTAGAAGTTAAACATTTTTAGCTTTTCTATTTAGGTCTATGATCCATGTTGAGTTAGTGTTTGTAAACAGTACAAGGTTAGGATCAAGGATCAATTTTTTTGCACAGATGATGTATCAGTTTATTGCTGCTATAGCCAAATACTATGAACTTCAACATTATTTAGTATCTCACAATTTTCATGGGTCAGAGCCCAAGTATAGGTTGGATTAGTCGGTTCTCTGCTTAGAGGTTCACAACGTCAAAATCAAGGACAAGGTTCAAGGGAAGAATCTATTTCCATGATCATTCAGATTGTTGAAAGAATTTAGTTCCAGTAGCTGTAGGACTGGAGTCTCTGGGTGTTTTGTTTTGCTTTGATTTGTTTTTTGTTTTGTTTTGCTGTCCTTGGTTTCCAGAGGTCACCTAAATGTCCTGAGTCATGGCAGCCTTGAAAGTTGGCAATAGGGGCGCCTGGGTGGCTCAGTCAGTTAAGCGTCTGCCTTTGGCTCAAGTCATGATCCCAGGGTTCTGGAATCGAGCCCTGTGTTGGGCTCTCTGCTCAGTGGGGAAAGTGCTTCTCCCTCTCCCTCTGCCTGCCACTCTGCCTGCTTGTGCTCTCTCTCTCTCTTTCTCTGTTAAATAAATAAATAAAAAGAAAGCTGGCAACAGTGGGTGAAGTCTTTCTTACACTGAATCTCTCTGACTTCCCATTTCTGCCTTCTTCTTCCACCACGGCTTTCTTATTCCAGCCGGAGAAATGTCTCTGCTTTTAAGGACTCAACTGACTGGATTGGTCCCCTGTGGGTAGTGCTAGATAATCTTCTTCTCTTAAATTCTGTAAACTTAATTACACCTGCAAAATCCCTTCAGCAGTAGTACCTACACTACTGTTTGAATAATAAGAATACAGAATCTGGGGGCGATATCTTCAGAATTTTGCCTACCACATATGACCATTTTGCCCAGCCCTACCTGTTAAAAGTATTAACCTGTCTCCATTGAATTACCCTGGCCCCTTTGTCAAATATCAATTAACAATACACATATGGGACCATTTCTGAACCCTCATTTCTGTTCCGCTAATCTAATTTTCTATCTTTATTCCAATCCTACATTATTTTGATTACTGGGTTTTATAGTGAGTCTTGATTTCACACAGTATAAGTCATAACCTTTGGTTTTTCTTTTTTTAAAGTTGTTGTCACTATTCTAGGTCTTTGGCATTTCCATAAATTTTAGAATCAGCTTGGCAATTTCTAAATAAAGCCACTAGGATTTTCAGTGGGATTACATCGAATCTAGAGATCAGAGTAAGAAGAATTGACATCTTAAAGAGACTGAGTTTTTGACCATAAGCATGGTATATATTTTAAATTTTTTGGTTCTTTTTTAATTTCCCACAGCGATGTTTTATAGTTTCAACATGCAGGCCTTGGACATCTTTGATTATTTTGAAGCATTTTCTATTTTAGATGCTATTGTAAATGCTACTGTTTCTTCAATGTCTATGTCTGATTGTTTGTTGCTAGCATATGGATATAGCATTGACTTTGCATGTTAATCTTGTGTTCAGTCTTGCTTAACTCACTTATTAGTCCTAGTAGTGTTCTGTAAATTCTTTAGGACTTTCTATGTGTATGATCATATCATCTATGATTAAAGACAAATTGGCATCTTCCTACCTTCCCATTATGAATGCCATTTCGTTCTTTCTCTTGTGTTATTTCACTGGCTAGAACCTTCAGTACAATGTTGAATAATGAGATCAGATATCCTTTCCTTATTGTTCATCTTAGGGAGAAAGCAGAGTCTTTCAGCGATAAGAATTACGTTGGCTGCAGGCTTTTTGTAGATACCCCTTCTCAGACTGAGGAAGTTCTCTTCTATTCCTAGTTTATTATTTCTATTTCTAGCTGGGATTTTTGTTTTTTTAATTAGGAATAGATGTTGGGTTTTTCATATGATTTTTGGTATATTTTATAGAGATTATCATATGGAGTTTTTTTCTGCTTGTTAATATGGTGAATTACATTGTTACTTTCAGAAATAAGAAGTAATAAACTATATTGATACATGCAACAACTAAAATGAATCTCAGAGTGAAAGAAGTCAATCTCAAAAGGTTACAAACCGTACAATTTCATTTATATGACATTCTAAATGTTTTTAACAGCTTCTGGTAGGACAGTCCTGACATCACCAACAGTACATAATTTGGCGAAAGGATTTACCCCTGATTCTGGGTCTTGGGGTAGAGAGGTTGAGTTTTGTGTTTGTGATTTTTTTCCTTTTTCATTGTTTCTTTTGTTTGTTTCTATATTTTTGCTCTCTATTTTCCCCATCTCTGTATATATAGTAGTCGCTGGTTCTGTTACACTTTCAAAACAGTCTCACTGCAGAAGTTCCAAGGAGAGTGTAAAAGCGTCATTTTTCTAATGCCTTGGATTCTGGTCCCAGTTCTGCGTTGGTAATAGTGGGTGCCCGTTCCACATGTTACTAGCAGCTGTGAGGCAGACATCAATTGAAGAAAACTTGGCATTAGGAGATGGAAGCCTGGGCATTACCTCTCTGTGCCACCTAACGAGCTTGACTTATAGGTAAGGAATGTGGCAGCCTGCCCTCTGAGGAAATGTACCGCCCAAACATGTTCATGCATATCATTCGATATATTGCAGGGGATTTTCTGAGTATGTCTAAGAAAAACATCTACATTTTCCTGGAAGGCATTAAAATTCTCGCATTTGAAATGTAATCATTCGAGAATCTTGAGGGACTCTGATGATGTGTTATAAAACAGGTTACAGCATCCAGTGCACAAATCGTAGTAAAAAGCCTAACCTGGAACTAGGATGATCAGTAGGGGAAGAAAGGGATAAAGAAAGGGGGGGGTAATCAGAAGGGGGAATGAAACATGAGAGACTACGGACTATGAGAAACTGAGAGCCTCAGAGGGGAGGGGGTGGGGGAATAGGATAAGCTGGTGATGGGTAGTAAGGAGGGCACGTATTGCATGGTGTACCGGGTGTTATATGCAACTAATGAATCATTGAGCTTTACATCGGAAACCGGGGATGTACTGTATGGTGACTAACATAATATAATAAAAAATCATTAATTAAAAAAAAAAAAAAGCCTAACCTGGACTCTGGGAAAGGTTTTATGTGAAGACTTTGATAGTGCTGAACATCACGAAGAGGGCCACGCTGGGTTTGAAACAGACTTGAGCAATGATGTCAGCAGCAGCAAAACAGCTGCTTCAGTGATAGATTTTGGTGAATATTAATTGCAGCTGCCAGTCAGTCTTGCTGATAATTTTAAAAAATTAAAAGCTTCGTGGGGCGCCTGGGTGCCTCAGTTGGTTAAGCATCAGACTCTCGGTTTCAGGTCAGGTCCTGATCTCAGGGTCGTGGGATCAAGTCCTGCATGGGGCTCTGGGCTCAGTGCAGAGTCCACTGGAGATTCTTTCCCCTTCTAAATAAATAAATAAATAAATAAATAAAATCTTTTTCAAAAAATTAAAAGCTTAGTTTAATTCTCAAACCTGAAAGAAACTCATACTGAGTTTTTCAGCAAACTGTCTCCATGTTTCCATGTTTTCCATGCTTCCTTTTTTTTCTCCTGTTAATTTGGACACATGGATGAGAAGGCCACTACTCAGCTGAGGTGCTTTGAGAGTCGGAAACACAGAGCCCCAGTGCTACCGGAGCGTTGGCGTGAAGCCTGGAGTGATTTTGGAAGAACCTCCCCTCTGTCCTTGGATTCAATGACAGGTGTCTCTCTCTCATGTGGAAATGTCAAAAGGTGAGAGATGAGTTGGTACATTCTGTGATGGGAAGACGAAGAGATGGAATTGCTGAGGGAGCAAGTTGCATTTCCACCAAAGAGTGAGGCCATAGGACTAAGTTTTCCCTTTGGCTGAGGGGTAAGCATTGAGGTATCAGGGCTCGAGTTAAAGAGGGGCTGCTTGCTGGGGTGAGGTGGCCCCAGTGGAAAGGGTGTGTGGGTGGACTGCCATCCCAGGAGAGGGTCAGCATTGGGATAACTGCCCACTCAGAAGGTACCGACCCCACGTAGGAACTGTACCAGCCAAGTGTGCCTCATCACCACCTCTCCTCCTTCCCCTGTACCCAAACTCTGGAGGTGCCATCAGTAGCAGGATGTAGGGGAGGAAAAGATGGAACCAGAAGAGAAAGATAGCCCAACCCCTCCTGCCACAGGTTTCTGAACCAGCTGTGGGGAAGGAGAGAAGCTTTGAAATAGATAACAAATTACATTTTGATTGAAATTGCATGGAAAAATGGACTATGCCGGCGAAAGCAAAGAGATTATGCAAGACTTCCTCTAGACTCGGAGAAGGGAAATTGGATAGAGAAGGTTTAATGGACAATGGTGTAGATACAAAATTGAGTTACTCCTGCTGGAAACCTCATGCTGTGCTTCTGCCTCTTGGGTCTGAGCAGGATTTATGAAGCATGTACCGAGATGAAAATTCCCTCCGCTCTCAGGACAACTGTGTGGGGCCTGGAGAAGGCAGAGCCTCAGGGGCTAACATATCTGGATGTCTTTGGCCATAATACAATTATTACTTTCTATGTATGCCATCACCTGAACAGTATTGGAAGGCTTGCCTATTGCTCTTTCAGCAAACTGGTTACAAGTGGCAGCAAGTAATTGATTGGCATTACCTAACACAAAGACATTTCCTATCCATCGCCTCAGCAACCATAGAAGGAGTAAATAAATCACGTCTCTTGTTTAACCAAGTGTTTGACCAAGCCATAAGGAATGAGCCTCATATCCTTTAGGTGGAAATGATGTCTTTTTCCATTTGCTGTAAGTGAAAAATACAGTATGTCCATAATATGTGTGATTCTGTGAACTGATGTCAGAATTCTGGAAGATTCTTAAGGCCTCCAGAGGAATGAGTTAAGAAAGGGAATCTGAGGAAGGGAGTTGTGTTAAAAAAAAAATTGAAGCAGAAGAGATTTCATCAGTCATTGAGCAAAGGAGATGTCAATCATTTCTGTTCAGCAAACCTAGTCCTAGCATATTAGTTCACAACAAATTAGATACAGGAAAGGAGAACCCGATGGGTGGTCCTAAAGGGAACTCAGGGTTTGAAAGGAGGTGGTGTAAGGCAGGCTGACCCTGGACAAAGATGTGGCTGTCATAGAGGCCAGACCCAACTGCCATGTTAGGGTGATGGACAAAGATCAGAAATTTTAGAGAAGGGTAGATAGAACCAGCATTTATTTCTGGCTGGTATACATGCCTGATACAAACGAAAACTGCACAGAGATAGAACAGGCAGAGAGGAAAAAGTTTAAAGCAAAAGTAGAATCTGGAACCATGGAAAACTCCAGGAGAGAGGTAAAGGGAGAAGCTGGCTCAAAGCCCAGACATAGACACAAAGTACCCCACTCACTTAAGGGACCAGAAGAGGGTGGGTCTAAGAGACAGGGTCCAGAAGACAAGGATGCCAGCCCTCAGCTGGAAAAGGTCTGCAGAGAAGTTTCTGGGAGGAATCGAATTCTTACCCATCTTGGCAGCTGGGCCAACCCAAACCTGTCATGGGTTAGAAGTTGTTGACCGTCATTTATCCAGGTTATATCAAGGACAACAAGGAAACGGGGTACTTCTTAAGCCCTATCAGCAATAACTGTAAGTATACTGTAAGAAATTTGAACTACTTTTGCTTGAATTATTTCTGTGTGTGTGTGAGTGTTTGTGTGTTTTCCTTTGAAATGTTATTGGAGGTCTTGGCTAAACTTACATTTAGGAAGGATCAAGAGAAGAATCTCTCTACACATTGATATGGATGAGAGAAGAAATCTGGGTGCTCACAGCACTCAGGTAAGGAAAAGCAATATTCTCAACATACCTGCCTGGCCCCTTTCTATGCACACAAAATTGAAATTGCAACTGATTAAAAGTTTGTGAAATTGTCTCTAACAATTTGAAATCTGGAGAAGAGCCAAAGTTCTTAAAGATAAGAGTGAATCAGACTGGGTGCACTGGGTGACTCAGTTGGTTAAACGTCTGCCTTCGGCTCAGGTCATGATCCTGGAATCACTGGATGGAGCCCCGCATCCAGCTCCCTGCTCAGCAAGGAGTCTGCTTCTCCCTCTGCCCCTCACCCCGCTTGTGCTCTCTCTCTCTCCCACTCTCTCTCAAATAAATAAATAAAATCTTTTTTTAAAAAAAGGAAAGAAAAAGAATGAATCAGACTGTTGGCAAAAACTTAATATCCTCATTTTTTCCCTATAGTTTTCAGTTCAGTAGTGACCGAAATGATAGTTCTCTACTCTGTGACATACGCTCTTCTAAAACCCCTTAAATGAATTATCTCATTAAATTTTCATTTACCCTTCATCATCCTCGAGGTAGGTACTATTTTGACCCTGTTTTGCAGGTGAGGAACCTGAAGGCTAAAGAAGGTATTTTGCTCATAGTTGAGAGCCGTCTGAGTCCAGAGGCACTGTTCTTCACTGTCTGTGTCGGAGACGAAGATGTGATCTTCACGTGATACGGAAGTAGATCAGCTCAGTGTCTGCTTGGAGAGCAGGGTGATAGTCCCCTTGTTTGAGGGAAGTCATTTGTGGCACATGGTAAACAGCCAATAATTGACATAATTTTGTACTTTTCAGCCTATGGGGTCTTTTGTTTGTTTTTAGAGAGAGAGAGAGAGAGCATGGGAGCACAGGTTGGGGAGGGGCAGTGGAAGAGTGAGAGAGAGACTCTTAAGCAGGCTTCACGCTCAGCTTGGAGCCCAATGTGGGGCTCAATCTCGTGACCCTGAGATGATGACCTGAGTTAACCAAATCAAGAGTCTGCTGCTCAACGGACTGAGCCACCCATGAGCCTATGGTCTTGTCATCATATGGACAGCTCCTCTCTGAAGAGGAGGAGAGAGGAGTAATGGGAGGGCCATGTGCTCACAGGGGAAGAGAGTGGGTAGTTTCTTGGAACTAGTGTAGTCAATAGACAACTCACCTCCATAGGAAATTGTAGCGGCTTATATTTCTTAATTTAAAAATTTGCAAGGCTGAGTTAAAGGAACTTGGATAATTTTGCTGTGGACCAATGAAGCTAACAAATTGTGACAGGTTGCCAAAAATAGGAATCTTTTTCATGTTCTTCCCAAAAGAAACCTAAAATAATGTATTTTGGATTTCCCAGTTCGAGGAGAGGACTAGGTAGGATCGTATGATGAATGGAGCACTGACCTAGAAGGCAGGAGAACAGATTCAGGCCTGTCTTGAAGGAATAATTTTGAACTCCCTGCCTCAGTTTCCCTTCTGTAAAATAAGGCTGTTGGGTGATCTCTTAAGTCCTTGTGGCAGTAAAATTCTAAGGCTCTCTAACAAATTTGTTACAATGAACAAATAAAATAAGTACTTTCAGAGTAGTGAAAGCTTATAGAAAATGACTTTTTTCAAGTTCCTCTTTTTCCTACTTACGGGTGCTGGTGCCACGTCTCACCAGCTGCTGCTGCCACTTACAAAAGCTCCAAGCAGAAACCCACCTTCCCAATTAAATGGTAAATGAGCAGCTCCCCTTGGATGGAGGCAATGAGTAGCTGTTACCCAGGAGCGGTTCCCTCCCAGCCTGAACAGGCAGCTTGGAAGAACATTGGAAAGTGAGCACTACAAGAAGAAAGGGACATTTTGGAGGAATATTTATTGGAAAGCAGTTCTCCCTCTGTGCACGAAGTCTTGGCCTGTGCTCAAGGGTATACAGGAATCCCTATATTCTTGCAAATGGGAAATGCAGCCCAAATTTTTCTGTTTCCTGTGTTTGTTTCATCGACAGGCCAGTTACCAGATCTGAAAGCTTCAAGGTTCTGCCCCGTTCCAGTCCCTCCTGTCATCTCTATAACCTATTACTCTTTTATGAAGTTGAGTCCAGCTTGACCCTGGTTATACACTAAGTCCTGAAGTTTACAATACGTTGCTTAGCTTCCTGGGCAAAACGAGGCTCTTTATTTTTCTCACACGTCAGTTGCTTTGGGGGGCTCCCAGCATTGAATGTTTTGTATCTGCCTTTTCTCTGCAGCTTCTCTATTCCCTGCTGTTATCTTTGGCTCTGTTGCTATGGGCGGGAATATTTTTTTGTCCTTGCTTAATAACTGCCTGGCTGCCAGAGGAGCTCATTTCTCATTGTATTGGTGGAGGATTAGCTGAGATGTTTGGGAGATATTTCCTGTATTAAGCAGCAGGGGAGAGCTTGCTGGGCTTATGCCTTCTTTTGACATAGCGTCATACTTTTTTTTTTTTTTTTAACTTTCTCCCTTGGAATGTGCTGAGGCAGTGATTTGCATCCAGAGCAACAACTCCTCCCTGACACTTTGCAAATCTGCATCCTTTCTCCAGGTGCCCTGGTAGAAATACTTCTTGGGGAGGCTGCAGTGAATCGCAGGCAATCACCTCAGTTGAGTTTTTGATATCTGGGGCTCAAGAGCGCCCTGCATCACCAAATTACTTTCCAGGCTTAATCACCTTTCAACCTATTTCATACTTCGGATTCTTTGACAATTAACTCAGTGGCCATCTGTTGGAGCTACCACCTCATTGACCATGAATTTGAACCAGGTGTTTGGTGCTGCCTAGAAGCAATAGGACATCCAGTTAACAGTTCTGTGCGGACCTCTGCATCTAACTGCTCACAGATCTTTGGTATTCGTGGGCCTGCTTGTGACAATTCTCAAAAGACTGAGAAAAACTATCCGGAAAAGTTTCCAAAGGAGGACAAAAACCTATGAATTCGGGGTGCTAGATTAGACCGAGATAAAGAATAATTGCTCAAAATCTGATTAGAAGACCTTACTAGAAGTTTGGTGGTGTTGCAGTGGAAATGGTACGGGCTGGCCTCAGAGAGGGAGGCTCTGGGTTTGAAGTCTGAGGTCACCCCTTCAAAGCTCTAGGAACAGGGTGAGTCACTGCATTGCTCTTTTCCACAATTTTCTCATCTGTGATATGGGGATAATTGTGACTCACAAAGTTGTTGTCGAGAATAGGGTGAGAACACCTTGTAAACCAGACACATAAGATTCTTAGAAATATATGACAATGAATGTGAAAACATTTGCAAACTGCAAAGAACTGCATGAGTGCTAATAGTTCTAGAGACTACCATGGAACCCGATGAATCTAGAGACAACAGTGGAACCTGATAAAGATTAAACACTTCCAAGTGTTGGAAGAACACGTTCTCCTTGTAGTGGGTATTTATCCTTCTTTTTAAATGTAATCTGGATCCCCTTCCTGAATTAGAGGAATCCCCCACAGTGGGAGGGACAGCCCACATCCCACCAAAGAAGTGCAGCCACTAGGCAGGGACTGAGGGCCCGGTGACCTAGGCTCGGCCAAATCACATGTTCCTGCCCCACACTTTGCCCTTATATCCAGTATCTGAAGACAATCCGTTCTGGATACAGGAGGACGGAGGTGACCACTACAGCTGGTTTCTGGACACAGCAATGGTAGGGAATCCAGAGGTGGCAATGATTTTTCGCCCTGGGGGCTTACAAGCTCTGGGTAGTAATGAAGACTTCAGTTTTGTGGTGGGCTTTGCTCCTCTTGGCTGCCTTACCTCCCAGCCAGATTTCGTAGACAATTCAGAGATTCTCTAAGCTGCCCAATATCCCTTCATGTAAAGCTTTACTATGGAATGTTTCAAACATGTGGAAAATTGAAGGGAAAAATCATAGCAAACTCCTATGTGCCCATCGCCTAGCTTGACAATTATCAAGATTCTGATTCTGACAGTCATTTCACCTGTTTCTGCTCCTCTCCTCACCTCTTTTTGTTTTTGGCTTTGGCTGAAGTATTTTAAAGTAGATCCAAGATATATTATTTCATCCATAAAAATCTCAGTGTGCAATTTTAACTGAGAAGAACTATTTTTTAAATGTAGCCATAATGTCATTTTTCCACTCAACAGGATTAATAGTAATGCTCCAGACATCCCGATATTCATTTCTGCTTGGTAAGCAAGAAATGCTTTACCTTTCCTATAAGACAAATACACTCTCTCCCTCAGTTCTACCATCTTGGTCCATGAAAGAGAAACTGTGCCCTCTGAAGGCACTGAGAAGAATAACTTGCCCTCCCCTCCCTACTCTCTCACTTTGCAGGAATGGCTTACCTGATGGGCAAGGAGGTGCAATCAGGGGCTCAGCCTTCCTGAGCATCTCTCTGGAGACCTGTCTGCCCAGGGAGCAGCTGTATTCTGCCCAGCTCTGACGTCCATGGACTGAGCTCCTTCCCAACATGTGGTCTTGGACCCACGCTCTAGGAACCTGGCTTGACCCACTCATCGATCCTTCACTCTCTAACTTTATCAGCAATAAAGCTGATAGCTTCATCTTCTCAGTTTGATTTTAGCATCAGTCTCTGATGTTCCAAATTTAGTGGAGAAGAAGGAAAAGATGATATTATTTATAAGCCATCAACATTAACACACTCAAATTAATTCAACAGTCATTACTATAAAGCAACGGACCAGGGACACAAAGATGAAGAGAAGAACATTTCTGCCCCACAGAGCCCACTGGCCACAGAGGTGATGATAAGAAATCCCTGGGATTCTGGGGCACAGATTCCGAGAAGGGCTCGCCGACATGGGGGCATCTGGATGAATAAGATTTCATCTGAGAAAGCAGGGGAACACAAGCATCCAGGCAGAAGAGCTATGTGCAAAGGCCAAGAGAAAGGATAAGCACAAACTGCAGGTGACAGGAAGGGGTTTGGTGGCTGTCAGAGCACCTGGAGCTGATGGAAGAGAGAGGTTAGGGTCAGGTGCTTAAGAGACATATGTGTGTCCCTAAGAAACTTGGCCACCATTTGAAAAGCCAGGGGGTGACACTGAAGTTTCATAAACAGAGGCAATTTTTAAAAGATCTTTTTAGCAGAATCGTGGAGAATGAATGTACACAAATGAGACATGACTCCGGAAAACACTTAGAAGCCTATTAACAACAATCCAAAAGAAACACAGGAAGACTTGAGCAAAGGGGACAGCAGGCGATTCAAGAGCTGTTAAGGAGAACTGATTTCTATCTTTTCATTCCAAGAAAGAATGTTTATGTGAATATACATAGAATACAGCAAGATTTAAAAAAAAATAGTAGTAGACAACAAAGAGAAGATAAGAGTAAGGTAAGAACGTAAAATGAAGGCAAGCATGAGATTAGCACATTAAGTGTGTGTGTGTGTGTGTGTGTGTGTGTGTGTGTGTGTGTGTGTGTGTGTAGACAAGGGAATGACGAGGGACGGATCACAAATTTGGCTCCAGTTATTTAGCAGTCAACACCAGCAGAGAAGAACCCTTTACACACATGGTAGTGCTTGTAAGATAAAAGTAAACCAGTTGCTCAGAAGAACAGCTATTTCTGAAAGCAAAGCTGAAGTCCATTTCTCCCAAGAGTTCTCACAAAGAGGTATGTATAATGTTAATTAATAATATCCTCAGCAGTATTCTTATTGTAGAGTATTTCCAATAATATTAAAGATTTTTTAAATATCCAACCGAAAGCAATAAACTGAAAAGGTGTGCTTTTAAGGACTGGCTTCTCTCACTTAACATAACGGTTTCAAGGTCATTCGTGCTGTCGCATGTATCAGTCCTTCATTCCCTTTGATTGCCAAATAGTATGCCATCGTAATTATGAGTATTCGGCCAGCTCTGGTGCCAACAGTCTCACTGGGGTAATTCAGTCTTTCAGGCAAAGGGTCAATCTTTCAGGTTTCCTCTTCATGGCTTTGCCTCCCCCGAGACAGTGTCGAGGCGTATGAGAAGCCTGTGACCTCAAGATTCCTGTGGATCGGTGCCCACAGCGCTCACTGTGGGCTCTGGGCTGTCCGGGTGTCCAGGAGCGGTACGTATGTCCCCGAGCACTGGACACCCTGCTGCCTTTCACTGCTGCTGTCTGCCCCGCATGCACTTCACTCAGGGCCTGGAGATGTCCCCATCTGACCGGCCCAGCTTGTGGCCAGCTCCGCCCCCTCAGAGCCTCAGCCGCACTTTCCCTCTTTCCACTCTGCTGACCCTGTACTTGCTCAGCATAGGCCTTTATGGCTCACTCCAAATAATCTAGAAGTGCGGGAAGCTCAGGCGCCATACCCCGGCATGCCACTATGTTGCAGGGCCATTTTTATTCTGCTGCAGCTTCCCCGTGCTGGTGTCACACTAGGGCCGCTGTCTCCTAGAGCTCAGGGGTGAGGCCCGGGCACAGCCTTTATGTTTTACAAGTTTTCCTCCACTTCTCTACCAACGCCACCCTCTGGGGCTTCAGCTTGCTGAGGAGAAATCGGGACACATGTCTCTAACCTATGTCTCAGACCCTCTTCCCCTTTTCACTCCTCACTGGACCACAAGGGTTGGGCTTCCTCTCCTCTCCACAAGGGGACTTCTTGGAGGATATGGATCCTGAAACCTCTCCAGCCCTGACTTACAGTATTTAGCCCTTAAGGGCTGGCTCTTTTTTTTTTTTTTTAAGATTTTATTTATTTATTTGACAGAGACAGAGACAGCCAGCGAGAGAGGGAACACAAGCAGGGGGAGTGGGAGAGGAAGAAGCAGGCTCCTAGCGGAGGAGCCTGATGTGGGGCTCGATCCCATAACGCCGGGATCATGCCCTGAGCCGAAGGCAGAAGCTTAACCGCTGTGCCACCTAGGCGCCCCAAGGGCTGGCTCTTGATAAGCTACTAGTATTTTAAGGAATTTTGAGGGGAAAAAAAAAAGTTTTTTCTTTCAGTAAAGTCCTGCTTTGAAGATTAATCTAATTAGGAACTCAGAAATCCTGCCTTGATAGACAAGTACTGAATATTGACCGCCTTTTCTCCATTTTCCTATTGTAATAGAACTTCCTTCCCAGCTACCACTTTAGAGATAGATGGTTGTAGCTGGAATTGGAAGAAATCATGCATGTGGAAATGTGAAAAAGAAAAGCAAAAATTATTGTTTCTATTGCAAACTTCCCTGGGGTGGAAAAGGGGACCATCTATGAGAAATGGAATCCCCAAGATTCTTTGTTCAGACGCGTTAGGTGAGTTGGTGAATACCCTAAACCAGATAGGAAATATAAAAAGAGGGTTAGGGGAAAATACTGGGTCCGTATCAGAGGATGTTGGAGGTAAGGTACTTACTGGACATCTGCTCAGGCAGGACCTGGAATCCTAAGCTCCAGAGAGGATGGGCTGGGGATAAAGATTTAAGACCCAGTGCCAGGCAGGTGGTAATCGGTATGGGGAGTCAAGAATGCTTAAGATGTGCGCAGATGACAGTTTAGGCAATGTCCAGGCTTTTGCTGTTTGGAGTTTAAACAAAAGCCTCCCAGGGGCATCTGGGTGGCTCAGTCCTTAAGCGTCTGCCTTCAGTTCAGGGCATGATCCCAGAGTCCTATCAGGCTCCTCCCCTGGGAGCCTGCTTCTTCTCCCACTCCCCCTGCCTGTGTTCCCTCTCTCACTGGCTGTCTCTCTCTCCGTCAAGTAAATAAATAAAATCTTTAAAAAAAAAAAAAACCCTCCCAAGTTGCTTTGTTCTGGTAAGAAGGTAGTTTAGCAGTGGAAACAAATCCCATCTGATATGGCGTTAGCCTTCCTTGTATCCCAAACATATGTAGACATGGATTTCAACATCTCCCCATTACTTTGGAATTATCCAGATCCCTAAAGTCAAGGTTCTCTACCACATGATTTTGCCACATTTTTGTAATTGTATCTCCCAATTCTTCCTGATACATACTCAATGATCAAATAATAGGACTTCTGTGCAATCCCTGGAAAACCCCATATCCATGCCTTTGCTTTTGATATTTCTCCCTTCTGGAAGATCTGCTACCCAACACCTAGTCTCCTAGTCCTGATTATTTAAAACTGTCCTGCTCAGATGCCACTTCATCTATGAATATTGCTCTGACCTTCTGCCAACATCTGTTAAGAACATAATACGAGCGAAGCATTGTGCTAGGCACTGGAAGAGATGCCGATATGGAGGGAACAAAGCTTCTACCCTCTAAAAGATCAAATCCAGCATTCTGGGTAACCCACCAGCTCTATTATGAAGTAGTCTGCATTTCTTAAAGACTAGCCCACCCTTACCATACACACTGTTAAAATTCAGATTCCAAGGCCATTCCCCAAATCCACTGAATGAGAATGTCCAGGTTGAAGCTCAGAAATACACATTTTTAAACAAGTCCCTCAGTAACCAATATTTGCCTTCCTTCCTGATAGGGTCATTTTAAAAATAAAGTTAAGACATATATGTGTCAATGCTTTGAAAGTGGCAGGGCATCATTTCAAAGGACTGTGGTAAGGTTTATTTAACCAAAGTGCATTTTTCATTCTTGTTCGAAAATCCTATACCTCTGTCCTTGACCCTAAGCTCATCTCTGCCCCACCCTAGATGTGGCACATGGGATTTTGGGGGGATTCATACTGTCTGGGGGATGGAGACCCGCATGTAAGTGTCAGGTATTACTCATATCTTTACTGTAAACTCCACCCAGAATCTGAAAGCCTGGTTTTAGTCCAGGTCCTTACATCACCACCAACTTTGATTAGGAGCCATAAAAAATAGGAAGCATCTGGAGGTCAAAATCAGAGCTGGCCCTGGACAAGATGGTGAAATTAGCAAGTTTTATCTGTAGTGTCTCCTGCCTTTCCTTCTCTGCTTTCCCCTACTCCTTGTTCCATCTTGGCCTTTCTAACCAAGTCACCTTCCCTAGTCTGGACAAGAGCTGATGATCTAATTTTTACTAAGATGTTAGTGACTTAATAGTTAACCTTCTCAGGTTTTTTAAAAAGGGATGGACTATGAGGTACTTCTCAACCTAAAGAATGAATAACTGATGGTGGAATTGTAGTCAACAATGATAAGCAAGTTAGGGATATTTTTAGTTGGAGGAATATTCTATAGTCCCTCCTACTTTGATGCCATACAGGTGAGCTCCCACTACTGCAGGTTTTCCTAGGCCCGACCCTGGTAGCTAGGAACATCAGTCCTTCACTCTTGGCACCGGGAGGATATCACCTGATGGGCAAACTTCCAGAACTCACTAAAATCCAGAGAAGAGAAAGACCATAATACAGTTACTATGAGCACATCTCAGGCTGTGGCTAATCCAGGCTTGGGAAACTTTCTGAGCTGGCCTAGGTCCAAGGCCACAGAGCACTGAGTTAATCCTTCAGGACTCGGATAGTGTCCAGAATCCTCTCCGGTATGGGCTGATCGCCTGTTTCTAGGCCCAGCCAGCCTCCACCCATATCCTGATGGGACACAGTAGGAGAAAGGCCATGTGGAAACGGGAGATAGTTTAGTCAAACAGAATTTTTAGCTGATACTCAGGAAAACCTGGGGTCCAGACCCACCACTGCTGCTATTAAACTGGGTCACCGTAGGCAGATGACTTCCCTAGAGACAGGCTACATTTCCTCCTCAGAAAAAGGAATGCCTTAGCTTAGGTGTCTTAGACTAAAGAATCATGCCAGTTCTGAGAAGTAATGATCCTAGGCACCAAAAGAAATGGCAGAATTTTACAATCGTCCATCAGGAAGGGGCATAGATGTTATGTGGTCAGAAAGTCAACATTTATGCCACATTTTGTACCTTTGCTACTCAAAAGTTTAGTCCCTGGAATCAGCAGCATTAGCCCCCTTCAAGCTGGTGCAGCACCCCAGGTTCCACCTCTTGAATCGATCTGCATCGTAACAAGATGCCCAAGTGGTTCAATTGCCTATGAGAGTTTGAGAAGGACCACCTTAACCTGTGTGGCACCTGTCTGAGCAACGTGGTACCTCAAAGATTTTATTGGTTCCTCATAACCCCAAACTAGCCCGAAGCCCTTAACAGGTTCAAGGGCCACCACAAACTCTCTCTGCCTCCATGTCCAGCTTTGGCTTCTAGTCTTCTTCTTTCACTCTCTCCGGTGCAGCCCTGAGGACTTCTTTTGCTGTGCTGAGCAGACGACATGGCAATCAGATGTGAAGTTCCCTTTATCTAGAATATTCTCCATATTTTAGATATAACTCTGTTATTCCTTAAACAAATATTTAGGGAACATTTCCTATTTCAGGCTTCTTCTGGAGACTGTCCTCATGGAACTTACACTGCAAGCACTTCAAATTTTCGTTTTAAGTCATCTCCCCAAGGATGCTTCCCCTGACCCCTAGGAAGGTTAAATCCTGTGCTCTATCCTCATCACCATCTGCACACCCACTTTTGGAACACACTATATTTTCCTCTAGCCGGAGGTTCAAGTCTTCTGCGCGCATTGGACTCTATGTGTGTCCTGTTTGCTGCCTGCACCCTCTAATTCCCAACCCATTAACTGGCACAGAGAGGTGCTCCACAAATATTCAGTGAATAGAAGGAAGTACTCCAAAGGCAGGGTGGGACCTGGCTGAGATATGAAGAAGGAATTAGGACTGTGGCAGAGGGGTTCTGATGGTTCTCATCCCAGACATGAAAGAACAACGATTATCTGTGACCCTTATTTCTTTGATCTAAACTTCCAAAGAGATTATCTGTGCCCACAGTACGTACCATTTGGAGAAAGGAAATCTAAATTGGCGTCCCCAGCGCAATTCCTATCTGCCCAGATCTGACCGGGATCCAGGCCTCCCTCTCCCTTCCAATGAGCAAAGTGTGGAAACTGTGGGGCGGAGTCTGGATGTGACTCCAACAGGGGTCAGGACTGTGCACTGCTGTCTTCAAGCTTGGTGAGAAGGACTACCGCTTGCTTCCAGGTGACAAGAGGGCGAAGATGACCTCAGATGTGTGGGGGACAGGCTCTTCCCTGCAGGAGGGAAACAGGCTAAGACAGAAGCAGATGTGCGAAGATAGAAGTTCAGGGATTTTTTAAATCAAATTTTATGTAGAGCTAGTGGAATATAAAAGTTTATTCTAAATTGATGAATTGGGACAGTCAACCAAAAAAAAGAATGTTCTTTTTCTCCCTCCTTTTATGGGTGGCTGCCATACAAGGAGCCATGGGAATCTAGGGAAACTGGGCCTGGTCTCCAGAGACCACAAGGGCTGATTTCTGAGCCTCTTGATTTTATTGCTCAGTATCAAAAGGTAATTGTTAAATAATAGGGTTAGTGCTTTTTTTCAACATCTTTCTACCCTCATCTCATCTTTTTTCATGAGTTTTCAAGACAGGTAAGGCAGAGGGTGCTTCTCCCAGGTTGGCCAAAGAATAGTCTAAGCTCCGAGAGCTTAACTGACCTTCCCCGGGTCACACGAGTACTCCTGACTGCCAGCTTACTGTGGTTTCCATTAGCTACTCATGCCATGGCATGAAATCTGCAATGAGGTCAGGCAGATAGCTCTGTAAGTTTGAGCTCTGAGCAAAATTGGTTACGACTGCAGCTGACATCCACAGCCTGATAGGACCCAGCAGTGAAGGCTAGCAAAAGGTCACACTGAGTCAGGGAAGACGCAGTGCCTCTATTGTGTTCAGGAAACCCTCCGATAAATTCCTTTTTCAATAGCAACTTCCCTTATGTAAAGAAAGCAAACCAAAGTTTCTGCACATTTGAATTGTTTTGTATTATTTTAGCTGGTCTTAAGAGTGTTCATGAGTCAGAAGTAATTTCCAGAAATACTGCCCATATCACCAGCTGGAATCCAGGTTCCTGTTCTTCAAGAGCCCTCAGACACATGTACATGTGTTTGTGCATGCACACACACACACACGCACGCACACACAAGCTCTCACACACGCCTACACTGGCTAACCCAAACCACACATTCACACACCCTCACTCACATACACTTACGAACAAAACTCAAACACACACAAACCTTCCCACACACATTCTCACACACAAAAACACATGCATGATCACACACACACACTCATACAAATATACACTCTCAGATACACACACCACACACAGGAAAACATGCACACTTGGCTCTTGCCAAGTCTTCTTGACGCTAACATAAGCATGGTAGACTCCTCCCAAAAGGCCCTTGTGGCACGAGAATGAAAACCAGATAACGCCCACTGATTATTTAGGTATTTCCAAATATCCTCACATTCTACTCTGTGGATCTCAGAATGGTTGGCTGGGGCAAACTTTTCTCTGCAGCTCCCTCTCTCTGGGGATGTGCACTTAGTTCTGATCATCCCTTCCCACCAAAGCAGAGCAGTGGGGCAGAGAGGGCAATTAACTATCTCCATTACGGACGATACACGTTAGAAAGCCAATTCAGGGGCGCCTGGGTGGCACAGCGGTTAAGCGTCTGCCTTCGGCTCAGGGCGTGATCCCGGCGTTCTGGGATCGAGCCCCACATCAGGCTCTTCCGCTATGAACCTGCTTCTTCCTCTCCCACTCCCCCTGCTTGTGTTCCCTCTCTCACTGGCTGTCTCTATCTCTGTCGAATAAATACATAAAATCTTGAAAGAAAGAAAGAAAGAAAGAAAGAAAGAAAGAAAGAAAGAAAGAAAGAAAGAAAGAAAGAAAGAGAGAAAGAAAGCCAATTCAGAGAACCTCTGTGCAGAGGGACTTGGCAAAGTGACAACTCAGAAGGAGCCCTCTCTCCAGAAAGAGGAGAAGCTCCTGTGCTCCCTACTCCCACTCCTCTTATCTGCCCTCTTTCTAATACCTTTTCAACAAAGGTCCGGAAGCCCTTCACACCTTCTGACTGGTCCAAAACACTCCATTGCAGGTCACGTCACATTTCCTCAGGGACTTTCAATCCCTGTGGAATCCAGGGAGGCTGGGACACAACGATGGCTCTCTGTCTGTGGGAACAAGGTTCTCTTCTGTAAAATGTGAGAGAATGCACTACTCTTGGCTTTTATACAAAGCCAATATTTACTCTTATCTATTTGTGTTTGTCCAGCGTTTGTGAATTAGTTGTGTCTACTTCCTTTGGCCATCTATCTGCCTCAGTGTGTGTCTCCCTCAGATTGTAAACATGTGGAAGAGGTAGACTTTCTCTGAGCAATGGTATGTGATTCCCAGAAATTCAGCCTTCAGTTAGTGCTTTTTGATGATGGTCATAATGATGGAAGATTGTAACAATGGGCTTGCTTGGTTTCTATACATATAAAGGTGATTTTATTTCAGAACGAGATGTCATTGATTTGCTTTTGTGTACTTTGTCTCTCGATGCTAGTTCAAACACAAGTAACAAGGTGACACATCAGTGTGAACAGTACAGGGATTTTTCTTATGATACCTTATACCAAATTCAGCACTAAGATGGCTCACAGGCTAAGTGGGAAGAAAAATTACACCCAGTTCTGTTACAAGATCTCCACCTTCCAAGCATGTGTGAGTACTAGAGGCAAACGCAAAGTTTTCTGATACTTAATGAGAGGTGGTATCCCCACCTTAGGGTAAGACTATGGGGGTGAATAACTGAAAGATGATTCAATTTGGTATTCAGTCAGCACTTTGTAGACTGCTTAGCCCGTGTTAGGTCATCCATAAATATGTGCAATTAATGAATGAATCCAACTTTCTCTCTGCTGTTCCTTATGGGTTTAGTCCTTAAATGTGTCTGTATGTCTCACCTACACATGGTAGCCATGTCTTCCCAGGGATAAGTTCCATAAAGGCCCTCACATCTGCTACGGTCTCCCTGTAATGCCGTCTTTGAGAACATGTGATGGAAATCCTCTCAGAAAAGAAAGGACTTCTCCTTTCTTACCCCTAAACCCATTCTGCTGACTACAGCTTTCTATTATGGAGAGTTCCAGGGTTATTCTCATCCCCTCCACAATAGTAACTGAGCTCTTCATATGCACTCTAGAGTCTAGACTGTCAGCTCCTTAAGACGGAGACCACATCTTATTTATCTTCCAGCTTTAGTGTTCACCATATTGAGGACGTTCAATGAACAATTGATTATGAACATATTGTTGAGGAAATCAAGTAGGATGGGAAAGAACTGGACTTAACGTTTAATCAACCTAGTGACATCTGTTACAAAACCTCAGGAATTCTGAGGAATAGGCTGACTTCCCTGGAAATAGGCAGGACAGAAAGACTGCCACCAACGATGGACTCGGTAGTTACATGGAAGATGGCTCTCCACTGCTCAGTAAACATAATGTGGGGTAGTGGTTAAGAGTATGGACTTTAGGGGCGCCTGGGTGGCGCAGTCGTTAAGCATCTGCCTTCGGCTCAGGGCGTGATCCCGGCATTATGGGATCGAGCCCCACATCAGGCTCCTTCGCTAGGAGCCTGCTTCTTCCACTCCCACTCCCCCTGTTGTGTTCCCTTTCTCACTGGCTGTCTCTATCTCTTCAAAAAATAAAAATAAAAATAAAATCTTTAAAAAATACATATTAAAAAAAAAAGAGTATGGACTTTAGGGCCAAATACCTGAGTTTGCATGCTGGCTCCAGACTCTCATTAGTTCTATAACTTGGAGAGGCTATGTAATCTCAGTGTACCTCAATTTTCTTATCTGTTAAGTGAGGTAATAATCATTGAGAAGAATAAATGAATTCGAGTGAGTTCTTACAGGTAAAGGGCTTAGACCATTACCTGAACCACACTAAGTCTGCAAGATATTCACTGGTGTTCTCTTCATTGAAAGAATATTCTGTTAAACCTTCTGAACCAAATCCCATTTCTGGCTCTATTCAATTCTGTAGCAGGTCTCCCTTCCTCCAGCCTTGGTCTCCCCAGTACATGCTCCACAGAGTTTCTAGGACTATCTTTCTAAATACAGATCTGACATATTTTCTTCAAGGACTCTTCATGGCTCTTCTCCACAAGAACATCTTTTGGATTCTAGCACATCACTCAGCACCCTGCCTAGCTTGATCCCTGTCACGGCTCCACCTTTATCCTCCATCGATCCCCGCCTCTCCCTCATAACAGGCTCCAGAGACACTTGGGTTTTTGAGCTTCCCCACACCCGGGGCTGTCTCATACCTCATGCCTACACTGCTCTTACTGTCTCTAGTGTCTCCTTCCCCACCCCAACCTTATCCTCACCCTGCTCCTGTGACCATCAAGCTCCTATTACTTCTTCAGAGCTCAGTTGAGGTGTCGCCTCATTGGTGAAGCTGCCTTAAATGCTGTCAGGGCCTGAATTTAGTTCCCAAACTTCATATATTGAAATCCTAATGCGCAGTACCTCAGAATATGACTCTATTTAGAGATAGGGCCTCTAAAAAGTTAAGCTTTTAACTCGAGTTTTGATTAAGTCAAGCTGGGGTCATTAAGGTGGGCCCTAATCCAATCTGACTGGTGTCCTTATAAGAAGAAGAAATTTGGACATGAAGAGAGACACCACGCATGTGTGCACACACAGAGGAGAGACCACATGAGGACACAGAGAGAAGTGGCTGTCTGCAAGCCAAAGAGAAAGACCTCAGGAGAAACTAAACCTGCCGACATCTTAATCTTAGACTTCTAGCCCTCGGAACTCGAAGAAAATGAGTTTTTGTTGTTTAAGGCACACAGTCTGTGGTATTTGGTTATGGCAACCTGAGTAAACTAATAGAATAACCTTGGTTTGGTTTTTCAACATAACACATATGCCATCTATTACACAGGCAGCTCCTGATAGGAGTTCGGAGACAGGGCTCAGAGACACTCTTTATTCTTCCCCCCAAATCCCATGTGGCTACTGAAAACATGTGTTAATAGATATTGTAGTCAGGAACTTCTCAGTGTTTTCTACCAGAAGACCTGGTGGAGGCATGAGCATATGTTTATCATTGGTGCCTGGGGATATATTCTCCTCCAAAACTGTATTATTTTTAAATGTATGTCAACGGTGCCTTCTACTCTATTGAATTATTTGCTATAAAAATGCTTTAAATTTTAAATTGCTGGTTAAATAATTTAACTGGTTAAAATTCTCTAATTTGAGTCAAACTGGCTCTCTAAGGACATGTGCCCTGGTGTCAGCTCTTAGTGCCTCCCACTTGAGGACATGATTTTGAGCGTTTATGGACAAGTAGTTCCAGTGGGCAGGAAGAATGGAGGGGGGGGATATGCCATGAACTCTTTCAGTTTTGGTGGGTTTTTTTTTTTTTTTGGTGTTTGTTTTTGTTTTTGTTTTTTGAGCCAGGAATTGTTTATGGACAGCATAAAGTGGAAGGAGTCTAAGAACACCTGGAAACCGAGACTGATATGCAGGACTATATTGAGAAGTTAGGAAACCTGTGGTCGGCAGGTACCATGCTTGGGAATGGTTACCAGAAAATGAAACAGGGTCTTTTACAAAAGAGACAGGGAAGGTGTCATGATACCCACAGATCTGGGGTACATATAAGCAAAGTGACCAGGCAAAACTAGATGTTGACCTCTTAGAGAAAGTGAGTGATATTGTTAATCTGTAAAATGTGTAAATTAATACTTAGAGGATTCTCTTAGAGCTAATTGAAAGTGCGTGTAAAAGGGGTTAGCACATACTAAATATGAAATAAGTAGAAATGATTAATATAATCATCATCATTATTACTCCATGAATATTCATTATTATTAACCCCACGAATACTCAGCAAGGAATTGTCCTACTAGAAGTTACTGTGTTCACATATAAAGAACAAAAGTCTCTTTGGAGAAAAAAGCTTCATATACTGAGCCCTAAATAACATGAACAATAAATTTCCACCCTGAGCAGAAATGATTTGGGAAAGAGTGAAAGGGAAGAAAAATGGTGGAGATTGCCATTTGTGAAATGGCTTGTAAATTTCCAATTAATTTCCATTTCATTTCATAAATGGAAAAAAAAAAACCCATGCAATAACCATGATTTTATGGGCACTTAGTATTTGTCAGGCACTTTGTACAACATTTTCTTATTCAATTACAAGACCCTACGAGGTAGGCATTGCTCTCCAAGAACTGTTCAGACCCCATCAGAATCACTGGCCTTATCAACCTCAGTGTTCATTCAGACTCCACCTTAGCAACCGGAGCTGGGACCCAAGCCCAAGAAGGGGACCCAAACCCAATAACAACCCAATAATTTCCACCACAGTTTAGAGCAATGTAGAGGAAGCGCCCCACTTACCAGCTGTCACATCCACAGAGCAGTTTAGCAGAGGATGGCTTGAATGACCAGGCTTTGGGTCAGCCTGGGGTCCAGTGACACAGCAATTATGTAACAGCACAGCTTGGACAGGTTACTTCATCTCTGGAAGCCTCGGTTTCCTCAAGTTAAATAAAGATGATAATAAGAGTAACTTCCACATGAAGTTTACTTTGTCATCAGACTATATGGTTGGCACATAACAAGCATTAAACATTTTTAAGAGTAATTGTTATTATAAGCTGTGTGTATCCGAAGCCACTTCTTCAGCATCGAGCCCCACAGTGAGCTCTCAGATCCAATGAAAACTGCAACATCTTTGCGACTGCGTGACTGTCACCAAAAAGTGAGTCAGAGCTCATTTCCAGGTGGGTCCAACTAACACCTCGTTTAATTGCCTATGGAGTAGATACCTCCCAGGTTAAAAGAGTTGCCTGAGATCTTATGCAGAGTCCAGGGCCAGATATTGTTATGAAAGCCAGGTGGTCGATTACACAATTATTTTAAAATCTTCCTCACACTCTCTTCGCCCAGGGCAATGTTGAAGCTGGAAATATCAGGCAAGAGAACAGAAGATATTAACAAGAAGGTGTGAACCTCATGGTGACATTTCCTGTTTGTTTCTAAATTCGGGATTAAAAGCCATGCGTCTATTACAGGCTTTCAGAAATTGAGAAATCCCCCTGGATATCCCTGGCACTATTACGCTGCTCCCTCCCCCTTACTCCATCATTCACCATGTTATTTCTGGGCTGCTTTCTGTGTTTGTTTCCCCAGGTGCCATCTATGCAGTCAGCACACATGCGGGATCTTCAGAGGAAAGCAGGGCAAACAAAGGAAGAGAGGATGGGTCCAGGGAACAAAAGTGACCTGTGCAAAAAGAAAGCCAAACAGAGACATATGGAGCTCATCATGGAAGAAACAAAACTCCCCAAGCCATGTAAATGTGTGTGAGTGCTGAGGGCACATCTGAAGCAATGTTTTTCTACGTGCCTTGCAAATTATTTTGTGGTTTCTACAGACTTCCTTTTGGGTAATGGCGTTTAAGCACCACCTAAGCCCATCCCAGTTTAGCTCCTGGAAAGTGATGTATTACCAGTACCAGTTTCATCCAAGAAATGAATACAGGGACATGCTCATATGCAGGTGAATCCCTGCACGTTTGGATTCAGTCTCCACCGCGTGGATCAGCTGTAAATTTCAGGGGGAAAAAACAGACTAATGATTGACAATATGTAGGCAAAAGAGTTGATGGAGTTAATGTTTCTCTTTTTAACGTCATGTAAATACAGATCTAGTCCAAAGGCTTTTATTAAGTTACTTCAAGTCACATAATACTGCGCCATTCTGCCCTCAAGGAAGAGGTTGTAGTGGAGGAGCCCCGAGTCAAGCACAAGGTCACCACACGAAGAAGGAGCGATCGCACTGTAATTACAAGCGTGTGTTGGGGGTGACTCGGGGAGTGACTGCTGGGCACCTTCCGTCTCCTTCCGTATATATGAATCCATCAAAAGTAATAAGAGAGGGAACACTGGCCAGCGAATGCACCAACGCTCAACATTTTTCCTTTGAAGCCAGAACTCCTCTGACCTCAGGAGTCATCGATTTGCTGTCAAGCCGTAGAGGTGTCACACAAGGGTCAGCAGAGCCGACTCCAGGGGAATGTTTTCTTACTCGGTAAATTTATAAAGACCGGGAAGCTGAAACAATCCTGGAGCTGCACGTGATCTTATGCATTCCCCTTTCACCTGCTTCCCCTTTGAAAGTAAATCTATAGCAGACATCACATAGGTCAGTGGGTTGGGGGAGGGTTAGCCTGGGTTTCCTCTCTTGGAACAGGTTTTAAGGACTTCCTAGCTAACACAAAGGCTAAATCAGGAACCATAAGTAATGATAAGGGGTTCTATCAGGGTTTTGAAGCTAGTTTCGAGGTTCAGGCTGATACAGGTGGATACAACCCAGCGAAATTTGGCCAGGAAACACACACACGCATACACACAGAACAAGTAAGTTGAAAGTGATCACGTGATGGACAGCAGGCGAGGCGAGAATACCAAGGTGTGTGCTAGCGGGAACCGTGTCACAGGGAAACGTGTCAGGAGCCGAATAGGAAATCTCTGTGAATCCGGCCCTGGAGGTGCCTGAAGACCTGCAGAAGGTTTGGCGCTCTAAGTGTTTCCAAACCTCAGATCATAAATTATTGTGCATAGAAAACTCAAGACATGAAAAATAGGTCAGGAATGACCCAGACTAAGAACTACACACTCCTCTGCTCCCAGACCATATATAAAATTAAGCCCTGTGGATCCCATTCAGTAAATTTGGAATCAAGTGCCTAGCACACACAGAAACCCACGTTACTGTGGGGAACAATGGAAGAGAAGGTCTCTGACTCTCGGCTGTTTAAAATCACATCTCCATCAGATTTCCTAAGTGGCCGTCTCAGAATAACAGATCCTGATGGAAGGAAAAGTGTTGAAAAGGATTAACCTTCTAGTCTCAGAGCATCATTAAATTATTTTTGTAGCCCTAAGGTTTTAACCTTCAAGATGAGAAAGTTATTCTTCAAAGGCAATAGTTCTTCCTCCCCATCCTACTTAAGGATATAACATCAAATTTCTAGTGTCTGGGAGAGGGCTGCCAACCCAGCTCTGAATTGGCATGGACCACTCATCCATTTAACTGAACGGAGGCCATAATCCCCAAGCAATGTTAATTTCCCAGCTTGAAGGGGGGATGTTGCAAATTGGAGGAGTCCTGTAACATCCTCCAGCAAAGCAACTTTTCCCAAAACGTGCTCCACAGATATTTTGCAAACTTAGCATTCCATTATCAAATTTGGGAAACATGGGGTTAAATCGAGTTCTGAGTCATTAATGGATATTGCTCATCTCCAAACGGAGAAAGTAACATTTTTCAATCTTATTTAACCGTGGAACTTTCTCCTCATAAAAATGATTTCCAAGGTCAAGTGCTCCATGGAACAGATTTTGGGGAATAGTGTGTTAGGGGTGCATATCCCAGAATAGGCTCTCCTGCAGACTTTGTGCATACATACTAAGGGTGGGCTTCAAAGTGATTCCAGATGAACCAGGCCTCTGGCAACCCTGTGCTACCATGAGAAGTTTTCCTTATTATGAAAATGTCCATGACTAATATTCATTATGTTTTCTCCAAATACTATTTCTTGCAGTCACAAGATTTACTTTCTACCCAGACCTCTTGTTTGGGTGTGATGAGGAAGCAGAGTTTGGTCTCCTGGGATCTGTCCCCGGTTCCCTGTCGGCATGTTACTTGCTGTCACGTTTAGCTGAGCAGCCCGCTGGGAACTATTCTTCCTTTTCCTCTGAGGGGGTGATGGGGCCTGGGATGCAGACTCAGTCCTTAGAAGGGCCACTGTGCACAGAGAAAAGCATGGTCCCAAGCCCCAGACTGCTGAACCCCCACTTTTAATGAGGAGTAGGGGCTCCAAGGAAAAGACCACTGGTGGCTCAGCCCCTCCTATCACCACCCCTGGAGCAACTCCAAGGGCATATTCCAGACAGTGGTTCAGCATCTTCTGCGCAGAAGACAGCACATGAGGCTTAGTCAGCCTCCATCCCAAGTCCCCCTGCTGAAATGACAATGGCGATGGGAGGCAGGCACGCTTCTGGCAGGGCGCTGGGGCTCCTTCCCAGTTGGCAGGTGTTGTATTTCCATCTTCAGCGAGGACGTTGCCAATATAAGAAATACAGAATCAGGTCCCAAAGAGTCAGATGGGTTGACTCCTGGTTTCTATCATGTTCTTGGAAATGTGAAGGCTGAAAACCACAACCCATCTGTTTTTAAGTTTTCTTGTTTCAAACAATACCTTTTCCAAACATTAAGTGAGAAGAAAAGACAGCAACATGAATATTCTATAAGCCGGATACGTGCGAGTGGCTCGACTTTGAGCACAGATGTCCACCTGGAGGCCAGGCAGGGTGACCCTCAGGTAAGAGAGGCCACTCCCACGGAGCCGGGGGCAGCTGCATAAACACCCTGAGCTCGTCCAAGAGCTCACAGAGCCTGGTGAGAGTAAATGCATGAAGTCATGCTGGCAAGCCGTGTGTCACCCTCAAGTAATTAGGACCCTTGCCCAGCCACCTCCCAGACCCAGCCTCGCACACCCACAGGTGTGTTGTCCTTCTCCAGCTGGCATAACAAGACCATGCCAGCTCTGAGGCCAAAACAGCCCAGGGCCATCCAAGAGTAATATGGCCAGGCCACAGAAGCCAAGCCAGGAAGAGGAGGGTAGGGTCTGCTCTGCAAAATGAAAATAAATTGCAAAATGGCACTGTGTGTGTGGTTGCCCTGGAGAAGAAGGATCTGAAGAGAAGTAAAATTAGAAAGCCGTCAGGGCTCTTCAGTGAGGTTTCTTTCCGCTAAGCCAGGTGGTCCCAAGGCACGGGACTAGTGTTAATTGCCCCTGGGCTAGGATAAACAGGAGAAAGAACCAGCCACAAACCTTGCCAAGGACTCAGAGTCTCCTGTGAACTTCCAGGATGCCAGGGAGAGGGATCCTTCAGCAGTTTGGATGCCTTTTCCTTTTATATTATCTTGTTGGTGCTGTAGGTCAATTTATTAACTCCACTTTATAGACGAGGAAACTCAAGACTGAGGAAGTATGGAACTTCATGTGTGCTCCATCCATCCCTGGGGAGCCAGGATCAAGTCCCTGCTTCTCCTACCACATCGTTTGTGTTTTGTTCACCCCTTAATGGCCCAAGCCACAAAAGCCTTCGGCTGAGCAATCTGACCTTCCCTGTTTGCAGGGGCCAGTTGGAGGAGGGCAGAAATATTTCTCCCAAAACCTGCTTAGGAGATAGCATCTTTTGACTCATTCTGTTCTTATCCCAATTCTTCATCAGTTTAGGCTCAGGGAGGATAAGCAAGATTTGATGGTGCAGGAGGCCTGGGGCAGGGGAAGTTGTGCAATAAGGTGGGTGGGGGCAAATGAAATTATTTCATCCCCACTTGCTTCTGTCCCACCCTCCCCTTCATGCCCTGCCCCAGTGAATCTGTAAGTCCTCCAAACTCCCGAGAAAGGGTTTGTGGGTGCACCTTGATAAAGCCAACCAGAACCCACATATTCGTGGCCGGACTATACAGAGTCAAGCCTCTGTATTCAGATCATTTTGGATGGCCAAATGGCCTGGTGCTAATCGTTACAAGCTTGGAATATTTTTGGTGACATTTTTTGCAAGAGAGAGGCTGTATTTGTCTCTGTGTCCCATCTTATGCCAGCATAGGTGGCACCCAGCTGAGATACCGCAGCGCTTGCTGACATTGCAAATATACACACAGACAATTGGCGTTTGGTGGCCTTGAGAGCTGTTAATGGACAGCACAGCAATTACCTTTTGTTCCCTTGGTACACAGCTCCAGTTTATGTTTTATGTGGCTGATACGCCTCATTTCAGGAACTGAAATCTGCCGCTCCCTGCTCTAACTGCCCCTTGTAACTACCTCTCTCTCTCTATCTCCTGAACCCCTCGCCCTTGCCCTTGTTCCCTTGTTCTTTTGAATTCTTTCCTTCTGTCTTGCCCTTCCCATTCTTCCCCATTTCTGTCATGTTTACTTTCATTTTGATACAAATGCTGCTCCATTGTTACTATTGCCAACTCAGCACGGTTACTTTCAGACTACACAGAAAACAGACCAATCATCGTGCACTAGTAGAAAGTGTTAGGGTCTTCAGCTTTCAGTAGCAAACGACTCAATTCAGCAAAAGCTTATTGGGTGCCCACCAGTCACTGAGTGCTTGTGAAGGAAAGAAAATGAATAAGACACAAATCCTAGCTACAAAATGTTTGAGCATCTAATGGCAGAGAGGAATCCAGTCTCCTGTTATTGCTTCCCCATCCCAAGAAGGCTTAATCTTTGCATGGCATACACACAGTAGGTGCTCAGTACATGCTTGAATGAAATAAATATTCTGCCTCTACTAATACTAATTTTAGACCCTGAAAGTTTCTTGAAAGATGGGATTGTAAAAATCATGATTAATAGAACATAGAGAATGAGACAAAGGCCTTTAAATGAAAGTACTTATACACTTTGGACAAAAATGTTACACGCTCATCTTCAGTGTTCCCACTTTCTCTGGTCCCTCAGGTTTAGTCTGTCTGGCTGAAGGCTGGAGAGGGAGACATCTTGCCACCAGAGGGGCAAGGTCACCTCATGAGCTAAACCCTAGCCAGGACCTCAGACTGCCTTTTATCCAATACCTGGATGGGATGAACTCACGTGTGGGAGATTAGAGAGAGGCCAAGTTCATTCAGTTCCTTAAGTCTCACACACCATCACTATTAGACACACCAAACGCCAGGTAAAGGAGTCACTACAGCCCACAATTGCTCTTCACAAGCCTGGTTCAGAACCTGGGACTCAAATCTTATTCTGCGCTGCCTCTGACCCCTTGACTATCGACTTTGCTGTTTGTTCACCTGTTACCATTCTCGACTCCTCATGCATTTGATGCATGAAGCCAATTCCACCCCAGCCCCACAATGACCTTGCATCATTCACATCAACAACTCTGGTATTTCACATTGTCTGATTAACAGACCTCAGTTCAACTGTTTCCTAAAGCCCACCTGCTTTAGTGCTCTCTTTGCAAATAATATCTTTCTTCTCCCCTCAGTAAGCCAAATAAAACCAGCCAAGGACATCTATGTGGGCATGGGCAAGGCATTATGTTTATAGACAGCCTCCTATGCTTTAGTCAGCGGCAGCTATGATACAGGGGTAAGCTGCCCAGGCTCTTATGCTGGGCTTGATAAGTGAATTATCTGACCGGAAACAGCTCCTTCCTTTGCCCACCTGCTCATTCTTTCCTTGTGCCCATGCTCTCTGGGATCTCATTCAGACAACCATACATCTCTCCTTGCATTTTGGTTCAGTCCTGGAACAACCTGAGACCGTTGGCGGTCAGTTGTGCAAAAGAAAGATGATCAGAAAGCAGAGAAAGATACCCAAAGGTGAGAAAGGAGAGAAAATGAATAGACTGGGTGGAGATTAGCCATAGAAATGCAAAGTAGTCAAGCCTTGGGTTTTGCCAAGGATAGCCAGCTGGGAGAATGGGAAGAACAACATGGAGCAATTAAGGGAATTAAGAGATAGCAGTTGGGGATGTGATATCCCCATCTTACCGCCTCTCCTAGGTATCTATTTCAGGAACAGGCACACTTAGAAAAGTGGATATTTTAAAAAGAAATTTAAAGGGAAAACCAGGGACCCAAGGGACTGGAGACAAGAACTATTCAGATATATTTCTTTCAGGTCACCTGGCACTGGAGAAAGAGTAAGGAGTCCCTCTGAGTCACAATAAGGAATCTGGCATTTGGTGCAACTTTGCTCATGCTTAGTCCTCAGAAATTTAAAAGACCCAAATGCAAAAACAAAACAAAACAAAACAAACAAAAACCAGTACAACCATGGCATCCAAAGGCCTCGTTGGATCCTAGGAAGAATTCTATTCCTATGATAGGCAGATATTTATCTATCCACAGGAAGCTTGAAGTATGGAAATGAGGACCAATCAGAGCAATCTAGAACTTGGGTTTTCATGCTACGCCTGAATGGTGCGCCATTTGGCAGGTTGTCCCCCATGTGCTTCCTGAGGCAGCTCTTAGGAGCCAGCTATGTTGCTAGTGCAGGAGATGCAAGGATGAACAAAATACTCCATTTCTACCTTTGAGGGCCTTACCTCTTTTGGGGGCTTCCATTTTATCTGCAAGATAAGAGAACTGGAGAGAAGATATCAAAAATCTTCCCAAATCCCTTTTTTCTAGCCAAGGAAGGACAGCCTAGGGATAAAATATGAAATTAGTTTTGCTATAATCTCTATTACCATTTATTAAAAAAATCAATCCATAGTCTGTGGTTTCAGTTACTCGACATATAGTCATTCTTACCAAATGATGGCTTTTATCTTTAAAAAAATACATACTAGCCATTGGAAGTTATCACATATATGTACATGTGATTTCCAAGCATCCCATAAACCTGAAAGAGGCTCTTATTTTATGTATTGTCTGAAGTAACATTATCAGGATGTTTCCTGACCCCACAGATTTTTGTGCCTGATCAATATTGCTTGTTACTACTATTTACACTCAGCCTAACTAATCAAATCAGAATACTTCCACTGTTCTCCAAACTAAAATATGAACCTTTATTTCAGCCAATGCCTGACTGCTAAGAGTTCATATCAGTCAGGCATACTGATTTAGAGACCTAAAAAGGACACACAAAGATTTAAACAGAAGGAGTAAACAAGAGACATGTTGCAGGGCGGGATATATTTGGAGGGCAGGCAGACAATCCATTTTAACAGTAACCAAAGTAAACCAAAGCCATGAATGATGAGGAATTGAATTGCCAAGACTCGCATCAATTTTCAAACCCAATCAACTTTCAGAGGTCTGCAAAGGTGAGAAATAGTGATTTCTAGTCCTAGTCTTCATGGCAAAAGAACATGTAATATGCAGAGAACTGAAAATAAAGACAAAGACAAAATCACTGAGATCCAGAAAGGGAGGTGGTTAGAAGTTAAGAGAACTAGCTATGTCTTCCAAGAGGCCTGGGTTTGAATACTGCTCTGCTGTGTATTTGACATGTTAATGTTTACGTAGGCAACTTAAAAACTTTCTGAGCCTTATTTTCCCTAATAATATTTCATAGGATTGTTATGAATATTAAATGAGACCATGTATATAAAATGCTTGCCCAGTGCCTCACAAGTAGATAGAAGCTCAACACATGGTGGTGATTATCTACAAGATCTTTGCTTGATAAAGCATTTTACAATTATTATATGCATTTATATGCATGCATATATATGAAATGCATTTAAATGTATTTAAAGTTTTAAAAACCTTTGACAAAAAGGTACCAAAACTGAGCCAATAAGGTCTAGGATCTGTTCTAATTTGTAATCTGTTTCTAATTTGTAATAATGGCTTTTCTAAACAGTGAATACAACTTTTAATATACATGTTTAAAGCTGTAACTTTCCCTTTAAGCACTTCTTTAGCTGCATCCCATAAATTTTTATATGTTGTCTTTTCACTTTCATTCAGTTCAAAATATTTTTTAATTTCCCTTGTGATTTCTTCTTTGATCTGGGTTACTTAGAAATGTGTTGCTTAATTTTCAGATATTTGGGGATTTCTCAAATTTCTATTGTTGCTTTCTAATATAATTTTATTGTAGTTGGAGAACATACTTTGAGTAACTTCAATCTTTTTACAATTATGGAAATTTATTTTAAGGCTTATCATATGGTCTATTCTAGAGAACGTTCCATAGGCACTTGAAAGAATGTATTTGCTATTGTTGGATGAAGTATTCTATAAATGTCAGTTAGAGGATGTTGGTTAACAGTGTTTTTCAAATCTTCTATATCTTTATATTAATTTTCCATAAACTTATTCTATCAATATCAAGGGTCTTAAAATTTTGAACTGTAATTATTAAATAGTCTACATTTCCTTTCAATTTTCTCAGTTTTTTGCTTTCTGTATTTTAGGCTCCCATTATTAGGTGCATACACATTTAAAATCATTCCTGGTGTATTGCTTCTTTTATCATTCTGAAATTTCCCTGTTTATCTCTACTAATACATATTTTCTAAAAGTCTATTTTGTTTGATACTAAATAAATATAGCCACTCCCACTTTCTTTGGTTTACTGTTTATATGATATGTCTTTCTTATTCTTTTACTCTCAATCTGGTTGTATATTTAAATTTGAAGTGTGTCTCTTGTAGTTAACACATAGTGGAATCTTTCTTTTTATACAATCTGATAACTTCAGTGTTTTCAACAAAGTATTTAGTCTACTTAATGGACTACTTAATGTCATTACTGATATGATTGGATCATGTCTGTCATTGTGTTGTTTGTTGTCAATATGGCTCATGTCTTTCTGTTCCTCTGTTCTTCCTCTACTGCTGTGTTCTAGGTTCATTCTTCTTGGTATATTATTTTAATTCTTCTGTTGATATTCAGATTTTATAGTTACTTGCTTAGCATTTGCTCTAGAGATTAAAATATATATCTTAATTTATCAATGTAACTCATGTCAATTTAATACTGAATTTCAGCAAGATATAGCACCTTTGTTCCTATATAGCTCCATTTTCTCCCCTCTTTTTGTGTTATTGTCACATATATTAAATCTATATTGCTATAAATTCAATAATACTGTGTTACAATTATTACTTTATACAATCTGATGATTTTTTTAATCAAGAGAAGGAAAAGGAAAATATATATTTATACATTCTTTTATACTTACCTACATAGTTACCTTTTCCAGGGTTCTTCATTTCTTCCTGTGGACTTGCCTTATGATGTTATTTTCTTTCATTTCCTATTTCTTAGAAGGCTGGTTTGCTAAGAATAAATCCTCTCAGTCTTTGTTTATCTGGGAAATGTTCTTTTTCTTGCATGTTGATACTAGTGAGACAAAATATATTAGTGAACAAAAAGTTCTGTGTAAAAACATTTAAACTTTATCAAATGCTTTAAACACACACATGCACACACACACACACACACACACACATCTAAATTCATTACAGAATCTTTGAACATTTTTTTTTACCTCAACATAATGCATAAAGGGGTTTCTAGATAAAGCTTTACCTGTGAATAAAGAAGGTCCATAGTCTTATACATGTCCACACACATACACACGCACACACTTATTCTTTAAGAAGAACAAAATTACATGGTAAGAGTGTGATTTGGATCAGACTGAATTTCTTGTAAAGCTTATATTAAAAAAAACACTACATGGATCTTTGTTTTACCTTAACTTTTAAAGGCTAGTTTACTGGAGATAGAATTAATGATTGACTATTTTGTTTCATCACTCTGCCTTCTGGTCTCCATTGTTCCAGATCAAAATTGAGCCATTAATTGGATTATTATTCCCTAATTTGGGATGAGTTGTTTATTTCTTGCTGGATTCAAGATTTTCTATTTGTCCTTGGTGTTCAGTAATTTTACTATGTGTGTAGATGGAGATTTTTATGTTACCTTACTTAAGGTTTATTGAACTTTATGGGTGTGTAGATTTATGTTTTACATCAATTTTGTGAAATCTTCAGTCATTATTTCTTCAAGTAGTTTTCCTGCCTTTCTTGTCCTTCTGGGATTCTCATTACATGTCAATGTATTTAATGTTGCCTCACAGTTCTCTGAGGTTCTGTTCTTATTTCTTCAATCTCTTTTCCTCTCTATTCCTCAGATTGGATAGTTCTTATTGATCTATCTTCAAATTCACTGATTCTTTCTTCTTCCATTTAAAATCTACCCATTTGGTTAAGTTTTTTATTTTGGCTACTGTGTTTTTAAATTCTAGAATTTTCATTGGATCCTTTTTTATTTTTATGTTTCTATATTGAGAATTCCTATTTGAGGATGATTGTCATCATACTTTCATTTAACATTTTAAATATATTGTAAGCCCCACTTTGAAGTCTTTAAATATAACATCTGGGTCTACTCAGAGTCAGCTTCTGTGGATCTTTTGGTCACATTTTCCTGTTTCTTTTAATATCTCCTGATTTTTTTTTTTTGAAAACTGACATTTTAAACCATATATTGTAGCACCGCTGAATTATTTTTTTCCTTAAAGTAGCTGGTTTTTTTAGTAATTTATTTGGACTTAATCTGCAGAATCTGTCTCCCTGAAATGTGCAGCCACTGATGTCTCTGATGTTTTGTTTTGTTTTGTTTTGTTTTAATTATTTTATTTTTCTGCCTGGCTTCGTATGGTTTGCCCTGGGTCTGCATGGCTTACTAGCAAGTCAGTGATTCATAAGAGGTTGTGCTCAAGAACTTTGAGCCTATAAGGTTATCACCCTCTGCTAATAGATCTGTGTGTACATTGAGGTAAGCATTCAAAGTTCAGGACTTTTTCAAGTCTCCCTGTGCTTTTACTTTACTCTGGACCTTCCAGGGTGTCCTATAAACATGAGCATGTTTTCCCATTAAGCCAGGGAGATATGGAGAGCTTATCTAGGTCTTCTATGATTCTCCCATTTCCATCATCTCCTTGTAAAGTTCTTGGCTAGTCTATCACTTGCTATAACTGGGGCTCTAAACTCAGTTTAACAAAGCTATGGGAATTCCCCATTCACTTCCTCTCACATATGCTACTTTTACTGATAATGCTGCCAACATGGGTTTTGGCTCTCCAGTCCAAATCAAGTCAGCCCCTTTTGACAGTGAAGCTGCTGGTTTTCATAGGGTGTTATGCCATGGTAAGGTTACTTTACTGACCAAGTTTTTGGAGGGGGTATATGGAAGGAACAGTTCCAGGCAAGAAGGCTATGGATTCTCTGTAGACTCCCACTTTTCTCACCCAAATTTCTAGCAGTTTTTCATGAATAAACACTTCTCAATTTCTTGTTTCTCTCTGGTTGATTTGCAGAGCCTTGAAACAGTTGTTTTTGATCAGTTTTTTTGTTTTTCTTTTCATTTTATATTTGTTTTTTTGGGAAAAAAGATTTGTTCAACTCCCCATTTTGCTATAATGGAGTCCTGCCTCTGAATAAAATATTTAAATCAATTATTCCATCACGTACAACAATGGGGTTTTTTTTTTTCTATTCACCCTGTTTACTTTCCTCAACAAATTTTAAACATTTTTTGCCAAAAAATACTTTTATGCTTATTTTACCTTTTCATGGCTTTACTCTAATGATGAAAACAATCTCTTAAAGATGATTATGAAAATATCACGACACATGTTTCTTTTGTCTCTCTCTGAGACTTTTCCTTATATCTTTATATTCACATAAATTATACAATGGTGCTGGGATGTCTGGAACTCAGGAGTGTTAACCATTTGTTCTTTAACTACCTCTTTTGCCTAAAAAATCATGAATATAAATGACTACTGTATGCCAAATTTCGGTTGCACACTTTGACATGTGATTTCTTCAGTATTATAAAATACTTTATTAATTAGAACGTTATGTATACGGAAATAAATTTCACATGATTTGAAAACAAACTCCACAAAAAATAGAGACATGAAAATCTCCACAGCATTATTAATCACGAAGGAAATATAAATACCGCAGAGAGATACTACTGCATACCTGCTGGAGTGCAAATCCGTGAAGCAACTGGAATTCTCACACAGATCTAGTAGGAATTTAAAATGATATGACCGCTTTGGAAAATGGTTTGGCAGTTTCTTATAGTTAAACATATATTTATCATACAACCCGCTCTTAGGTATTTGCCTAAGACAAGTAAAAGCATATGTCCACATAAAGACATAATAATCTCAAACTGATAACAACCCAAAAATCTATCAATCAGAGAACAGATAAACAAATTGTGATATATCTATACAATGGAATACTACTTAACAATTAAAAATCACCAACTATCGTACAGTTATATGGAGGAATCTGAAAAACACTATGCTGAGCAAAAAAGTCAGATACAAAAGACTGCATACTGTGAGATTCTAATTATACGAAATTCTAGAATAAAAAAAAAATCTATAGTGACAGAAAGGATAGCAAGTGTACCTGGGCATGAGGAGAGAAGGATATCTGCAAAGGAGCATAAAGGAAATTTGAGGGGTGAAGAGGATGGAAATGTTCTATATCTTGATTATGGTAGTGGATATAAAGGTCTATATATTTGTCAGTACGCATTGAACTATCCCTTTAATATGGTTGCTTTTTAGTATATGTAAACTATACCTCAATAATCATGTACATACAGCACCCAGTGTAGATGCTTGCCCATGGTAAGCACTTCACAAACGTACTGCTCTTTGTAGTGGAATAACGTTAGGATGTCAGAGATTCATTTTTTTTCCTGCCTGAAGAACTGGAACTGCAAATTCTCCGGTGTTTTCCCAGCCCCTTGAATATGAAGAATCAGGGTATAGGGGCACTTGTTCCACAAGGAAATGACAGGCAGGTAGGGGCTTAACAAGGATGACATTATGGGGCATTTTTGTTGCTGCTGTTGCTGCTGCTATTGTATTTTTAAAATTTTTAATTTAAATTCAACGCAGTTAACATACAGTGTATTATTAGTTTCAGGCATAGAATTTAGTGATTCATCAGTTGCATATAACACCCAGTGTTCATTACATCAAGTGCTCTCCTTAATGCCCATCACCCAGTTACCCAATACCCCCACACGTCTCCCCTCCAGCAACCCTCTGTTTGTTCCCTATAGTTAAGAGTCTCTTATGTTTGCTCTACTCTGCTTTTCTCTTATTTTATTTTTCCTTCCCTTCCCCTATGTTCGTCTATTTTTTCCTAAAATTCCACGTATGAGTGAAATCATACGGTATTTGTCTTTCTCTGACTGACTTATTTCGCTTAGCGTAATACCCATCCATGTCATTGCAAATGGCAAGATTTCAATCCTTTTGGTGCCTAAGTAGTGTTCCATTGTGTGTGTATGTATATGTGCGTGTGTGTGTGTGTGTGTGTGTGTGTGTATATATCACATCTTCTTTATCCATTCATCTGTCACTGGACATCTGGGCTCTTTCCATATTTTGGTTATTGTAGACATTGCTGCTATAAACACTGGAATGTATATGTCCCTTCAAATCACTATTTTTATATACTTTGGATGAATACCTAGTAATGCAATTGCTAGGTCATAGAATAGTTCTATTTTTAACTTTCTGTGGAACCTCCATACTGTTTTCCAAAGTGGGTACACCAGTTTGCATTCCCACCAACACTGTAAGAGTGTTCCCCTTTCTCTACATCCTTGCCAACATCTGTTGTTTCCTGAGTTGTTAATTTTAGTCATTCTGGCTGGTGTGAGGTGGTATCTCATTGTGGTTTTGATTTGTATTTCCCTGGTGCCAAGTAATGTTGAGAACTTTTTCATGTGTTTTTGTTTGTTTGGCTTTACCCTTGTGTTTTTGCTAAATTGGTGAAGTTTCCTAGACATGTCTTCAAAAAGGAGACACTGTGGTCAATGGAATTTTGAAAGCTTGGGCTCTAGTCTGTCTCTAGAATCCTGCCCAAATTCATTAACTTTGAGTTACATTTTTGAAAAAAATGGATTGAGTTTTATGATCCCTAAGATCTCTTCAAATTTAAAACTTCCAAGTTTCTATGAACACACATATATATTGCAAAAATATCTGCAAAAGTAATTCGACTTCCACATTTCTGAATCTCGTTCTCTCTTTTAGTGCATGGAATTCTGGACTCTTTCTCCCATACTCCTTTTGTCTACAATTAAAATTTTAATTATGTCCCATTTCCTCAGAGTGTTGCTAGGCAATAGGAAAGAATTCATTGATCTATTGCTACCTAAAAAAATCACCTCAAAACTTAGTGGCTTAAAATAACAACATTTATTTTGCTCGTGAATCTGCAATTTTAGGACTCAGCAGGGACAGCTCATCTCTGTCTCACTTGGCAGCAGCTGGGGCAGCTTAAAGGCTGGAATCTTCTGAAAGATCCTCATTCACGTGCCTGATGCCTGGACCAGGAAGTCTCAGACAGCTGAAGGCTGGAACAGCTGGAGCGCCAACCATCTTTATGTCCATGTTTTTTTCTCCACATGGTCTTTTCAGCATGGTTGCTTCAGAGTAGCTGAATTTCTTACATATTGGCTCTGGATTCCAGATATGCATACAAAGATGGGCAGAGAGAGAGAGAGAGAGAGAAAATGAGCTCTGGGCAAAAGCTGTGTTGCCTTCCCTACCTTTGTTTGAAAAGCCACGCAGTGTCAATTCTGCCTAATTGTATTCATTAGAAGTGAGTCACTAAGGCTGCCCTATATTCAGGGAAAGGGAATTAGATTCTCCTGTTTGATGGTAACAGTGTCAAGGAATTTAAGGACAAGTTTTAAAATCATGGCCAACTAGTTTGAATTAAGATGTTTATGAATGACAAATGGCTGAAGGGATTCCCTTTCATCTGCCATTGGCCTGTCAACATCACTACTGTCCTACCTCAGAGGGATGGTGCTTTAGCCATTATGATGGCCCATGGTGGAAGGGAGGACACTTGGAACCCCTAAGTCAGAACAGGGAACTAATCCTGCTGTACCACTCAGAAGTCAACTGGGAAGAATGGTTTGGTAATCTCAGTTCTGCTTACAGCTGGAAAGGCAAGGCAAGCTGTCAACTATGTTTTACCTCAGCGGAGGGTCAAAGAAACACGTATTTCATCCAAACTCTATCAACAGAAAATATACTGAGGAGCAGATGAAGAGTTTTGAGTGTAGCACCTCATACTGGGTAAAAACTGCTCGTTCTGTGACTAAAACCAAATAAATAGAGCAGATGTCTGGGTAAACACAGCATATTTATGGCATAGATCCAACAGCGATGGCAGAGCTTAAAGAAAGACCAGGATTTCAAACTCCTTGCCCCATGCCCAGTGAGTTCGCAGAACTTCTCAGACTTTTCTGCCAGAGTATTGGAGGAGAGAAAGTCTTATCCCCCAGCTTCTGAGACAGTTGTCATAATGTTTCTCTCCAAGGAGAATATTTTTAATTTATATTTCTAACTAAAAATATTCATGTGATATTCACATTCTATGACATAATTTATCAGTTTATTTTAAAATAAAATAAATATGATTTTACCCGAAATTGCATTGGTAAAATTGATGCTTGAGAAGATGAGCCATGTTTATAGTCTGCAACTATTTCCTAACCCACATTCAGGTACTGTAAGCTCCACCTGGAAACACAATTTTAATGTTTGAGAGAACGCTTTTTTATACATTCTGGCCTCACGTTGACCATATAAATCATAAATCCTCACACTTTGTTTACATTCACCAAATAGAAATCAAACACCACATTAAATTATAAGGTTATTAGAACTGTAGAACTCAAAGACCTAAAGCATTCCTTACATCATCTGAGTAGCCCTTTTGTCTGTCGGATAAATATGGAGCCTGAATATATATAGGAACCTGTTTAAGTTATGCAGCTATCAAATCACAAATAATAAATTATTCCTGCTTATATGTATTTTCCCATGTAAATGCTTGTTTTTGTTTTCATTTGGTGCTTCTATTTTACATACCAGTTTAAGATTACCTCTCCCCCCATTTTATATAGTTTAAGAATATATTTTATATAATATACAGGTGTGTGTGTTGGGGGGAGTGTTCTAGTTCCAATAATGGTGGAGCAGAATATATTGGACTAATCTCCTTGCCAAAGGCAATGATAAACTATAAACAATTTCTAAAAACCAGTTGTTTGCAGCCCCTGGAGAACAACTGAAGCAGGCAGAAGTGGGCCCGATGCTACCTTGGAAGTAAGGGAAACTCATTAGATGAGATACACACTTAACTTTCACTTAAGAGCTTCCTTTTCTTGAAGGAGGGAGATAGAGAACAAGCAATGAAATACTTGCAGGACTTGGGGGGGTGGGGAACTGAGTATATTTTTAGCATGAGATGAATGCATGTAATTTCTGGCCAGTGGGTGGACAATGGCAGATTAAATATGATCCCATCCTTATCAAGAGTCAGTGTCTCTCTCCCTTCCCTTTGAATCTGGGTGAGTTCTGTGCTGCTTTGACCAATAGTATACAAAGGAAGTGATGATAACCTAATTTCCAGGTTAAAACCTTACTTCTCCTCTCTTTCACTTCTCTTCTTTCGGACACTTGCTCTTAGGACCCAGTCACTCAGCCACAGGGACAAATTCATATGTAAAGGAGCCAAGGCCTCAAAATAAAAGCCTCAGCTGATAATTCCAACTTACCAAGCCTGTAGATGACACATCTTGGAGTGAATAGTCCAGCCACGTGGAGCAGAAATTAGGAATTCCAACTGATGCACGTGGAGCAAAAATTAGGTATTCAAAGTGAGTTCTTCTCAAATTGAAGATTTTTAAACAGAATTTTTAAAAACTGTTGTTCAAGCCACTAAGTTACGGGGTTATTTTTGTTATACTGAATAGATAACAGAAAAATGAGGAGAGAATTTGAGCAGATATAGTCTTTTTATAGTTTTATAGTCTTATAGTTTTGTGCATACACAAAAAAAAGATATATGAGGAAAGACTAACAGAATTAATCATCAGGAACAGAAAACCACAAAATATATTACTACATATCCATTAGTGTATCTAAAATTTAAGACATTGATTCATTCCAGCTGCTGAGGATATGGAGGAACTGGAACTCTCATACTTTTCTGAAAGCAAATGGTACAACCAGTTTCAAAAATAGGCAAAATTTTAATAGACTTGAACATTTCCTATGACCCAGCAAGTTCACTTCTAAATATTTACTCAAGAAAAATGAAAACGTATGCTTACCAAAAATTTATACAAAATATTCTTAGCCACTTTATCATGATAGCCAAACTGGATATAACCCAAATATCTGTCAACTGGAGAATGGACAAACAAAATGTGGTATTATTACAGAATGATAAATACAATTGAATACAATACAAAGGAATAAAGTATCAAAACAAACAATAACATCAATGAACCTTAAAAATATGACATATGGAGGAAAAGTTCAGACACATAGGGATGCTTACTCTTTAAGTCCACCTCTAAGATTTTCAAGGCTAGGCAAAACAAATTTAATTAGTACTAAAGCCATAACTCTGTCCCAAGCAGACTGGTTTCTAGAGCCTCTGATCTGAACCATAATGCTGTATCTGTGAGTTCATAAAGTTTTTGAAGGAGATATAGAAAATGGTTTAACTAGTTACATGAGTGATTGGATTCTGGGCAAGAGATAATAATTAAGGTACAATTTAGAAGGGATAAAACAGGACTTTTAGTTTTGCTCTTTATAAATTTGTGTTATATAGAGAGAAAAATAGAAACATAGAGAATAAACAGAGAATAAGTATAAATAAAATCATGAGAAAGCACGTCATAAAGAAATTGCTAAAATCCAAAACTAAAAAGAAAAGTTTTAAAACAGCAAGAGAGAAAAAGTATGCTACATACAGAGTAATAAAGGCAGGCATTACAGCAGACTTCTTATGGTGAAATGTGCAAACCAAAAGAAAATGGAGCATCTTCTTAAACTACTGAAAGAAGGAAACTATTATCATGGAATTGGGTTCCCAAGAAAATTCTCTTTCAGAAGTGAAGGCAAAATAGAGACTAAATTAAAGATAGAGAAATGTTTCTCACATATAAAAGCTCAAGGAATCCATTAACAGACCTACACTGCAAGAAATATTAAAGATAGCTTTTCACACTCTAATTAAAAATCAGAGTGTTTCAGATTGAATTTTAAAAGGCAACACATACCTACATTCTTCCTGCAAGAGACTGTCTTTATGTATAAAGATATAGAAAAATTAGAACTAAAAAGATGGAAAAAGAATATCATGCAAAAACTAATCAAAATAAATCTGATAATTAATATCAGTACACTTTAGAACAAGGAATATTATCTGGGATAAAGAAGGACATTACATAATGATAAAGGGGTCAATTTATCACAAGGGCATAATAATACTAAATGTACATACACATATATTGAATAACTTCAAGATAAATGAAACAAAAACAATTAGACAATTGGAAAATAGAAAGACAGATCAATCCACAGCAAGAGTCAGAAGTTTTAAAAATTTCTCAGTAATTGATGTACAAATAGACAGAAAATTTAAAAGGGCATGGAACACATGAACAAAACTATCAACCAGCTTGACCTAACTGACAGTTATAGAATGTTATGTCCAGCGATGACTGGATAAAAATTCTTTTCACATGCACACAGAAGATTCACAAAGAAAGACTATGTCTGGGTCTCAGTAAATTTAAGGTAATTTAAATCATACAAAGTATATTTTCTAATCATAACAAAATTAAAACAGAAATCAATACCAGAATAACTTCTTGAAAATCCCCAAACATTTAGAAAATAAATAACACATGAATCTAAACTTAATCACCAAGGGAATTAGAAAATAGTTTGAATCAAAACAAAAACATATAAACATATAGGCAAAAAAAAAAAAAAAAAAGATAACCTATCACAATATCTGGGATGCAGCCAAAGAAGTACTTCAAGTGAAATTTATAACTTTAAATGCTTATATTTGAAAAAGAAAGGTCTCAAATCAATCATAGAAATTACAAAAGAAAGAGTAAATCGATATGAAAATTATACCTCAATAAGTTTGATGACAAATTATATGATCCTTTGTCCATTTTGGCCTAATAGTTGATCTTAAATTGTTCTTTTCTGTTGCTTTTCCTTTTACCATAGCTATAGATTTTTGTAATAAATAATAGCCTTGTTGAAGAAAGTATGTAAATATATACAAGAGCATATATAAGGAATTTCTGAATTTTTATGGTACAATTTGTGTCAATGAATGACCATATTTTAAGCCACTACCATCTGCCAACCCTCGCACATATGTTGTTTCATTTAATACCAAGGCTACAGTGGATCCTTAGGGGATTTTGATGGTTTAATTTATGATCACAGGAAGCTGCGATTTAAATATCCACATCCTGCAGAATTGGTGTATTTAGTTTATTTTTTCTGTAATGTGTGAATATTAGTTTCCATCACATAAGAACCATGGTGAAAAAAGCCTCTAATAACACTTGGGTTGTATGAGATCAACTTGCTTCCATGAAATATGGCATCAAGCAGAATTGGTTTAGAAAATAGCAAACACATTTAGAGAAGCGGTAAGATACAGAGCAGGGATGAAATTTATGTCAATCTATTACTTTCCACAAAACTCAAACACAGCCATCACATGGTATCATAAAGAGGAGAGACAAAAGGTGTGAAAAGCAAAGGCAAGAGACCATTGCTCCTCTGTTTTCAGGAGTCAGCATTTCTTCCTATCAGTCCCAAGATAACCTATCTCCTCACCTCATGCTTATTTATGTTCATCTGCGGTGAATTTTCTTACTGTTGGACTCCAATTTCCCTTTCTTTGGTTCTGTTCAGGGCACTGTGGCCTGGTTGCAACAGTAACTTCTAGAGAACAGGTACAGTGCTCACCTAATGTTAATAAATGTCACCGATTAACATAGAGGAACTATTTGTTTGCCGATGAACTGATCAGAAGATGCCATACAGCCAGAGCTTTTCCCTAAATTAAAGCTAAGTTTAAGAATTATTTTTTCAAAGGTCCATTTTGAATTATGGAGCTGTAATTCCATCTTGAAGGCTATTTGTGGGTCACGCTTCACTTCTTGTGGTTTATGACTTCAACCCAGGCCCTCGATGGAATTATAGCCCAACAGTCACAGAGACTGCGATATATCATCTGTTTATTTTACAACCAAGCACCTAGTATATTTTGGTTTTATGTTCAACGAGAACATAAGAGGAGAGGAGTTGATGGAAGAAGAGGAGCAGGAGGAAAAATAATTGAACCAAAGCTACAGCCATGTCTACCTGACTTTAAAAACTTGAGATAAGGGGCGCCTGGGTGGCACAGTGGTTAAGCGTCTGCCTTCGGCTCAGGGCGTGATCCTGGCGTTATGGGATCGAGCCCCACATCAGGCTCTTCCGCTATGAGCCTGCTTCTTCCTCTCCCACTCCTCCTGCTTGTGTTCCCTCTCTCGCTGGCTGTCTCTATCTCTGTCGAATGAATAAATAAATAAAATCTTAAAAAAAAAAAAAAACTTGAGATAAAAACCGGAAGTCAGGGGCGGTTCAAGATGGCAGCATAGGAAGATATTGAACTTACATCCTCCCATGAACACACCAAATCCACAGCTACCCCTGGACCAATTCCCTTGGGGAAAGACCTGCAAAGTAACTAAATAGCTCATCCACAACAAAGGACAAAAGGAACAAAGTACAAAAGGGACACTGGTAAGAAAAGCAGAGATGTTGTCTCACCAAAAACACCACCCCTGGCAGGGCAACCCACAGTCAGGAGGGAGCTCACAAATGTGGGCCTCCTCTCTCAAGAGCGGGAGGTTTGCTCCACATTAAGCACCTTAGCCCTTGGGACCTGCACCAAAGAGATAAGGCCCCAAAACATCTAGCTTTGAAAACCAATGAGGCTATGTCCAGGAGATTCAAAGTGCTATAGTAAATGAGACTTCTCTTACTCTATGCTCACACATACTCACTCACTGCAGAACAAGTGCAAAACCAGCAGTTTGAAAAGTGCCTAGACCATATGTGAAAGAGATTCCTTTGCTAATATTAAATTATCTGCAGAGGGGCAGGATCCTACCCCATTGGGACTCTCCAGAGATGGAGGCATTGGTGGGAACCATTTTTGGTTCCCTAGCTAGGGCTAGCAGGTGCACACAGTCACAGCACTCTCTCGTGGCCCCACTAAAGCCAACAGGTGTGCCCTGCCCCTGTGCTCTGTCACTCTCCCACTGAAATCAGTGGGTGCACCCTGGCCCTGCTCTCCCACTGCCTCACTAAAACTGGCTGGCACATGCAGTGCACACAGACACACACAGTTCACACCCCTTTACACCTGACTCTGGTGCCAAGGGATTTTGTGTTTCTGGGCCCCACAGAACTGAAACAATTGAAGAGGCCGTTCTTGGCAGTTATCATCGCAGGCCCAGAGAGCCGGCTGAAACACACCTCCCAATCTTCCTGTGGAAAAAAAGCCTCCTAACTTGTCCTGGAGCTTCAGCCTGAGGGACAAGCTTTAGGTTTGCCACACATCTAGAGATTACAGAGATGCCGTCAGAGAATGTAGGCTGGAAGCTGCCTTTTTGGTGTTCCTCCTTGGTCTCTCTACGACTTTCTGGTACATCACAGGAAAGAATTTATACTCATCTAGAGCTCTGAGTTTCCAACTATCATGAAAGTGACACTGCAGATCACCTGGTCTGGAGGCCAGCAGGGCTTACAATTGTGGTCCTGCAAGACTGTATACGCTTACATACATTAAAATCTGAGGCCTGACAGTCTGGCTTCCAATCAGCATGAAACTTGGTGTTGACTGAAATCTTCCCCCCTCTGAAACACTGACGGGTCTTGGTAAACCCTCAAAAACTGGAGTCTATCAAGAATGAATCAGGCTGCTTAGACAATCACAAAGATTTTAGGGAAAACCAAGAATTAGGGAAAAGTTGATAATAAATTTCATCTCCCACACAAGACCACTCCTTCAAGACTAGCTGTTTTGCCTAATACATAGAAACAAACGCAGAGAGTCAAGCAAAATGAGGAAATAGAAGAATATGTTCCAAATGAAAGAGCAAGATAAACCTCCCCTCCCCCCAAAAAAACCCTTAATGAAATAGAGATAAGTAATTTACTTGATAAAGAGTTCAAAATAGTGGTCATAAAGATGCTTACCCTATGGGGAAGAAGAATGGGTGAACCCACTGAGAACTTCAACAAAGAAATAGAAAATATAAGAAAGTACCAAACACAAGTCACAGAGCTGAAGAATACAATAACTAAAGTAAAAAATACACTAGAGTGTTTCAAAAGTGGACTAGATGAAGCAGAAGAAAGGATTAGTGGAAGACCAAGAAATGGAACTCCCCCAAACAGAGTAGCAAAAAGAAAGTGTTTTAAAAATTAAGGACAGCTTAAGGAACCTACGAAACAGTACCAAGAGGAATAACATTCACATTATCAAGGGACTCCCAAAGGAGAAGGGAGGGAGGAAGAGATAGAAAACTTATTTGGAGAAATAATGGCTGACAACTTCCTTAACCTGAGGAAGGAAATAGATATCCAGATCTAAGAATCCCAGAAAGTTCCAAATAAGATGAACCTAAAGAGACCCACACTGAGACACATTATAATTAAAATGTCAAAAGCTAAAGATAGAGAATCAGAAGGAGCAAAAAAAAAACACAACTCATTATATACAAAGGAACCCCTATAAGACTCTCCGAAGGTTTTTTAGCAGAAACTTTGCAGGCCAGAAAGAAGTGGCATGATATATTCAAAGCACTGAAAAGAAAAGCTTCCATCCAACCAAGATTACCCAACCCAGCAAGGTAATCATTCAAAACTGAAAGAGAAATTAGATTGGTAGATAGATGATAGATAGATGACAGATAGATAGATAGATGATGGATGGATGGATAGATAGTAGATAGATAGATAGATAGATAGATAGATAGATAGATAGATAGATAGATAGATAGTAGATAGATATTGTTGTATGTGAATGTCAGGGTAACCACAAGGCAAAAACTATAGTAGAGGGGTGCATGGGTACGACAGTCAGTTGAGCATCCAACTCTTGGTTTTGGCTCAAGGTCATGATCTCAGGGTCATGAGATTGAGCCCTATGTTGTGCTCCATCCTTGGCCTTGAGTCTGCTTGGGTTTCTCTCTCTCTTGCCCTCTCCTTCTGCCCCTACCCCACCATATGCTCTCTCTTGCACTCTCAAATAAATAAATAAATATTTTTTAAAAACCTATAATAGCTACACAAAAGATAATGAGAAACAAATCTAAGCATAATACTTAAGAAAATCATCAAACCAGAAGGGAAGAGAACAAGAGAAGAAAAAAGGAACTTTAAATGTAAATGGACTAAATTACCCATTCAAAAGACATAGAGTGGCTGAATGGATTTAAAACAACAAATTTTAAAAACCACCCATCTATATGCTGCCTACAAAAGACTCACTTCAGATTTTGGATACACACATACTGAAAGTGAAGAAATGGAAAAAGGTGTTTCATGCAAATGGAAACCAAAAGAAAACTGGAGTAGCTATACTTCTATCATACAACATAGACTTTAAAATAAAGACTGTAATAAAAGACAAAGAAGGTCACTACATAATAACAGGGTAAATTCCGGAAGATAGAGTAGACCATGCTTATCCATGGTTTTGCTTTGTGTGGTTTCAGTTAGCCATGGTCAGTCCCAGTCTAGAAGCAGATGATCCTCCTTCTGTCATCAATAGTAACCTAATGCTGCCTCAAAATGCCCATGTCAGTCACCTCACTTCATCTATCATGTAGGAATTTTATCATCTCACATCACAAGGGTGAGTACAGTACAATAAGGTATTTTGAGAGAGAAACCACATTCACATAACTTTTATGACAGTATATTGTTATAATTGTTCCGTTTAGTATTAGTTATTGTTGCTAATCTCTTATTGTGCCTAATTTATAAATTAAACTTTATTATTGTTCAGTATGTATAGGAAAAAAAACAGTATACATAGGATTTGATATTATCCACAATTTCAGGCACTCATTGGTGGTCTTGCAATGTATTTTCCACAGATAAGGGGGGACTACTGCCTAATATTTGCAAATATTTCTGCATCCAACATAGGAACACTTAAAAATATAAAGCAAATATTAACAAGCCTAAAGGAATAAACTGATGGCAATACAATAATAGGAGGGGATTTTAATATACATATCAATGGATAGATCATCCAAACAGAAAAATCAATAAGGAAACATAAGTCTTAAGTGGCACATTAAACCAGGTGGGATTAATAGATATAGACCAAACATTCTATCCAAATGCAGCAGAATATGCATTCTTCTTTAGTGCATATGGAACATTTTCCAGAATATATAACATGTTAGGCTACAACAGGTCTCAATAAATTCAAGAAGATTGAAATCACATCAAGCACCTTTTTTGACTACAATGGTATAAAACTAGAAATCAATTATAAGAAGAAAACTGAAAAAGTCACAAATATGTGGAGATTGAACAACCTGCTACTGAACAACTAATGGGTCAACAAAGAATTAAAAAATAAATAAAAAAATACCTAGAGACAAATGAAAATGGAAATAAATCACACCAAAATCGATGGGATGCAGCAAAAGCAGTTCTAAGAGGGAAGTTTATAACAATACTGGCCTACCTCAAGAAACAAGAAGAATCTAAATAAACAATCCAACTTTATACCTAAAGGAACTAAAAGAAGAAAAACAAACAAAGCACAAAATTAGTATAAGGAAGGAAATAATATAGATCAGAGCAGAAATAAATGAAATAGAGACTAAAAAAATAATAGAAAAATCAATGAAACTAAGAGCTGATTCTTTGAAAAGATTATAAAAAATGACAAACCTTTAACCAGAATCACTAAGAAAAATAGAGTGCTGGAGTGTCTGGGTGGCTCAGTCCTTAAGTGTCTGCCTTCGGCTCAGGGCGTGATCCCAGGGTCCTGGGATGGAGCCCCGCATTGGGCTCCCTGCTCTTTGCTGGGAGCCTGCTTCTTCCTCTCCCACTCCCCCAGCTTGTGTTCCTTCTGTCGCTGGCTGTCTCTCTCTCTCTGTCAAATAAATAAATAAAATCTTAAAAAAAAGAAAAAGAAAAATAGAGGGCTCAAGTAAATAAAATCACAAATGAGAGAGGGGACATTACAACAGATACCAAAGAAATACAAAAGATCATAAGAAACTATTATGAATAATTACATGCCAACAAATTGGACAACCTAGAAGAAATGGATAAATTCCTAGAAACATACAACCTTCCAAGACTGAATCATAAAGGAAGAGAAAATCTGTTATCATTGCATATATCTTTTTGAACTAGTGTTTTTATTTTCCTCAAATAAATACCCAGAAGTGGAACTGGTGGATCAATTATCAAAAACCTCAGTTATCAAAACTGATAAGGGGTTATCAGTTATCAAAAACCTCCCAACAAATAACAGCTCAGGACCGGACATTTTCACTGGTGAATTCTACCAAACATTCAAAGATTTAATACCTATTTTTTTTTCAAACTGTTCTGAAAAATTGAAGAGGAGGGTTTGCTTCCGAACGCATTTTACAAAGCCAGTGTTACCCTGCTACCAAAACCTGATACCAGATAAAGACACCACAGAAAAAAGAAATCACAGACTAATATCCCTGATGAACACAGATGTAAAACTCCTCAACAAAATATTAGCAAACCAAATTCAACGATATATTAAGAGGATCACACACCATTATCAGGTGGGATTTATTCTAGGGATGCAAAGATTGGTCAGTATCAGCATATCAATCAATGCAACACACCATATTAAAAAATGAAAGATAAAAATCATATGATCGGCTCAAATGATGCAGAAAAAGCATCTGTCAAAATTCAACATTCATTTATGATAAAACCACTCAACAACACAAATATAGATGGAACATATCTCAACATATTATAAAGACCACATATAACAAGCCCACAGTTAACATCATACTCCACAGGGAAAAGCTAAAAGCTTTTCCTCTAAGATCAGGAACAAACCAAGGATGTCCGCCCTCACCAGTTTTATGTAACACTGTGTTGGAAGTACTAGCCGGAGCAATTAGGCAAGATTGAGAAAGGGCATCCAAATCTGAAAGGAAGAAGTAAACCTGTCACTACTTGCAGATGACAGGATTTTGTATATAGAAAACTCTAACAAACTGTTAGAACTAGTAAACAAATTCAGTAAAATTGCAGGATACAAAATCAATATAAAAATCTGTTGTGTTTCTATACACTAACAATTAACTGCCAGAAAGTAAAATAAAAATAATCCCATTTACAATTGCATCAAAAATAATAAAATACCTAGGAATAAACTTAAGAAAGTTAAAGAACTATGCACTGAAAACTGTAAAACATTGATGAAAAAATGGAAGAAGATACAAATAAATGGAAAGACATTTTCGAGCATGTGGATTGCAAGAATTAATATTGTTGAAATGTCCATATTACCCAAAGCAATCTATAAAGTCAGGGCAGTCCTTATCAAAAGTCCAATGGCATTTTTCACAGAAATAAAACAAACAATCCTAACATTTGTACAGGAGCACAAAGGATCCTGAGTAGCCAAAACAATCTTGAGAAAGAAGCACAAAGCTGGCATCACACTCCCTGATTTCAAACTATATTATAAAGCTGTATAATCAAAACAGTATGGTACTGGCATAAAAACAGACCTATAAATCAATGAAACAGACTAGAGAGCCCAGAAATAGCCCCATGCATATATGGTCAATTAATTTACAGCAAAGGAAGCAAGAATATATAATGGAGAAAGAACTGTCTTTTCAATAAACGTTGCTTGGAAAACTAGACAGCCACATGTAAAAGAATGAAAATAGACTACTGTCTTACCCCAAACACAAAAGTTAACTCAAAATGGATTAAGGACTTGAATGTAAGACTTGAAACCATAAAAATCCTAGAAGAAAACACAGGCAGTGAGCTCCTTGATATCAATCTTGGCAGATGACTTTTTGAATGGACCCCAAAAGCAAATTCAACAAAATCAAAAATAAACAAGTGGGACTACATCAAACTAAAAAATTGTTGCACAGCAAAGGAAGCCATCAACAAAGTGAAGTCAGCCCACTGAATGTGAGAAAATATTTGCAAATCATATATCTGATAAGGGATTAATATCTCAAATATATAAAGAACTCATACAACTCAATAACAAGCAAACAATCCAATTTAAAAATGGGTGGAGGAGCTGAATGAACATTTTTCCAAGAAAGGCATACAGATGGCCAAAGGTGCATGCAAAGATGCTCAGCCTCACTCATCATCAGGGAAATGCAAATCCACAATGAGATGTCACCTCAACCAGTCAAATGCCTAGTATTGAAAAGATAAGACACAACACAGGTTGGCAAGCATGTGGAGAAAAGGGAACCCTTTTTAGGGTTTCATTTTGGTTGATGGGAATGTAAAATGGTGCAGCCACTATGGAAAACATTATAAGGTTTCTCAAAAACTTAAAAATGATCCACCAATTCCACTTCTGGGTATTTATTTGAGGAAAACAAAAACACTAGTTCAAAAAGATATATGCAATATACCCCTGTGTTTATTTCAGCATAATTTTTAACAGCCAAGGTATGGAAATAACTGAAGTATTTATAGATGAATAAATGGATAAAGAAGATGTAGTCTATAGATATATACAATGGAATACCACTCAGCCATAAAAAAGAATGAAATCTTGCCATTTATGACAACGAGGATGGGCCTTGAGATACTACACTTGATATTAACCAAAAGGCCGAGATACACTAGGCTGGGCCTTGAGAATACCACGCTAAGTGAGGTAAGTCAGACAGAGAAAGACAAATATTGTATGATTGCACTCATAAGACAAACAAAGAAAATTCATAGATACAGGGAACAGATTGGCGGTTGCCAGAGGGGAAGGGAGTTGGGGAGAGGGCAAAATGGGTGAAGGGGTACAAACTTCCCGTTATAAATTAAATAACTCATGGGGACATGACGAGCAGTATGGTGACTGTTGTCAGTAATGTTGCACTGCATATCTGAAAGTTGCTAAGAGAGTAATTCTTAAAAGTTCTCATCACAAGAAAAAAAATTTTGTAACTGTATGGAGATGATATGTATGGTAATTAACAGATTGCAATCATTTTGCAGCGTATACAGATATCAAATCATTATGTTGTACACCTGAAATTAATATAATGTTCTAAGTCAATTATACCTCAATTTAAAAATAACTATAAGTCAGACAACAGTCCAGACGTGTTATCTCCATGTTTGTAAACACCTGGCAATATCTTTTTCTTTAATGTGGAAATGAAATGTCCAGTTGATTGTTTTCTGTCTTTTCACAGATGAACGTGACTGCACCAGAACTCAGAGGGTCCAGCTGAGGGGCGGCCATCATTCTCTTCCTCTCCTGGCTTTGTCGACGCTGCCAATAACAAGCTCTCTGGCAGGAGGCTGCAAACAGCTGGGTCAGAGATCAGGCAGGGTCATTGCACACTCAGGCCTTGGGTTTCACCCGCTCGTCCCCGCAGTGTGCTGGGAGGGACACTCCTTGATCTCTCCATGCCGTCAGCCGGTTCTGCAGCACAGTTGGCACTAGGCCTTTGCAAACATTCTAATTTGATGCATAATTAATAGAACAGTGATTCAAGGCATAGAAGCTTCTGGGACTAATTAGTGACCTGAATCTCCATGGTAGCCTGCGTTCCATTCTTATCAGTGCCGGGAAGAGCTGCACTCTTAGAAATAATCAGTCTCCCACTTATTACTATGACACAGCCAAAAGGCAAAGATCATTTTTCCATCCAGTGTGCAAAAATTCCATCAGTGTGTAATCATCTCCCATGGGGACTAAACTTCCCCTGGAAGAGTCTCACTAAATTAGTCCCTCATGAACTTTTAGGTTTCCATGTGGGCCTGGGGAGATCTTATTGCAGGTGAAGAAATAAAGACAGTCAGCAAGGGCTCACTGACCATCCACAGAATGGACAGCATTGTTCTGGGTTTTGGAGCTGGTCTGAAGGAAAATAAAAGCCTCAGCTCTCTTTCCAAGACTTTGCAATAAAATAATGGAACACAGAGTGATGCGAATGAATGATTTGTGTACTGCTGTTCCTCATATGTATCTGTAGATGCATGGTTCCGAGTGTCCGAGTCAGACATGGAGGACCTGTTCAAAGTCAGAGCGAGTTCGCCCCAGGAAGAGAGGTGGCCTTGTAGTGGCCATCAAAAATTCCCATCAAAAATCATTCTACTTCCAGCTCCCTTGCCCAGGCCCAGAATGATCTAGACGAGGGTCAGTAAACCATGGATATGGATCATAGGCCAAATTTGGCCTGACCCTTCATTAAACTCATGCTGCAATGGCAAAGTTGAATTGTTGTGACAAAGATCCTATGACCTGCAAATTTTAAAATATTTACCATTTGGGGGCACCTGGGTGGCTCCGTTGGTTAAGCTTCCGACTCTTGATTTTGGCTCAGGTTATAATCTGAGGGTTCTGGAATCGAGCCCCAAGTCAGCTTATGCTCAACAGGGAGTCTATTTGTCCTTCTCTCTCTCTGCCCCTCCCCCACTCATGCACTTGCTCTCTCTCTCGCTCTCTGTCTCTCAAATAAATAAATGAAATCTTAAAAAAAACTGTATTTACCATTTTGCCCTTGGCAAAAAAGGTTTGCTGACCTCTGGCTTAGACCATCAAAAACCACTCAGCAATTGGGTGACCTTGGCTTTAGTCTGAATTTTTTAGAATTCCTTTTGGGAGAGTAGGTTATGGACCACGCCCCAAAAGCAATCTCTTCAGCATGTATGATTTCCAGCTTCTGTTCATGATCACAGTGTCTAAGTGTGCCTATTATTGACCTTCCTGGGTAGGTCCCTTCATATTTCTCAAATTTTTATTTATTTCATCAGCACTTTGGTGGTATTTATGTCTAGCACTACTCTAAGTACTTAAGTCATTTCATTTCATCTTTACAATCACTCTGTAAGGTAGGAATCACTATTACTCCATTTCAAAGATGAGGAAACTAAGGTGCAAAGAAGTTGAGTTGCCCCGGGTTACATACTAGCAAGTTACAGAGCCAGGATTTGAACTCAGGCAGCCTTGCTCTTCAATCTGCCCTTAACTGTGTCAATACAAACGTTTTTACACAGTATCCGTGGGAATATAGTGGGCTCATCCTGATTAGCTAGCTGCAACTGGGAGATTCTCTTCAAGTTTTTAATTTAAAATGCATGTGAATATAGCACTCTATTTATCCTATGGCTTTCAGTACCCACTAGCACAGTACCTGTACGCCCTGGGATATGGGCACTCCCATTTTGAAAGTCATAGCCTAATTTATTTTTGAAATAGACACCCGGTTTTGCCATTACAACACTCATTTACTCGACCAAGTCTAATGGTTTGAAACTTTTTTGTTTCTGACCAATAGACACTTTTTAAAAAATTATATAAGGGGCGCCAGGGTGGCTCAGTCGTTAAGCATCTGCCTTCAGCTCAGGGCGTGATCCCGGCATTCTGGGATCGAGCCCCACATCAGGCTCCTCTGCTGGGAGCCTGCTTCTTCCTCTCCCACTCCCCCTGCTTGTGTTCCCTCTCTCGCTGGCTGTCTCTCTCTCTGTCTAATAAATAAATAAAATCTTTAAAAAAATTATATACAGAATATATAACAGATAGAGGCAATTCAGACAAGAAGCTTCTAAATTTCTTCTTTGAGATATTCAAGTTCTTTGAAAAATCCTGTATTCATTCATCCTTCTGGAACAACCCACACCAAGCCTGTTGCCTTTCTCACATGACCGTCCTTCAGATGTGCTAAGATTGTGATCATATCTCCCCTAACATCTCTTATCTGGGAAAAATAAAGCTAGTTCCCATGACCATTCCTCATAGAATGAGCTTCCACATTCTTCTATGCATCCCAATTAAAATAGGTGACCAGAACTGGACATAACATTTCAGGATTGGGACTATTCATAGAGAATTTAGTGGAAAGCATTTATTTATCAGATCTGGATATTCTATAAAGGGGTTTGTGACAGACGGTACTTTCCAAAGATGGATGCAACAGTAACTCTCATCCCATTTTCTCTTCTAGAACTTTGCCACCCTCCCAGTAAATGGCGGAGTCTAATTTTCCTTCCCTTGAATCTGGGTGGTTTTGTGTCTCACTTTTAACCAATAGAATGCTGGGGAAGTGACTTTGCACAACCTCAGAGACTAAGTCATAGATTGCGAAGAGCAGCTTCCACCTCGTGAGCTGGAACACCGTGCTAGAACACTGAGCCACCATGCAAGTGATCCGACTGCCCCGAGGCCACCATGCTGTGAGGAAGCACAAACTAGCCCATGGAGAAAGACCACATGCAGAGGCCCTGAGACTATATGCAGAGAGAGAAATGCCTGGCCAGGCTCCAGCGGCTCTAGTCACACTCCCTCCACTGTTGCAGTTTCAACTACCATCTGATTACAACCATATGAGTGACCCCAAGCCAGAATTACCCAGCCAAGTCCTTCCCAAATTCCTGAGCCACAGAAACCGTAACAGATAATAAAATGATTGTTGTTGTTTTTAACCACTCGATTTTGACATGATTTGTGCAGCAGTAGAGAACCACAACAGGGTCTTAGCATTGATCTTTAATCTGAAGGGGATAAGGTCTGAAGTCAGCTCCTTAGAGAATTTTGGCACTGCTTATCTCTTTTTATTTGGAGAGTTAGAATCTCATCTCACCTAATAACCTACAGAGAGATTTCACAAGAGGTCATGGAAAGACTGCTGAGACGAAAGCTCAAGACTGAAAACAAAATCAATTTGATGACTTCTACTTTTTAAAACATCTATTTTATTTAGTATTGCTCAAATATTATCTCAATAACACATGTCTATTAGAAATACATATTGCTATTGATTGAATTATGTGTCCCCCCCAAATTCATAGATGGAAGCCCTAACCCCCAATGTGACTATATCTAGAGGTAGGGTCTTTTAAGATGTAATTAAGTTTAAATGAGGTGAAAAGTGTGGGCCTTAATCCAATAGGGACTTACAAGAAGAGAAAGATCTCTCTCTCTCTCGCCCTCTCTCCCTCTCTCTCTCTCAGTGAGGACACAGTGAGAAGATGGCCCTCTATAACCCAGGAAGAGAAGTCTCGCCAGAATCTGACCATGCTGGCACCCTGATCTCAAACTTTCAGCCTCCAGAACTGTGAGAAACAAGTGTCTGTTGTTTAAGCCACCCCTTCTAAGATATTTTGTTATGGCAGTCTGAGCTGGCTAACACACAAGTATAATCTATATTTTGCTTATATAATTTTATACACACACACACACACACACATACACACACACACATATAACTAAACAATACAAATAACTTGCATCCTAAGTGAATTAATTTGCAAGCATGCCCACTTTGGGCTCCAAAAATCCTGAAAAACAAGACTATGCCAATATGTCATATGGAACAGCTGTGCCATTGAAGCTTTTCATATACAGTAGCCTCCATTTATTGTCAGTTTCAGTCACCTTCGGTCAACCACAGTCTGAAAGCAGATAACCCTCCTTGTGAAGCACTGTCAGAAGGTCAAAAGTAACCTAATACAACGTGACAATGCCCATGTCACTCGCCTCACTTCGTCTCATCATGTAGGTATTTTATCATCTCACAACATCACATGACAATGGGTGGGTACAGTACAAGATATCTTGAAAGAAGAGAGAGGCCACATTCAGATAACTTTTATTACAGCACATGTCCTATTTTGTTATTAATTATTATTAATTTCTTACTCTGCCTGATTTATATATTAAATTGTATCATAAAAAGTGTATGTATAGGAAAAAACAGAGAACATATAGTGTTCACTACTATCATGGTTTCAGGAATCTGCTGAGGGTCTTGGAACATATCCCCTGTGAATAAAGGGAGTAGTGCTGTATATTTTTGACCATGTTTGTTGTAAAACCAGACATGGTATAACTAGCTATGTCATAATTATAATGGATTGGAAATATAATCCTAGACGTTTAGATGGAAACTTAAAGTTTATTCAGCTACACCTACTAATTAGAGCCTCTTTTATCAGAGCCTCCAAAGTTGGTTTGGTAATACCCAACCTGGATCCTCGGGGACTACTCAAATCTTCAGTGTTCAGGATACTACTATCACTCGGTGTGGAGAACGGTGCACTGAAATGGGCACTCTGATACATTTTTTATAGGACTGTAAATCAGTACAAACTTTTTGGTAGAGGATTTTATTATGTTGCTCATTGGTATTAAAAAGGTTTATGCCTGGGAAGCCTGGGTGGCACAGCAGTTAAGCGTCTGCCTTCGGCTCAGGGCGTGATCCCGGCGTTCTGGGATCGAGCCCCACATCAGGCTCTTCCGCTATGAGCCTGCTTCTTCCTCTCCCACTCCCCCTGCTTGTGTTCCCTCTCTCGCTGGCTGTCTCTATCTCTGTCGAATAAATAAATATAATCTTTATAAAAAAAAAGGTTTATGCCCTTCAAACTATGCTTAAATAATTAAAAAAAATTTTTTTTCATGTAAAGTTCGATGATTCATTAGTTGCGTATAACACCCAGCGCACCATGCAATATGTGGCCTCCTTACTACCCATCACCAGCCTATCCCATTCCCCCTCCCCCCTCCCCTCTGAAGCCCTCAGTTTGTTTCTCAGAGTCCATAGTCTCTCATGCTTCATTCCCCCTTCTGATTATCCCCCCTTTCTTTATCCCTTTCTTCTCCTACCGATCTTCCTAGTTTTTATGTTCCATAGATGAGAGAAACCATATGATAATTGTCTTTCTCTGCTTGACTTATTTCACTTAGCATTATCTCCTCCAATGCAAACTATGCTTAAATAATAACCCAACATACAGAGAAAGGTTCCTGTGCTATGGTCTATTCATTGTGGAAATACTTGTCATATGGAAAAATTAGAAACACCATAATTGTGCAACACCACAAATAATAGTAGGGACATGATTAAGTAAATTATTATTCTACAAAGCATAACTATGTAGATGTGTAAAACAAGGCTGGTAGAAACTATATAAATGCCTGTCTATTTAATGAGCTGAATAATAACAGCAAACTCCTGAACATTCTACTCTCTCTGGATATCAAATTTTTACTTGGAAAAAAAAATGACCCAAATTAAGTTTGGAAAATATGGTCATTGGAGAGTCATGTGGTCATGAAGTCATGAAATCTGGAAGCCTCTAGCAATAACCCATCTTATTGTTACATGGCTCTAATGGTTGAAGAAATCTGCCTTCTTGTAACTTCCACGCATCCTTACTGGGTCTGACAAGTGAGGTGACCAAAACAAAAACTTTATAAACCACGTCACATGCGTAAGATATTATGATTTTAACACTTCCCAGATAACAAAAGGCAGCCATCATATACTAATCACTGTCATGGCTAATATCACAGATATATAAAATTACTTTTAGAAACATTTTCTATTTGGGAACTTTAGGCAAGGGATTTCTATTTGCTCTTCTCCAACCTGCCTTTTTCATCTGGAACATGGATTTGTGGTTTAGAATTTGAAGTACTGTCCAATATTTCACACAACTTGAGTCTAAAATATCCGTCCTCATAATTGAAGGCAAATGATTGTTTTCTCCCTTTTTGTGCTGAGTGTTTTTCTGGATGTTGTTTTTCACTGTTGACTGATGTTTGTCCTTGAGTTATGACAGGTGAAAGCCAAGTGCACATATTGCCAAACGAAGTGTGGTCAGGAACAGCCAGGGGTGGCGGGTAGACAGGCTTGTTCCTTGGGACCACATGATGTCACGGGACTATTAGCAGAATGATTCACATATATTTAGTGCGGGAGCTGGAGCTAAAGGAAGTCTGAAGGGATGGAATATGAGGCAGCTTGTCCATCCTGGGGACTATAGACTTAGTGTGTGCTTGAGTTTTGTGATGCTTTTTTGTCATGATTCGATGAGGGTATGCACTGCGGTTACTAAAGCTTTCAGGCTTTTATGGTACATCTGCTGTCAAAGTTATGTATTATGATGCAACTGTCTTATTATTTATCCTGGTGAGTATAAAATGGAACCAATATAAAGACACGCATTTAGGGTGCAATGATCAATCAATCAACCATAATGAAAGTGTCCTGGTTGAATGAGAGTTCATGTCAGGAAAAGTTGAAAGTTTTAGTTGGCCAAACTTGGAGAAAAATTTCTGTAGAAAACGTGTTCTTTTATATCTTGATCGAGACTGGATTACACAGATGTACGAATTTGTCAACACTTAGCAAATGTACAAATAAGACTGAGAACGCATTTGACATCAAAAGAAAATACTGTAAACAGGTACTAAACTCCTGTCACTATGCACGCTGAAGTATTTAGAGGAAATTATACTTCCATCTGAAATTTCTAAAAAATGAATTGATGATGGACACAGGAATGGATACACATCTGATAAGACAAATAAATGAAATGGTAGTGGTAGAATCTAGGTGATGGTTCTATGAAGTGGTGTTTCTGAGCTGGCTCAGGTAGGCTCACAGAGCTGATTTTGCACAGCTCTCCCCCAACTCATGTTGGTAGCTTGAAACTGGCCATGGCGGGAAGATCTGTACTACAGAAATCAGCAAGCCACACAAATCAGAACTTTTTTTTTTCTCACCTAGTAGGAGAGTTTACCAACACACCACTGAATGTGTGGATTGTTCATTATAAACTTCCTTCAACTTTACTGGAGGCTTGACATTTTTCATAATAAAATATTGGCAAAACAATATGACTCAGTGTGATCTCATTGATGAAAAAATAGATTAATAGTCAGTTTTTAGACTTTTGCTTCCGAGTAGAATTTAGCAGGAATTCCTCCCACTGCAACAGCTAGGGAAAATAAAGACTTATCACAAAATCATATTTTTAAAAACAGTGTGGAGAACCATAGAGGTGAAGAGAACTAGAAGAAGGAAATTCCAGAGGGGAAGAGCACATGGAAAATGAATTGAGGTTGCTGGCCGTTTTCTTCCCCTGGGGGCCGGGGATGGGGGGCATTTGCTGAGGCCCTGCCTGAGGATTGGGCTTAGACTGCAGAGGGGAAGAGAAATCAGGGGAGCCTCCCCCCACTCTCCCCACCCTGCAGCCTTGTAAAACAGAGCAGAATTTAAAGGAGTCCTAGTCCCATGGCTGGGTTTTCCCCACAGGACAGTTATTGCATTTGGGGTGACATGGGAGACTGGGGGGGGGGGGCTGAGTCAGCAAGGAAGAGCGAAATCTCTACCTAGCGTCAACCTTCCCTAGTGGGAGGGGCTTACCACCATAGCCAGTGTTCGGCAGATTTTGAATCTGGATGATGTGGAGGCTGACGACCTCAACTTTCAGGGCAGATGTGACAGAGATACAACAGCATCTCAAGCCAAAGCTCATGGGCACTTTGCCCAGAAAGGGGCACGTCCAGGAATGCAGTGAAACCTCCCTCAGTCTCACATTTCATAGGAGACAAAACCCCACCGGAGGCAGGAGACCGCAACCAGGTAGAACGAAGTCTGGCTGCAAACAGCCATGGCCCAGTTTACTTTCTTGAGGCACTGAGGTGATCAGCCCTTTCCACTGTCCAGCTGAGGAAAGGGCAAACCCTTTCTCGGGGAAAATATCATTTTCAGTCTTTATGGTTCTTTTATACATTATGTCTTGCAAACAACAGTAAGTAATGAGACATGAGAGAGGTAGGAGAATGGGACCAATAATCAAGAGAAAAAAACTGACCCTAAAGCAGATCCACAAAATATCCAGAGGTTAGAGTTATCAGAGAAGGACCTTGAACGTAACTATATATATATATATATATATATATATACACACACACACATATATATATATATGTTTTTTTAATAGAGAAAATGGTAGACAAAAAGATGGATGAAAAATGAAGAATTTCCACACAGAACAGGCATTTATTTAAAAATACAAGTGGACATTCTAGAACTGCAATATCTGAAAGTAAGAACCCATTAGATGAATTTAACAGCAGATAGGACATAGCAGAAGTCACTTGAAGACATGCGAATAGAAAAAACAATACTGAAGGGCAGACGGAAGGAAGGATAAACAGAGTATAGAGACCTGCAGAATACAAAGAGTCTAACATATGTGCAATTGGTATCCCAGAAGGCAAGTGAGGAATTAGGAAGAAATATTTAAAGTCCAAATCCTTACAGATACCCCTGGAAGATGTATTACCCTCAGATGTTCATATCCTGCTTGTTACATTTAATGATTATGTGTGACGCTGAGTGAATCCCGTATCTTCTCTAATCTTCCTTTCCCTCATCTATAAAACTGAATCAATATTATTCATTACAATACTATCAATTCATAGTTTTACCTATAAGTGATAAAACTATAAGGTAATATGAACAAATTTTTAATTATTGTCATTGTCTTTATCGCTGTTCCCCCACTCAGTTATTCTAGTAGGCCAGCGTATAATTTCTAGCCCTAGCACACACCAGACTAAAATTGGCAACTGGCTGAAATGAAATTGGATTTCACTTAGGTTGTATCTCTCTTCATTCTAAAATATTTCTACTTTTATTGCATATATCCTCATATTTTTCCAATTTCTGTAACTAGCAGTATCTATTCCAGAGATCTCTGAAATAGGATTTCCCTTCTGAGATTATTTCCTGGGACTGAAGTTCTTGGGTGGAGGGGGAACATGAGAGGCAGAATGGGAAATACGCCCCTAATTTGAGTTAGGAAGGGTTGAATTCATCTAAATTCTTTAGTCATTTAGTCTCTAGTCACATTAGAACTGAGGGAAAGCCAGAATCATATCAGGAAGGGTGGGTCCATAAGACTCACCAAAATAAGATGTAATTGTGAGCATATATATATATATATATTTATAGGCATATATGTATATTTTTTAAAGCTCTAATGGAACACAAGCTTGGGAAACATGATTTCAGTTGGAAGATTTGCTACCATGGAAACTCAAACTTCCAGTTTTCTGATTCTGAGCTACTCAATAGTATTCTAAACCACAGTCTCCAAACTAGTTTATATTCTTTTGTCATTTTTGTTGATGTTTTTACAAAGAAACAAAGCAAAGAAAATAATGGAAGCTGGAAATCGAGCAGGTAAGGAGTGTAAGAGTAGGGAAAAGAAAAGGCTGGAGAAGAAAATGAAAGCAGCAGGGTATTAGCCAGCCTGTCATAACAAAGTAGCACAGACTGGTGGCTAAAACGACAGAAACGTGTTCTCTCACAGGTCTGGCCGTTGGAAGTCCAAGATAAAGGTGCCAGCAGGGTTGGTTTCTTCTGACATCTCTTTCCCGGGCTTGTAGGTGGCTGTCTTTTTGTTGTGTCTTCCCGTGGCTTCTCCGTGCACCCACACCCCTGGTGTCTCTTCCTCTTCTAGTAAGGACACCAGTTCTATTGAATTGGGGCCCCAAATGCAGTAATATCAAGGGTTAGGGCTTCGACATATGGATTTTTAGGGGACACAATTCAGTTCGTAACAGGCAGAGAAAAAAAAAAGAATCCGTGTTAACTAATGGCTTCATAACTAAAAATGTTTTGCCATATCCGACCAGTGCCAACAGATCAGCAAGCTACAGACCTTTGTTTCTTTTCTTTATTGAGGGTTTGGGGGCAGGGGGGCAGTCTGCTTCCTTTGTTAGCTTGGATGGGCAGGTTCGGAGTCCTGAGTCTTTCCTATCCTTTCTGATTATCTGCTCTCCGTTCTGTTCTCTTCGAACATCCTATCTTTTGAGAAATCGAGGTTTCTAGTCATTCGAGGTATGACTCCAAGATTAAGATACCCAACTTTGGGTGACCCAAATTGCTGGAGAAGAGCCACAGAGCACCTACCTTGGGACATCGATTTCTTAAAGGGGTAGGATGCTGTATGTCTCTGGCCTGATTCTTTATCCAAGATAAACCTCACCCTTTCCTACCAATGTATATGAAATAGTACATTGATCCAAGTCAATTCAGAAAACGCTTATTATATGGGAGGCTGTGGATACTGGGATAAAAAACATCTTAGACACTGTCCTCAGGGAGCTCACAGTCAAGAGGAGAAGATAAACAATTAATGAGGCAAAATCAAACCCAGCTCAATAGCCAAGGAGCAGCCCCAGTGAAAACTCACAGTTGAGAGTGATTCATTCTGATTGGAAGAAGCAGGAAATATTTCGTGGAGAAGTAAGTTTTGGGCAGGACCTGGAATAATGAATAGGAATTTGGCAGGTGGAAAAATCATGGAGCATGGGATGTAGGGGTTGGAGTGTGAAGAGGGCAAGTCATTCCACTCAGATGAAAAAGCATGAGCAGAGTCATAAGTGCACAACAATAGTTGTAATCTTCAGAGATAAACGCTAAGTCTGATACCGCGGGAGCGGTGTTTCTCACTCTCAGACTGCATCAGATCACCCAGAGGACTGATTAAATCACGAATTGCTGCCCCTCCCTCAGGAGTTTCTGACTCAGTAGGTCTGGGGTGGAGCCCAAGAATTTGTGTTTCTAACGAGCTTCCAGGTGATGTTGACCTACAGTTGATCCAGGGGCTGTGCTTTGAAAACGACTGGACTAAGAATAGCGAAGGAGGTAGTGGTAGGTAACACCAGCTTGTGGGCTGTATTCTTTAGACAATGGAGGGTCATTATGTCAGACAACTGTTTGAGGGATGAATTGTAAGCCTGGGGGGAAGCTTGGCAGCTGCCTCGGGGTGGGGGCAAGTTGTGAAGCTGTTTTATTTTTATTATTATTATTATTTTAAGATTTATTTATCTAAGAGAAAGAGCATGTGAGGGATGGGGGCAGAAGGAGAGGGGGAGAGGGAATCTCAAGCAGACTCCATGCTGAGCATAGGGTTCAATGCAGGGCTCGATCTTGCAACCCAGAGATCATGACCTGAGCTGAAATCAAGAGTTGGACGCCCAACTGACTGAGCCACCCAAGTGCTCCTGAAGCTGTTTGAATTGTCCACCTGAGAAATGATTAGTAATGAGGGTCTACCTTGGAATTTTCTCATTAGAATGAATAGGAAATTAAAGATGCAAATGACATTCCGAAGCAGAATGGAACATGGAAGAGAAGAGAAGGAGGTGAAGATCACGTTACAGGTTCTTTTTAGGAGACTGGACAGATTTTTAAAACATTCCAGAGAAAAAGCACAGGAAGAGGAGCCAGAGGGGAAAAGTGGATCTGGTCCTTGAAATGGGTTTCGGGTGCCCAGAGTTGGGGAGTTGCAAGTAGGCTGGAGCTCTACAGAGAGGCAGGGCTGAAGATAAAAGCCAGCATGAAAAGAAAAAGTGCTAAAAGCAGAACCTGAGGAGTGCCTACTAAGAAGCCAGAAGAGGAAGGGGAACCAAAGAAAGTGGGCTGAGGGGGGCCCAAGGGCGGAAGCTTCTGAGAAGCCCAGAAGAGACAGAAGAGGAAGCAGGTCAGCAGACGAGGTGGTGGGGGAGTTGGGGAGGGGTAGAGAAGCCCTTCGGCAGCTGGTGACTTGGAAGCCCCTGTTGACTTATTCTTTCAAAAATATTTGTTGAGTGCCCAAACGATGCCATATATCCTGGGGGCCCAGTGGTGAGCAAAACAAAAACCTTGCGGGATGGGGAATGGGGTTGGAGCCGGGGTGTTCTGCCAGTAGAAGCGTCCTGGAATCTATCATTACAAGGTCAAAGGAAAAGATCAGGAGGGAATCGCGGGTGAGAGGGTCACGCTGTGGGAATGGCACCTACGCTTGGGCTGGACAGATGCGCTGGGCAAAAAGAGGCAAGAAAATAATGTGCGTGAAGGCCTGAGACAGGTAATACGCATTGTGTCCCAAGAAAACAAAAGGGAGCCTGGTAACAGGGACGGAGAAAGTGAGTGGGAAAGCAGCTTGAGAGGAGGCTGGTGAGGTAGACAGGGACCCAAAAGCAGGGCTTTTGCTCAAAAGCTTGTTAAAATTCCCCTGCCACAGAAACGTCTTCCACCTGGGTCTGCAACCTCGTCAACACCGTCAGCCTTGTTGCTTTACACTACCGCCAGCTTGTTTTTAAACAAAACTGAAAATTTGAAATTGATCATTCACCTCCTTCACCAAATTTGGCTCTGACTTGCCTCTGGATTTCTCTAGCATTCAGAGCTAGCCTCGCAGGACTAAGGCTTGCCATGATTGAAGATATGTATAAAAATGTATTTATGTGCCTGGGGCTCCGAAAGCAATTTCCAAAGAGAATTTCTAAAGCTGTTTTGAGCATTATATAGCCTCTTGAGATGATGGATTCTTTCCAAACACATAACAGAACTCTATACATCCTAATGAAAGTTCACAGCAATAATATTGCTTTTTGTGCTCTCCCTGCATGCCTAGCACTTCTGGGGCCTGAGGGCACATGAAGCGGTGTAAGGCCTGAGCTTTCGCTCTCATTAAGCTCGCGGTCTCACTGAGAAATCAATCTTGCCCGAGGGAAGAGCTTGGCAGTTCCTCTATCCTATGATTACCATTTTTCCACAACTGGATTCCCAGCCTTACCTGCAGGGGCGAGTGTAACATAGTAATAAGGTGCTTGGGAGCCAAACAGACCAGGGTTTGAGTCCCGTCTCTGCCCCTGGCCAGCTGTGTGACCTTGGGCAAATTGCTTTACCTCTCTGTTCTTCTCTGTGATGATAATAAGAGCTATTGCATAAGGTGTTTGTGAAGACTAGGTAAGCTACATATACGAAGCACTTACCATTTTACCTGGAACAAAAGCTGAGCTATCGTTGCTATCCTGACAGAGCAAACTGAGGCAAAGGAAGAATGTACCAGATGGGACACAAACACTGGGGATGGGTTTAGGCCCGGCCTGGTCCTGACCGCAACCAGAAGAAGAGTATGGCTCTTGCACCTTCCCTACCCACCTCCTGCCTCCCTCCGCTCGTGGCTCTGCCAGATGTAGGATGACTCTTCTTCCCGGCCATCTGCCACGTTCATAGACACTGCGTTTCTAAGCCACTTTACCAGGCAATTATGTATTCACAGTCTGCCCAAGGTCAGTCAACTGCTAATATAGAATTCGACTCTTGCTCCTTTCCTGACAAGCCACAGACTTTTCCTGCTTCACCTCAGCCTGGCCGTCCCCTCAGACCTTTTCACACCAGGAGCGTCAGGATTTAAGACCAGCTCCTGAGTCTTCAAGAGCCACCTTTGTTTTCCTTCTGTCCCACCTGGCCGCTTGGCAAGGTCTGGATGGATAATGTTTCAGGAAACCCTTAGGAAGGTAAACTCCAGGTTCCCACTGATACATCAAAAGGGGGCAAAAGAAAGTGCCGAGTTGGTGGGTCCCTGCAGCCCCATCAGGGGTGGAGAGGAGCTGCGAGTTACTGTACAAGTGTTTCCATTCCCAATGAGTCACCCGCTCCTCAGCTGGCAGCCCTGGGCCCTGGAACAACTTGGCAGATGGAAAACGAAGGGGACTGTTCATGATGTATGTTTGTATCCCCAGCACCACGATTTAAATACCACCGCCCTCCACACCTCCTTCACGTACAGTGAACAGATGCGCGCACTGTCCCAACCCCCAGCCTGCCCAGGAAACTGACCGGGAGGCAGGATGGGAGCCCTAGGGACACCAGCCCCCTGAGTTACTCTGGGCCCTTGGGGAAAAGGGACCTGGGCCAGGGTAGGAAATTCTACAGTTTCAGAAGAAGAGAAGCCATTTTCAAAGACCTAACTCCATGACTGTCATGCAAATATAAAATGAATACATGTCATAGAGTTTATCCAATGCATTAATTAATGAGGAAAACAGACATTAAAACTGCTACAAATGACAATTGGAAATTTTTTTTATTTTATAGGCAATTTAAGAAAGAGAAGTGAGCTTAAGATCACTATGTCAAAATCTAAACTGCTTAATGTCTCACAGGGTCAAAAACCATACGTGTCGCGGTCCTTCTCCTCCCTCCCCCAGGACGGATATTATTCTTTGCCCATTGCCAAATTTTGAGTGATTTTTCTCCAGCGTGCTCCAACCTACTCTTCAACCTACCCTCTCTTGTCCCTTCACCTGGCCCAGATCTCTGCTCTGTCCAGACAGTTTGAGACCAATTTAACCCTTTCCTCTTCCCCCGTCTTCAGTCCAAGCTGGATTAACAGCTAATTCAGCAACTCCACGTGGCTTCATCTCTTCATTCGTGGGAGGCCTGCGTGGCAGGAACTGGGAGATGCTGCAACGTCGGCTGCGGATTGTGACACTCTCTTAACAACAAGTGGCAGAGGAGCTCCAGTCGCTCCATGCCTTGAGTTGATCCACTTACTGGGATTGTGTTGAAGCCCCGTCTGCCAAGACTCGAGAGGCCATGTTTTAGTCTGGGTCCAGGGCGTAAAGGAGAAACAGCCTGAAACATAAAGGCAGAACCAGGAAAGATGGCCATAGAAAACCACAGAGAAACTCATCAAACAGGATGCATAAATTACGTGTATTTCATTTCATGCTAATTATTGTGCATTAATTTAATCTTATTTTTAAAAATTAAACTTAAAAAAGGGAGACCACATTGAACATCATTCCTCTCATTTTTTACACGTTCAGCAACAGTTTACGGAGCATCTATCTGTGAGCCTGTGCTGTACACAGTTGTGCATACAATAGACACCATTCTTGCCCTTCTGAAGCTTAGGATAAAGTGTCTCCAGAAACTACTAATCTTCCCTTACATATTCCATACCTTCTCAAAGGTTTTCCGTGTAAAAAGCCCTCAAGCCTCAAATCCTTTCAGCTGTTCCTCTGGGATACATCCTGCCTATAACCAAGTCTCCCTGCACCCCTACCCGGGGCCCAAGCCCTTCTCCTGAATGGTGTTCCTGCTCTCCTTCTCATCTCACCACGTCTATTCTTCTCAACACAGGCAGAACATCTTTTAAAAACATGAGTCATGGGGCGCCTGGGTGGCACAGCGGTTAAGCGTCTGCCTTCGGCTCAGGGCGTGATCCCGGCGTTATGGGATCGAGCCCCACATCAGGCTCCTCCACTATGAGCCTGCTTCTTCCTCTCCCACTCCTCCTGCTTCTGTTCCCTCTCTCGCTGGCTGTCTCTATCTCTGTCAAATAAATAAAATCTTAAAAAAAAAAAAAAAACTTAAAAAAAAAAAAAGTGAGTCATATCAAGTCTCTCCATAGCTTAAAACCCCATCCACCACCTGCAAGGCCTGATGGTCCAGTGCCTACCTACTACCTCGTACTCACCTCTCTGCTCCTGGAACAGCAGCAAATTCACTTCTGGCTCAGGGCCTTTGCACATGTTATTCCCTACCCTAATTCTTCTCTGACAGGCTCTTTTTATCATTCAAACCTCGGTTCAAATATAACCCTTAGAGTAAGTTTTCTTCACCCCCCCACCACCCCCCGCCCCCCCGGTCTCGGTAACGCACCGCCACCCAGGTCACTCTATCGTATCTCCCAACTACTCCTCATGGTTATTACTTTGTTCTTTATTTGTCGATTTCCTGTCACTCTACCTTCAGTTGCAAACTCCTTGAAAGAGGGACTGTGTCTGCTTTGTTTACTGCTGAATATCCAGCCCCCAACGCTTGGCCCATGGGGTGCACTGAATGCCTGACATCGTGTGGTTTCCTGTGAATATTTGTGGAGTGAGAAAATGAAGATGTGACATTTTTTTTTAATCAAAAATCCAAGCATCAAAATTTTTACTCAAGAAACTGGACAATTAAAAACACAGAAACAGAATTTAGTAAGTTCAGAATTAGTAAGCTCTGTGGAAGGAGCGCCCATTGCTCCTGCTAACGATATACTCCAGGGCCTAGAATAGAGCTTGGCGCATAACTGGTACTCAGTATTTACAGAGGTTGGCGCATTTCTGGGTGAAAGGACCAGCTCAGGCAGGGTGGGGCCAAGCAAGGTGTTCTCTCGGAGCGGACAGGGAAGCCTGGGTTGGACGGGAACTTCACAGTCCTTGCCTGGCATGTATCCTTTCTAGAAAGGATTCTTCGGAAACTGGAGGCCATCTCTGCTCAGTCAACAGCTGAATTTGAGAAGGATTTTGTTCCAAACGGATTGCTCTCCTCCTAAGCCCCTCTCGCCGTGAAGCTCCTTGAGTGTAGATTCAGCAGTTTATCATCCTAGCATTTTTTTTTTTTTGTCTGTTTCTAACCTAGAATTCCTCATTTATAAAAATGGGGGCTCTGGAATAGATCTTTAAATTCCCTTCAGAGCCAACATTTGATGGTTGTAAGTGAAAATGTGTTCCACCTGGATCCAAGGGGCGTTCAGGTCAAGCCTTTAAAGAAAACAATTCGAGTTTAACTGGAAGGACATCCAGAGTTGGGTACAGAAGCTCCCTCGCAGCAGGTGTCCCAAGTAATGAGGCCCTCACTCCCCCGACCCCAGCGTAGTACGAAACAGCACGAGACGATTATGAAGCCCATATCCCGTCCCCTCCAGGGCTTGGCATTTAGGTCCTGGAACTTCTCCACTCTAAGCAGAGATACTATTAAAGAATGTTTTAAATTGAGGAATGAGAAACATTCTTCACATGAGTGTTTAAAGTCCACATGTGAGACTGGTGTTCTTAAGCTCAGAGTCACCTGGGGGTGCTTGTTAAAAGGGTAGTCTCCAGCTGACTTCCAGGGCTCTGACTCTGGATCTGCACTGCCAGAGCTTCCAGTCGATGCTGGTACAGATTCGTGGTGGCAAACATCCAGCGCAACCTGGTGTGAACGACCGCGCGCTCTGCAGGGACACGGCCTTAGGTTCGGGGCCCTCCCCTTCCCAGCTGCCTGCGGGAGATGCAGAGGGTCCCAGCAGCCTCTTCACAGGTCAGCTCCAGGCCAGCAGGCTCAACAACCCCTTCAGTCATCTGAAGGGCCTGTCTGCACAAGACCAAACAGCTGGACACTCCGAGAGGACAAGGCCACTCGTGTCCAGATATACAGGGTAAGTAAACCCAACCTCTGATAGGAGAGAGTTCTTTGTAGATCAGTGAGCACAAGCGGATTATCTTAAGGCTATCAAAATTCTAGAAAATAAAATGTGATTTTTAAATTTTTTTTTTCTTTTGGCCAGGTCGTGCTCCCCTGTTAAGTTGATTGAGGAAACTTGAATAGCAAGCTTGACTCTGCATGAATGGTATTTTCTTCGGATCTTCTGGAAATGCTCAGTTGTTCTACTCCTGCTTTCTAGATGCGGTGGCAGGGGGCATCAAGCTCTTTTACAAAGTCTCTCGTCCACCATCCCATATAAACCTACAAAACTAAAATTCATGGAGCATTTGTCCTCAGAGTTGGAGAATCTGGCAAATATAGAGACAGTCATTGGAGTCACATTTCCCAATGGCAGCCCTCCGACTCTTTCTCACTGTGCAGATAACCAACAACCTACAGTAATATTGAAAACCCCTACCCTGAGGCGGGAGCCTAGGGAAAGGGAAGCAGCCAGGCCTCACACAGGGTTATTCACTACCGGTCAAAGAAATGGATCCAAACACAGAAACAACCAAGTGGTCCCTCTCAGACCTAAACTCCATACCCCTCCCAGAACTCTTCCCCCCACCCATACCCAGCACCCTACCCCCAGGGGTCTGTCTGAGGCAGACAGGAGAAGGCAGCTTTCACAGAACTTCTGTGAAGTTCTGAGTCCACAGAAGAGCCTGTGAAGAAAAGAATGAAAGGCTCAGGGTTTTTATCTTCATTCTGTGCCTTCACCTCCTCTATGCTGTTACAGTTTCACCTCCAGCCCATAAATAATAAAAAGCTGGAGAATGAGAGAGGGAACAAGAAGACTCCTTCCCGGCATGGCCCTTCCCACGCAAGCACCAGGCTACTTCTGGGTGGTAGCCAGCAGCATAATCTAGTCTCGCTATTGAATTGACTCAAGAAGCAATGTTCTGTGGTGCTAGACCCAGGCAGCTCTGGAGACTCAAAAAAAAAACAAGGGTCCAACCCAAAAGAACTGATGACGCTCATTACCCTTATGCCCAAACTGCCAGCACAAGGTCACGAGCATTTTCAGCTTTGGAGAGAGAGAAAGGAAGACATGATACTGAGATGACCAGTGGCCAATGGCAGGCAAGGGAGACTCCAGAGCCAGCAGGTTCTGGCCCCAGACGTATTGCTGAGGGCAATAAAGGCAACTGCTCTGTTGGCTCACAAAGAAGAGGCTAGCGGACTTGTCTCCTGTAAGCAGTATAAGCATTCGTTATTGGCAAGGTAATCCTTTACTCGCTGAGTTCCAGAAGCCTTTACTACCCATCAGTGAGCCAAAATAACTAGAATTCTAAAGTCAGAAAGGACCCAACAGGTGTGAAGACCCAAGGGCATATGTTCACCGGGAGGAGAGAAAACAAAGGAGAGAACTGGGGTCGATGGTGCACTGGAGGTGGAAACCCCCTGGAAAGTCGCCAGCTCCTGCTCAGCCCTGCAGCTAGCTGCCTGTTACCATGCAAGAAATTGGTGCCAGGTTTGTCAGAGCTAATGATTTTTCAACATAAGCCCCAAATTCCGATTTTTATGTGAAATTTCCCAATTTTAAGATGTTGGCAACTAAGTCGATGTTATTTAAAGTACTGCACGGGCCAAACAAAACCCATCCGGATCTGGGGGAAGGGCAGGTTCAGGCCGTGGGCCTCCAGCTAATAATTTCTCATATATATCGATTATTTCATAGCCAATAATGTTAATAGCTAATAAAAATTGGGTGCTTCACACACATTATTACATTGAGTCTTCACAGTTGAGACAGTTCAGTTTATAGAGCACAGTAACTTCTCCAAGGCTGCATAGCTACATGCATGGGAGAGTCAGGATTCGAATCCAGGACCATCTGACATCAAGTACTAACCTCTGAGCCATGAAGTGATATTGCAATTCCAGAAGCAAACTATAGTTGCCCTTAAACTCACTCATCCCAAGGCCTGGCACTCTGAAATTGCCAACTGTTATTTGAATCACTTAGTGTTTGTGGGAGCATAAGACCAGGAAAGACAGGCTTACAAAAGAGAAGCCACATCCCTACCAGCCCACAATGGCAGGAGAGTTTTCCTGAGAATGTTCTTTCATTCTCCATAGTGCAAGAATCCCTTCTAGGCCCCACGGGATGAGTGTTCTAGCCCCCAGCTACTCAAAGGGTCATCCGTGGAACAGCAGCTTTGGCATTCCCTAGGAGCTTGCCGGAAAGGTCAACCTCAGCCACACCTAGAGCAGCATGTATTGAATGGGCCACTTCGCAAGAGAATCAGCTGATTTTGACGCACATGGAGGCTTGAGAAGCCTTCCACAGGCCCCACTGGCCCCTCTTGGAGTTGTTCTCCAGTTCACTTGGGCCTCCCATGGTTCCTAACCATACTGTACATCAGACCGCCAACTCCCTAAAGATAGAGGCCGCATCTTCCATTTCTTTTTTGCCTCCTCCTGGGCGTGGTATACAGTCAGTTGGGCCCCATCGGCCCAACTGCAGATGAGCGAGGTGGGGGGGTTCATAAAGCAGACAGCAGAAGAGATCCTTCCCTAAAAACACAACCATGCCAGTTAGCTCAGGCTACCAGACTGGTGGCCGGCCACTGAGAACGTGAGTATAACGAGTATCACACTTCAGACTCCCCAAATATTGCCCCGGTGCTCTAGGGATAGGAGTGGTACCCGCACCAAAAAATGTGAACATATTCCATAGGCAGAAAAAGATGGTTGCAGGCTCATTGATTCTCAACGTTGTCTTCCATGAAAGAAAACCAAGATTCCTGGTTGGGTAGGAGCCTCTGTGCACAGCCATTGCTGGCAGAAACCCTCACAAAAGTCTGTGAGCAGAGATGTGAACCCAGAGCTGAGGTGCTGGTTCTTACCTGCCTAGCTGTCACCATGGCTGGAATGTCACACCGCAGGACACCCGGACCTCTAATCTCCTGTACTTAGAGCTTACTCTTTGCTCCATGGCACATGAGTCCTTTCCAGAAAATGGGGCCAACTCCTGTCCTGACTCTTCTGCCATTGCTGCGAAATTTTCGACTGTCCCTCTGTGCTGGTTGTCCTCGGAGGAGTAAGATCATGGGAGTGTAGAGGACAAGCAGGCCAGTCAGCTCACGTGCCTGCTCGTACCAACATACCTTTCCCCACTTGCCCAAGACAGAAGGCCCCCCCAGTGACCGTGCCTTGCAGGAAAATTCTCGCTGTCCCTAAGGCAACCCAAATTCTTTAAGCACGTATGTCACCCCAACTCCTTCTATAGGCCTCACCTGCCTCGGAGACCATAATCACTCAAGGAAAAATAAAGTAAAATTTCCCAACACCCTCCTCCTCCTCCCCACGGACCCACTTTGTGCACACGTGCAGCTGGAAAGCAGCTCCTGGCTCTAAACCACCAAGGCTTTCCATTCCAGTTAAACTGTGATGTTGCCATGGAAACAACCAGTGAGGTGTTTCTCTGGCTGTGACCCAGGCTGAGGACCAGAGGCCTACGTTGCAGACACCCTCATCGGCTGGCATCCCAGGAGCCCTATGCTGCCCCTCCCCCCACCAACCCAGGGCAGCTCTCGGGGCTTCCATGGTGCTGTCGGTAGCTCCGTGTGTAGGTGCATGGGCTCACATGTTTGTTTTCTTTTCAGCCCAGCCCCTCCGGCATACAAAAGGCACATTCTTGAAAAAAGAAAAGAGAAAAAAAAAAAGAAAGAAAGAAAGAAAAGAAAAAGAAAAAAATGTATTTTTTTTCTGCATTCCAGCTGCCTGAGCTAAGCGGAGGAATGAATGGTTTGGGAAAAATCTCACACAGGAATAAATTTACAAGGGACAGCTGAGCGGATAAATTCAGTCCCCAAAGAGGGGCATTACGAGGCCTTTTGGCAGGAGCCTTGCCCCTTGTGCAAAGCTGTCTAAAAAGAAAAACAGAGCAAGAGAGGGGAGCTTTCAAACCCACCCCAAAATAAACCTTTCAGAAATCCTTTTAACTCCCTCTAGCTGTTAGCATTTCAAGACAGGAGGAGGCCCATTAACAGAGGCAGGTCGATCCTTTCTTGTGGACTGCCTCTGTCCCTGAGCTGGTCTGGGATGCGGCTCTCACTCCTCCCTTGCTCGGGTACCGGGTTCAAGCTTACCCAGGTTTTCTGGCTTGACTTGTCCACATACGCAATGACAAACATGGAGTTTGACCTAGGAAGGATCTGGCGAACAGCTAGGGATGTCTCCTGAGGTGGCTCCCTCGGCTGAAAAGTGGACTAAACAGGATAGGGGCAGCCTGGACTGGACTGGACTGGACGGGGCTGGGAGCTGGACCTAGGCCTGCCCCGTGGGAAGAGGGAAGTGCGGTGGGAGAGGTTGGCCCTGTGTCCGGGGGAGGGTGGCTTCCACCAATGCTGAAAGATGCTGGGTCCAAATGTGACATGTTTGCTCCCTTGAGTGACCATAGTTGTTTTCTACAAGGATTGGGTAAGATTAAGCAGAATCATTTTTGGACTTTTCCCCTGAAAAGGGGTGCTGAACACTTGCCTCTCCCCTGCTTCTTTACCGCTTCCTTGACTCACCACAATTAGTGGCCTTTTACTAGAATTAGGAAAGTCCCCTTGGTTACTTTGAGGTCTGAAAACTCAGTTAACCTCTATCCTCTCCCTTTTCTCTGGAAACCAAATCCTAGACCTTTTACAGCTGGCAATGACCTTCCTGTTCCTTGTCGTGGCTTTTCCCAGGCTCTTTCACCCTCAGGAGAGCCTGAGAATCTCAGCCCAGCCGGACGGGCTCCTCTGGGAAAGCCGAGCTGTGGACCGTCACCAAACATGTCCACGTCGCATGCCTTGAGCAGCGCGGAGCGCAGGTTACGTTGCTCCTTCTCCCCTGGTATCTAACTTCTGAAGTCACTGTCGGTCGGGGCCTGGTAAGCGTTTACGCCACCGCCCTGCTCCGCGTGCACCCGGAGACGTAGAAGGATGGATACGCAATGATTAATCCCTGCCCCCAGTGAGCTCAAATTCTGATTAGACAACAATTACCAGTTGCTGTGTACTGGCTATGCTCCAGGCCCTGAGCTTTTTACTAAGTATTGCATCGTGGTAAGTACTTTATTTGCATTCAACATGCCGGCTTTCCCTGCTCGCGGAAAGTGGAGTTCCCAGGAAACCTTTCATAAACTCAAACAGGGTAAAGTGAAGAAGCAATACTATTTCGTAAAAATGAAAACGCTCTTCAGATTTCTTTCAGTTAGCAAAAACAAGTACCAGTGCAGGTCTTTTGTAGAAGCAAAGTGGCATAAGGCGAACTTTTGGGTAGCAGGGGAGTGGGTAGTATTCAAACGCTCAGAGGACTAGCTAACTGGAGGTAAGTCCTGGGGCCACCTCTTATCCCCTGTGCATTCTCGTGCCTTAAGCTCTCTGAGTCTCTGTGAAACGGATAACAGTATCTACTTTGCAAGACTGTTGTAAGAATTCAATGAAACCACGTCATCAATCTCTTAACTCAGTGACAAGCACGTAGTGCTTGGGGTGGTATTGATCAAACAGTGCTCAAACGGCACGATTGAGTTTCTGGGTTGGTGAACACATGGAGGTGCTGGAAACAGCATACCCAAGAGTACGGAAGCTCTGCCCCCTTCCCACATATCTTTTTTTTTTATGTTCAGTTAGCCAGTGTATAGTACATCAGTAGTTTTGAATGTGGTGCTCAGTGATTCGTTGCATATAACACCCACAGCTCATCGCCGCACATGCCTTCCCACGTATCTTGTCTTCATGCCTCTCTTCCATCTGGCTGTTCCTGAATTGCAGAAACACTTCCTTTACCCTCAATGGAAGAAACCAGCTACCTTCATGTGAATCCTGCAAGGTTCTCAGCCAAAACAGCAACAGCCATGTTCGTTGCTTAATCCTTGCATGTTAAACATGGAGCAGAATGTGTCCTACTGCAAGAGGGAAAAGACATAAGGGGACTGCAGATGGTCCTGTACCTCTTCAAATGACCAATGCTTCACCAATATCCTGGGATGGAGCCCCCCCCCCATCGCACCTGCTCAGCGGGAAGTCTTCTTCTCCCTGTCCCTCTGCCCCTCCCCCCTACTCGTGTGCTCTCTCTCTCTCTCTCTCACTCTCTCTCACTCTATCTTAATAAATAAATAAAGTCTTTCAAAAATAAGAAAAAAATAAGAATATTTTCATGGGTATCTATGTAAAAACGTACTTATATACATACACATACTTATATTTGCAAAAGTAAATTGGAAGATGAGTTCAGACACTAATGAAAATAGTTACCTAAAAAAGTGGGTCGAAGAAGTTTTGGATAAGAGTGAAATGTTCTGAGTGTATGTTTTGCAATATTTTGTATTTCACTTAAGGAAATGTTTTACATATAAAAACCACAGTTAAAGCAAACAGGAAAAGAAAACAAGCCATAAAATCAAACAAAAAATATAAAATAATCCAAATGTGCAGCATATTAAAATGATTTAAAAAATCAACGATTAGTAGTTTTTATGTTACTTACAATATTGACAATGCAATTTGAAACCATTTTATAAAAATTGTAAGGAAAAGCATCTGTACTGATGTTTAAGAAATAAGATTCTCACTAGAAGAGACAACAATTATAGAATGAAAGAGGCCAAGGAAAATTGTAACATTAAATATGGAAAGGGAAAAGTGACATTATTATTATAAATAATAATCAAGAGTCCCGACGGCTTGGACTGTCGTGTCAGAAGAGAACATCTCTCTCTCTCTCTCTTTCTCTCTCTCTTTTTTTTTAGATTTTATTTATTTGTTCGACAGAGAGAAAGAGAGAGCACGAGTGGTGGGGGGGACAGAGAGAGAGGGAGAAGCAGGCTGCCTACTGATCCAGGGCTGGACCCTGGAATCATGACCTGACCTGAAGGCAGACGCTTAACCAACTGAGCCACCCAGGCACCCCCTGAAGATAATATCTCTGTGTTGCCAGCCCTTCCTAGCCAGTAACCCTCAAAAATAGCTACCATCTTCCCCCGGCCAGAAAGGACCTTGGGAGAAGGCAAGAAAATGAGTGACTTCTGGACTGCTTAGGACTGTAGAATTGTCCTACAGGGACCATTCATCTGTGGCTCTAAAATGTTTCCTTTTGGTGGCATTTGTGTGACTCAAGTATTTGACTCAAGTATTCTTCTTTCTTCTACTGGCTCCCTAAGAGGCAAGAAATTATTGTGAAATCAAGAAAATGCATAAGCAGCCTAACTTTGCCTCTTTCGAAAGTTGCCTTCTTTGAGCTTGTACCCTTAGATAAGTCATCCCTGCTTTCTGAGCCTCAGTTTCCTAATCTGTAAAACTGGTGTACAGTAATGCCCATCTTGCTAGATGGTAAAATTTAGAGATAATGCGTATAACGTACTTAGTGTATATATTCAATAAATGGTCAGTATTATCCTTATTATTTTCACTGGCATACAAAAATGTTTCATGAGTTGCAAAACTTCATATACATGTCAAATAGCATTAGTTATGTTTCAATTTTATCAGAAATCATACATAACACCACTGGTACTGTGCAAAGAAATCCCACAGAACCTGGCTTTCCCTCGGTGTGCAGCAAGTACATATGGGTAGGATCCACAGCCTGCGGAAGAAAACCACCCAGCAGATATCTGAGTTCACCATAAGCCTTGTCATTTAGGGGCATAGACCAGGGTATAGTCATCATTGGGATGGAGATGGAAGGAATAGCCTTAAGCATGATCCTTTCCTGTAATGAAGAGCAGTTAATAAAATCCTTTTGGAGAAGCACAAACATTGGCCCTTCAGTAGTAGGTGGAGAAGGTAGAAGTGTAGGCTGGGATTGTTTTTGGTGTTCTGTGACCACACCACAGACTACAATATGTTTTTAATAAGGAATTGTTCATAAATGGACCACAACTGCTTTATTAAGCCTAAATTAAGTGCATGTTTGAGAGAATAAAGCACTATTAAAGAGGGAATTCACTGATATTTTCTTATTATAAGCTATTACTTTTGACATGTGAGGGCTCCATTCTGTCCAGGAGATCTTGGCTTTCAGAGGAACTCAAAATCCAAGCAAGAGATTGATCTAGCTAAAGAGAAAATGATGGCCTTTCTGAAGGGTGTGGGTAATGGTCACAAGAATGATGATAGCCAGCTAGGAATCTCATTCTCAGTTGGGCCAAAGGAAAAGGACATTCTGGGAAGATTCTGCCTCCAAGTCAAGCATTGTAATCATTAACATCTATTGTAAGCTTCCAGCTGTTTGCCAGGATCATCCTATGCAATTTACAAACATCACCTTGTTTAATTCTGGTGACAGTTCTCTGAAGTAGTTATTATTAGTGTCACTTACAAAAGACTGCTGCTCAGAGAGATTCAGAAACATGCCTAACATTGCACAGCTAGCATGTGGTAGAATGAGGATTCCAACCAGGTCTGGCTGCCGGGCTCCAGAGCTGACATCCCAGGCTGACTATGGCTATTCCTATGACATCACTGTATAGTGTCCATTCTTGTTTTCAGGGTGTGTCCTCCAACACCTGTTCCCAACTTCTTCCTCAGTAATAGAACCCCAGAAAAGTTAGGTAGACATGTTGCTCCCCAAAGTAAAGACACATTTCCAGTCTCCCCGCAGCTACATGGGGCCATATGACTAAGTATTGGGCAGCAGGAAAGAAGTTTGAAGCCATGAGTTCAATTTCTGGGAAGTGTCCTTAAAGAGAAGGGACGTGCCCTTCCCCTCCCCTTTGCTCTCTTTCCTTTTCCAGCTGCTTAGAATGCAGATATGATGACAAAATTTGGAGCCATCATCTTGGGCGACAAGACAGAAAGGGCTTATTGAAGATGGCAAAGGAGTAACATAGGAGTCTGATCACTGACAATTGTGGAACCACAGTAACAACCCTGGTCTGGCTCTCTAGCACTTAATGTGCAGGATGGAGAAACCTTAACGTCCTAATTTTGGGTTTTCTGTCAGTGAGCTGGATAGAATCCTATCTATTGCACTAGATACCTCCATTCTTTCCCCCATCTCTTCCTACTTAAAGTCAGTGTTCTTTTCTGAATTATCTTCTTCCCCCCCATGTATTTCACCCAAATGGATTCAAGTTACACATGTATCATATTAAACAGAGCACCAAAGGGCCAGAAGGATACCCTAGGACCTCTGAGAAGGCAGGTTTGAGTTGGAGACAATGACTGGGCTCTTAGAGGTAATGTTCTTGGCTTGGTCAGCAGAGAGGGATTAGTTCAAACCCAGTTCTTCCTTCTCAGTTGCCTCCCTGCCCATTTATGAGGCAAAATATGAATCTTGCCAACAAAATCTTTCCAAGAAAATAAATTCAAGTCATCCTGCTTCTCTGATTTCTCTCCTGCCATCATTCCCAGAAAGATGCACATGATGTGGCTGTCATGAAACATCTGTCTCTAATCTCACCCAAAAGTGCCAGGTTACAGGCAGGACCAGGCCAGACTAGACTGGACTTTTCCCTCCTGTGTGTGTCATCCTCGTTTATCTTCCAGGACATGTCCATCTGAGTATGACTGCAAAGAGAAAGAGTTCTTACATCTCCCATGGGAGTGGTTCAAAGAGTTCCAGGATGGATGAGACCTAAAGGTTCCCTGAATCACTGAATCTTAAAGCCGGAGAAGCTACAGAGGTCACTTCGTCCAATAAATGATGATCTTACAGTTGGAGGAAGCAACCTAGTCAAGGCCAAATAGTTTGTTACTAGAGAATTGAGATCACTAATAATAATAATAACAACAACAAAAGAAACATTTAATCAGCTCTTGCTATGTGCCAACCCTTTGCTAAGCACTTAACATGGACTATATAATTTAATTCTCATAACAACCCAATGAGATAGGTACCCAATCCAGAGTTTCAGAGAAATTAAATAACTTGCCTGATTGTACAAGATGATAGGCTTTGGCTTAGGATTCAAACCCGAGTGTCTTTGTTGCTTGAGCCTGAACTCAACTCTTTTTACAGCATCATGCTACCAGTTCATTACTTGTTAAAGCGAGACAATGTCACAATCTCCTTCTTCGCAATCGGCCCATCCAGACACCTTGTAGTCTCACAGAGTTGTTGTCATCAAGCTTATTCACACACAGTGCTGTCCATGGGACACCCAAAGACTTTGACACAGATAGTCCCCTCTGTGGAAGTCTAAAATCCATATCTGCAGAAAGATTGGGCTTCACGTCTATCCACAGACACTAACCTAAGAAACCACTTTCAAGGTTCAGGCAAAAGCCTGAGGCCGGGATCTTCCCATCCCTTCATACTTTCACTAGCTTATTCAGTCCTTCAAGAAGTATTTATTCAGGGGGCGCCTGGGTAGCGCAGTCGTTAAAGCGTCTGCCTTCGGCTCAGGGCGTGATCCCGGCGTTCTGGGATCGAGTCCCACATCGGGCTCCTCTGCTTATGAGCCTGCTTCTTCCTCTCCCACTCCCCCTGCTGTGTTCCCTCTCTCGCTGGCTGTCTCTCTGTCACATAAATAAATAAAAATCTTAAAAAAAAAAAAAGAAGTATTTATTCAGTCAAATAAAACTGTGTTCACATTAGGGATAAAGAATCAAACAAAAGAGATCTGGTGCCTGACTCTAAGGGACATTTCGGTGGGAGAGGTGGACAACAAATGCATTATTTCACAAACATTTAGTGGCAATTGTGATAAGCGCCACAAAGGAAAAGTCCATATGAGTGTATAAAAGTGTGTACCTGGCAAGCAAGTGGGATGTGAGAAGGCTCTGAGATGGATAGAAACTTGGTAAATTCAAGAACCTGAAAGAAGCTGGGGTGCTGAAGACACGACTAGGAGTCAGACCACTTAAGGTCTAAGACGCCATGTTAGAATGTTGGACTTGATCCCAGGAGTAAGAATGAGCCATTGGAGAGTTTCACACAGGTGAATGATGGAGTCTGATTTGCATTTATAAATAATCACTTTAGAAGCTAAGTGCAGAAGACATCGATTGGAGTGGAGGCAGAGAGGCCTTTCAAGCTGTCATAGTCATGCAAGTGAGGGATGGTGAATTTGCCCAAAAGAGCAGGCAGAGGAGGGAGACAAGTAAATGCATTAGGGATAGTAGATAAAATCGACAGGGCCTGCATGTGGGATTGAAAATCTCAGAAGACCGGCCTTATCTAGAGACATAGGTTTGGGAGCTGTCATGCTGTGGATGGTATTTGAAGCCACAGAAACGGGTGAGATCTCCCAGAGGGAAGTAACAGGAGAAGAAGAAGTGGTCTAGGATTGAAACCTGAGAAGTTCTACCATTAAACATCAGGCAGAAGGAAAAGATTCATCAAAGGAGACTGAGAGAATATATGGCCAGAGAAGCAGAAGCCAGCCAGGAGTCTGTGGTGTCACAGAAGGCAACAGAATGTTCCAAGAAGGAGGGGATGGTCAGTGGTGTGAACACGCCATAGTGGACAAGAAAGATGAAAAGTCTTTCTTCATCTTTGAAGCTCTCGGGCTGGTGACTATGTGGAAGTGCTGGGAAGATGGCATGACAGGGCAGGGCATGGAAACTCCTCGCCAACCCTTGCCCCATGCATCTCTTCCAATTCATTGGAATTGGTTGCTCTATCTTTTATAATAAACCAGTAAGCCAGGCACTGGTCTAGAGACTTCTACTCAAAGCAGAAGTGCAAAGACCAATATGTCAATTTCATCTAGAAATATGCCTATTATAGATCACCTTTAAATCTATGACAGCAGTCTTCCCAAAATGTTGCTACTAAGAGTTATTCAGGGAATGATTAAGGAGGATAAATCAGATGCAGAAGAAGACGTGTTCCTAGGAAGGTGGTTGAGTATGTTCCAGAGCCAAAAACTAAAGGGTAAATTTTGAACCAGATGAGGATGATAATAATGATCATTTTATGAACATTAGTTTGTTAAAAGGAAACATAAGATAATATATTCAGAAATTTTTAAGATTCAAAAAAATAAAAACATTGCAAGCTAGTGTTTATAGTTAAAATATTTTTAAATATTTCTGTTAATTGAAGAATTTGAAAGAGACTTAGAGGAACTATTGTATAAGAATTTATATTTTTGAATATTAGTTCCTGAAGATGACTTCATTACTAGAGAAACTTCCCAGCTCAAGGACATATATAATAGCATTGGTTCTTATTTTTTAATCTGGTTGACATCACGTGGAAATGTATTATAAATTTTAGAATGTCATTTTCCTGACATATCTGAATATATATCTTCCTGAATGAGGGCTTTGCTTAAATGTCATTCTTTTTATTATTATTATTATATTATGTTAGTCACCATACAGTACATCCCCGGTTTCCGATGTAAAGTTCGATGATTCATTAGTTGCGTATAACACCCAGTGCACCATGCAATACGTGCCCTCCTTACTACCCATCACCGGTCTATCTCATTCCCCCACCCCCTCCCCTCTGAAGCCCTCAGTTTGTTTCTCAGAGTCCATAGTCTCTCATGCTTCATTCCCCCTTTTGATTACCCCCCCTTTCTTTATCCCTTTCTTCCCCTACCGATCTTCCTAGTTCTTATGTTCCATAGATGAGAGAAATCATATGATAATTGTCTTTCTCTGCTTGACTTATTTCACTGAGCATTATCTCCTCTAAATGTCATTCTTGAGCAAGGATTAAAATAAATCCACTAGGATACATTGCTGCTTCATGATCAAAGGCTATACTATGTCAGTATTTTAATGTGGTTACATTTAGCAAAATTTGAGGGAAAAAGCTTATAAATATTAACCTCTTTATAATTTTAATAATTTCTAGAAATTCTTGATTTCGTGAAGGTAAAAGGATCTAAATTCCAATGCTTGTTACTAAGTATGTGTTCTTTTTCCAATGCTTATGATAGTATCAGCCGCGCAGACTTTGAATAATTAGTCCAAAATGTGAATTAAACAGTCCAAAAACAATAATGACGCCCATTGAGTAGAGCCCATATTACTGACTTTAGCAAAAGCCATTGCAATAAAGTGGTGAAGATTGAAGCCAAGTTGGAATGAAACCCAGAGTGAATTGGAGGGAAGGGTGTGGGGATGACCATTTCTACAGACCCTTTCTCATTTTAGACTTACCCTGGATTAGCTCTGGCTCACAATCTTTTCAGGGTCACCCTAATTCTCGCCTCAGTCCCATAGGAGGAAGATGTTAGAAGATTGGAACCAAAACCCCCTGGCTCCAGTCCAGCCCCAAGACTAAGATAATGATTGAAGAAATAAAAAGCACTAAATCTCAGTTTATATGAACTGGGTCAATATTTTTTAGAAACTTGCAATATTAAATTATTTTATAAATGTTACATGTAGGCTTGGGGAATGGTAATTTTCTAACAAGCTAGGAGTTGACTACAGGGTCAGAATAATAGACGTTATTTGACGCTGAGAGAGCTGGGACAAGAAGGTGTGAAGGAAGCCAAGGTGTCAAAGACAAGAAGTAATCAAGTAGGAATAAGGTTCGGGACTGAGGATCAGGATAGCTGAGGACGCTTGGCCAAATAAAGGCACTCAAAGTGGAATCCAGGGGTGTGGGATTCAGGGGTGTGAAAAACTCACATAAATGTTAGGTGGCAGGGCACATGGGTGGCTCAGTCAGTTAAGCGTCCGACTCTTGATTTTGGCTCAGGTCATGATCTCAGGGTCGTGTGTGTGAGCCCAACATTGGGCTCCAGGCTCAGTGCAGAGTCTGCTTGAGATTCTCTCCCTCTTCCTCTGCCCCTCCTCTGCTCACACTCTCTCTCTCTCAAAAATAAAATTAATTAATTAATTAATTACATGTTAATTGGCTAGAGTGGGAGAAGTTACCACTGCCTCAAAGGTCTGGGCTTTTAGCCATATGGACACAGCCTCAATATTTCTTCCACCCACCCTATGAAGTATCATTAGTCTCATTTTACATATGACAACTTGCCTTGGGTCACACAGCCAGTGAGTGGCAGACCCAGGATTCAGCCCCAGGCGACCTGACCCAGGACTCAGCACAATACTCACGTACTGTAACACCTGAGCTCTCTCCTCCTGGTGCGATGTACTATCATTTATAGGTGGAGGCTCCCTTGCTCCAGGCCTTCTACTCTAGCTTCTTAATCATACCGATTTCCATGTTTAGGGGCCAGGGGCACAAAGCAATCTTCACGAGCTTACTGCAAACCTCTCTGCACCCTACTCCTAGTTCTGATCTAGCGAGCTAGCAGAAAATTCTTCAGTTTAGCGTCTTGATGAAAAATCTCTCCATTATCTTAACATCCTCTCTCTATGGGAACCGAACACCTAAAGCACCTCCAAAGGCACACCGGGACTACCAGTTAATTAGATCCTCAAATTAGGTCCTGGATGCTGAGCTTCCCCACCTAGGACAGTTTATGCCACGCGGAAGACCCACGAAGGACAGCGGGAATCCAACACACATGGTTGCAAAACATGGCCAACTGAGCAACCTTTGTCCTCATTCACTGTGCCAGACTCGCGGGCTGGCTCCCGGGCTCTGACTGCGAACAGCTGTCTCAGCGCGTACTGACAGAGCAGAAAGTCACGTCGAACTGTGTGTGCATGCCCATCGGAATGTGTGCGTCGCTGTATGTTTGAATACTTGTGTACATCTAAGAGAGGACTCATAGATGTCCCAACCCTGAATGCTTATTCCGTCCTACCCGCCCCTTCTAGGCACGTGGTGGAGCGTAAGAGAGAAGTGAAGCAAGATGCAAATCAGCTCATTCCCCTGAGTGTCAGGCAACACGAAGCCTGATGTTTGGGGACCAAATCCGTTTGTTTGTATCTTTGTTTCAGCTGAAGCTCTTCCATTCCCACATGCCCCAGGGATGAAGTGCAGAGCCCCCGTGGGGCCTGCTGGAGCTATTTTCCCAGTTGCTAAGCAATATCAGTCCCACTTCATGCATGGTGAGCTCATGCCTGTGCTGTGGCAGTGGCTGTGGGCGATCTGGGATTAGCTTTACAACAACCCGAAAAAGGGGGGCAGGTGGGGGGGAAGCGTGTATGTGCGAACAGCACACATGAGCAGTGACAAAGTGATGAAGGATGCCCAGAGCCACGAGGAGCCGTAAAAACAATGATGCCATTTTAAGGATCTACTCTATGCCAGGTATTAGGCTAGGCACATGAGTTCACCGAAATAGGGAGGACACAAACAGGGGAGGCGGCCCCAGGAGAACAGACGCCTGCCATTCACAGTTGTATTTGCCTCACATGGTGCCTGGCACATGCTATGAGTTGAGAAATTATTATTCAAATAAGTGAGTCACCGTCTTTAAGAGCAGGAAAGAGCCACCATCTAATCCAATTCTGTCATCTTACTATACGAGACAATCTTTTGGAGAAAACCCATATACACACCCTCGGTCTATCCCTCATACACATCTGACTCCCATTTAGAAGGCCCACACAGGAAAGCTGCAAATAGAGGAGGCTCTGGCCTTCTGCTCCCCACTGCAGAGGACCCAAACAACCACTGGCAATCAAGAAGAGAAGGTGGGAACCATGCCTGATTGCAAGGATTTGACTTGGCCCTTCATTCCCACTCCGACCACCTCCCCCAGCCTAGGCCCTGAGGCCTCCGGCGTGGGCTGCTTCGACGGGATCCTCGCCATTCCCCCTGCCTCCTTTCTCCTGCTGTTTCTCTTCCAGACCATTCTGATAACACAGCAGCAATGGTTTCTCTTCCTGCAATCAGTTCCTTCCCAAGAGCGTGCCCTGGTCTCTCCCCACCCCCACAAAGCAGCCTTCTTCCTACAGGCTTCTCCCCACTACCTGGGTTTATCCAACCTCCTCTCCCACAGAGCCCCAATCCTGCCTGCTGCTCCTGCCAAACCAGGCCTCTTTGCAGCCACCACACACATCTTAACCAGACCCAGTTGTGAGCCTTTGACAAAGGACCCCAATCTTCTCTTCGTCAAACTGCAGTCATTACCTCTGTGTAAGACCTCCTCCTCCAAGAAGTCATCCCTCTCCATTCTTTCTTTTCATCTGGATTTCCAGGGATTTTTTTTTTAACTGTGGTAAAATAAACAACATAAAATTTATCACTTTAACCATTTTTAAGTGTACAGTTTAACATCATTAATATATTCACATTCCAGAACCCTCTTGTTTTCCTAAAACTGAAACTCCACACCTATTAGATAATAATTCCCCATTTCTCCCTCCCCTTCACCCCTAACAACGACCATTTCTGACTTAGAAATTTGACTACTCTGGGGGCACCTGGGTGGCACAGCGGTTAGGGGCCAAGGGCCTTCGGCTCAGGGTGTGATCCCAGAGTTCTGGGATCGAGCCCCACATCAGGCTCCTCTGCTAGGAGCCTGCTTCTTCCTCTCCCACTCCCCCTGCTTGTGTTCTCTCTCTCTCTCTCGCTGGCTGTCTCTATCTCTGTCGAATAAATAAATAAAATCTTAAAAAAAAAAAGAAAAAGAAAAAAGAAATTTGACTACTCTGGGTACCTCATATAGGTAGACTCATACAATATTTGTCCTTTCGTGTCTGGCTTATTTCATTTACCATAATATCTTTAACGTTTGTTCATGTTGTAGCACATTTCGGATTTTCATTCCTTTTTAAGGCCAAAGAATATTCCATTGTATTTTGTTTATCTATTCAACTGCCGACGGACATTTGGATTGTTTCCACCTTTTGGCTATTACAAATAATGCTATAAACATTGGTCTCCAAATATCTGAGTTCTTGTTTTCAATTCCTTTGGGTACATACCCAGGACTGAAGTTGCTAGATCATTCAGTAACTCAATGTTTAATTTTTTGAAGATCTATCATATTGTTTTCCACGAAGCTGAACCATTTTACATTCTCATCAGCAAAGCACAAGTGTGCCAATTTCTCTACATCCTTACCACACGCATTATCCTTTACTTTTGTTTGTTTTTAGAATAGTTATTCTAATAGGTGTGAAGAATAGCTATTCTAATGTCATTGTGGTTTTTTAATCTGCATTTTCCTATGGCTAGTGATGGTGAGCTCTTTTCATATGCTTATTGGCTATATCTTCCCTGTAGAAATAGCTATGCAAGTCCTTTGACCATTATTTAATTGGGTTGTTTTTGCTGTTGTTGACTTACAGGAATTCTTCACGTATTCCAGATACTAATCGATTATCAGATATGTGGTTTGTAAATATTTTCTTCCATTTTGTGGCTTGCTTTTACACTGTGTTGGTAGTGTCCTTTGATGCACAAAAGTTTTAAATTTTGATGAAGTCCAATTTATCTGTTTTTTCTTTTGTTGCCTCTGCTTTTGGTGTCATCAAAAAAAATCATTGCTGAATCTACTGTCATGAAGATTTTTTCCTGTATATTCTTCTAAGAGTTTTACAGTTTCAGCTCTCATTTAGACTGCTTAAATCCATTTTGAGTTTAATTTCTGTAGATGGCATTAGGTAAGGCTCTAATTTCATTCTTTTGCAGTGAAAATCCAGGTTCCCCAACACCATTTGTTGAAAAGACCATCCTTTCGTCTTTGAATGGTCTTGGTACTACTGTTTAGAATCATTTGACCGTATGTGCAAGGGTTTGTGTCTGGGCTCTCTACTCTATTCCACTGGTTTATAGGTCTGTCTTTATGCCCATACCGTATTGTTTTGATTACGGTAGATTTGTAGTAAGTTTTGAAATCAGCGAGGGTGAGAGCTTCAACTATTCTTTTTCTTTCTTTTTTTTAAGATTTTATATATTTATTTATTTATTTATTTATTTATTTATTTATTTATTGAATTGAAAGAGAGAGAGAGAGGGCACTCTCGAGAGAGCACAAGCAGGCGGAATGGCAGAGGGAGAAGAAGCAGGCTCCCCCCTGAACAGGGAGCCTGCTGCGTGGCTCAATCCCAGGACCCTGGGATCATGACCTGAGCCAAAGGCAGACGCTTAACTGGCTCAGCCACCCAGGCGCCCCTCAACTGTTCTTTTTCAAGATTTTTTTTTTTTTTTTTTGACCGTTTGTGCTCCCTTGAGATTATATATGAATTTTGGGAGGTATTTTTTTTCCTATCTCTGGAAAAAAAGAAAAAAACTGGCATTTTGTAGGAACTGCATTTAATATGTAGATCGTTTTGGGTAGTACCTGGGAAGTTTAAAAAATATTTTCTTAAGGTTATTTATTGTTTTTGTGTGTGAATGTCTTCTTTAGCCAACTTAATGATAGAGTTCTGACCATTAAAACTGTGTCTTCTGTCTTTTCTATCTCTCTTTGTGTCCAAAACAATACTGAAGACACTAAGCTATAGACAAAAAGAGGAATTATTATTTTGCTAAGTATATTTCTTTAACAGGGAAAGTGGGGAACTATTGACTAACTACCCCCAGATTTTTTTCTAAGTTTGGATTTTTCTATCGGATGATTTACAGCTAACCAAGAAAATAACAGGGGCCACCAATCCCTGTCATAGATGGAAGACACACACTCCCTTCCTGGATCACCATTTAAGCTGATACACTGACTGCAGGCCACGCCAGAGAAGCCAACACCTCTTCCTTCCCTGATAATTCCAGTTATGCTACTGTTTGGATATGACTGTTCATAAGAAACCTGAACAGAGGGCTGCCTGGATATCTCAGTTGGTTAAGCATCCCACTCTTGATTTCAGCTCAGGTCATGATCTCAGGGTCATGAGATCAAGCCCCGCATTGGGCTCTGCCCTGAGCATGGAGCCTGCTTAAGATTCTCTCTCTCCCTCTCCCTCTGCCCCTTCCAACCTCCCCCCACCCCCAACCTTGTTCTCGCTCTCTCTCCCAAAAAAAAAAAGGGGGGGGGGAAGCCTATGTTGATGTTACAATTGTCATGTTATGGGGGTAATTGTAATTAAATTAATACCATTTATTCAGAGTTTGCTATATGTCCAATGCTAAGCAATAAGTATGTTTTACATGCATTATCTTAATGTTCAGGGACAATCAGGGGCAAGAGTTTGTAGAAAGGAAAAAAGTTTTGGTATCTAATTCTCACGTGAGTGGGAGAACTCAGGAAAAGAAGTCTAAGTAGAGTGCATTTTAACATATAGGGAGTAAACTGCTAGTTATATACAAAATTGAAGTAATCACACATTAGAAGGGTATTTTCAGCTTGCGTTTCCTCTGAGTTTGGGTTCTATCTGTAATAGTTCCATAGTGCTGGCCTGTAAAGAACCAAAATGAAGTCCTTCTAAACAGAGCGCTGCAGAGCTGAAAATACACAGCACAAGCAAAGGGCAAGACGTGGTCCCAGCAAACTCGCCCACCAGAAAGGTGGTTCCAAGAGTCAATCTTGGTTCCAAGAGTCAAGGCAAGAAAACCTTCTTACACCATGGCTCACACTATGAGCTGAGCCTTCCCGAACCAACGGAAATTTCTGGCCACTGGTGGGGAGTGTTGACAAGTTAATTACTAAGCCTGTAGAGTCTGTGGTAACTGCTGGGTTGTCCACAAGAATCATGCGGTGCCAGATGTTGCTGTTGCACTGAATGACATGTCAGATGTGTCAGGCACTAGGACCAAGCCGATTTGTTGCCACGGCAACCGACAACTGAGATTAAACAGTAGTTTCCCTTGAAATTAGTTGGCATCACATAGACCGAACAATTGATTGGTTGGGGACATTTTTAGTTTTCCATGATGTTTTGGTTCTTGTATAACCTAGTGTTGAGATCCTAACAGAGCAAGGATGAAGAAACTCGGCAGTGAGCAGTTGCCACCTATAAAACCTGAGCTTCCTGAAACCTCTCTTTGTGTTTTCTACCATATCTTGATTCAGTGAGCCACCTGTTCCTCTCCCAGAATTCCCCATTCCTCACCAGCATTTCCTGATTAATCAATCTGCCAGATCTCCTTTGCGTATCCACCCTTCAACCCTGAAAACATTACGCGTTCCTTTAATTTGGTCTGATCCCCATAAAAATCAAGTCAGGTGGCCCACAGAAAAGCACTCATCTGCTCATAGACCAAACCCCTAAGTCCAACCAGCCAAGGGACCAAATATACGCAAAGAGCTCCAGAGCGGATAGAAGATGAGTTTACTCAATCCAGTTTCACTACTGCAAAGTAACGTGTAGTGAATGCACTAATAACATCGGTCTCTAGTGTCATTTTTGATAACTGAGGCAAATATTTACATGCTTCAGGTCTTATTTAATCTACTTATTTGTCTTTGTGGTATGTGTCATAATCCTTCAATGGCTTCTTCCTGCCAAGAATATAAAGTGCCAACTCCTTACATCAGCAGTCAAGGGTCTGCAAAGTACTCCCTGGCCTATACTCTCCAGTCAAGCCTGGCTGGTTTCCTTCAAGCATATCCACACATTTCTGCCTCTGCGTCTTTGCTTATCACACTTTCTGCCACTGTAATGGCCCCTATGCCTCACCATCACCAGGTTCCTGCCAACTGCCAAGTCCTGGGTCAAGTCAAAGCAACTGAAAGGATAAGAAGTTAAAGTTCAGGAAATTTCCCAGAACCAAAGTTAAGGAATAGAAACTAGGAGAGGAAATGTAAGAAGTTAGAGGATGAATCCAGACAGACCTATATCCAATTTTCAGTAGAGGGAAGATATAAAATCAAAAGGAGGAAGTAATTAAAGAAATAATGCAAGAAATTTTCCCCAAACTAAAATGAGTTCCTAGATTGAGGGAGCCCACCAAGTTATAGAAAAATAGGATCCACATAAAGATATATTGCTATAAAATTTCAGAATGGGCGAATTAATAAGAAGATCCTAAAAAACTTCCAGAGAAAGAAAGAAAAAAACCCATAAAGAATCAGAATTGCTTGGACTTTCCAAGAACAAGAATAGAAGCTAACATACAGTGGAACAATGCCTTCAAAATTATGTGCAGAAATCTTTTCCAAATAGAAGGCAAAAGCCAGCCAAACTTTCAGTCCAGTGTGAGAGTAGAATAAAGACATTTTTAAAAATTTGTCTCTCATGTACCCTTTATCTCCCATGTACCCTTCTCAAGAAGCTACTGCTCCCCGGGGCACCTGGGTGGCGCAGTCGTTAAGCGTCTGCCTTCGGCTCAGGGCGTGATCCCGGCGTTCTGGGATCGAGCCCCACATCAGGCTCCTCTGCTGGGACCCTGCTTCTTCCTCTCCCACTCCCCCTGCCTGTGTTCCCTCTCTCACTGGCTGTCTCTCTCTGTCAGATCAATAAATAAAATCTTTAAAAAAAAAAAAAAAAAGAAGAAGCTACGGCTCCCCTAAAAAAGAGTGGGGGAAGGAGAAAATAAAGCAAGAAAGAAGAAGATGTATTATGCAGAAAATAGAGGATTTTTTTTTTTTTTTGAGAGAAAGAGAGAGAGAACAAGCGGGGAGAAGGGTCAGAGAGAGAGAGAGAAGCCGGCTCTCTGCTGAGCAGGGAGCCCAATGTGGGGCTGGATCCCAGGACCCTGAGATCATGACCCAAGCCGGAGGCAGACGCCTAACCGACTGAGCCACCCAGGTGCCCCCAAAATAGGGGATTTAAATCAGAGGAGAGCATGATGGCAGGGTATGATAGTGGAGGGAATCCCAGCTTTGCAGCAGGCCTGGAGAGAAACCTGCACAGTCAGAGCACTGAGAGGGACCTGAAAGGGGTTACGGGGTAGATCAATAATCTGCCTGATCCTTCCGATACTGCTGAGAGGAATTTTATGACTCTGTAAGAGTTTGAGGAAAATTTTTGATAGATTCATAGAAAACTTGAAAAATCACTCCAGGGGGAAAAAAATGTGTAAAACAAAGAAATGTAATTATATCTTGTGGCACAACTATTAATACTGTTTATATAACCATAATCATGTAAAAATGTAGTATTGGCTGAAGCAAAATTGTGACATAATTGTGGGGTGTAGCAAAGGAAACGTTATGTATATTGCAGGACAGAGAACTCAACTATGCAAACTATGTGCTCTAACGATTGTGAGAGACCCTAAAATGTTTATCTCCCATGTAGGAGGCCAACACATGATGTCTTAAGTGAAAAAAAAATCCAACTAGGGAAAGCAAATTACTTAGAGACGTAAAAGTAAAGCACGATGTAAAAGCCAAGGGTTGCAAATAACACACACTGTCAGGGATAGGACTTACAGATGGGGCAGGTGGACTTCGGAGTCGCTTTCTGTTATCAGCCCTATCACACTACTTGACTCTTTGTTATATTCATGTATTACTTGAATTAAAAAAAATTAATAGGGCAGGAACAAGAGGGAAAGCAAATGGCACAGTGAGAATAGATGTTTATGCCATGAAGCCTTAGAATTAAAGAAGTAGAGGGACCTTAGAATTCATTAGTTGGTAGAGCTTCTCATGAAAATGGAGCAGAGACAGGTGTGATGGACTGGGTGGGCTTTGACATCAAGCGAATAGTGACCACAGCAAAGACAATGAAGTCTCACATACTTGGAAGGAGGTATAGGAAATACCTGCCCAGAAAAGATGTGCCACTCAGTACAGGTGATTCGAAGCTTTTTCTACCTGCCCAGGGGGAAAGCATGTGTCATAAAATCAGAAGGGTGGGGCACTAGAGCAGAGAAGCAAACACAGACGAAGTCCTCTGAATATGTCTATCATCTTCTACCTGGCAAAATGTATTCACAACACCCCACTAAACCCCCAATGAAGGGAGATTCTCAAGCTTTGCAAGCCCAGTGACTACTGGGGATAATTTCAGCCATATTGGAGGTCATTGCCTGTTAGCAGACTGTCCTTAATTTAGTGAACATGAAAATTTTTTGTAAAAAACTTTCATAGGTTTACTCTGACTGAAGTCTCCAAATTTCCCCTTAAGATTTCATGTTTGTTCAATGCAAATTCACTTACAAAGGAGTTTTCCAAAGCAAGACCATAGACACGCAGTGCTGTCCACCCTTCCATGTTGTTCCTAAAGCCTAGAATTCCTTCTCCCCTACTGCCACTTTCATCTGGCTAACTGGGCCCTTTATTAAGACTTCTCAGGCATCATTTTCCTGTAGGAAGGCTTCTTGGGCCTCTTCCTATATCCTACTCCCCAACCAAGGTGAATACGATGGTTTTCCTCTGTGCTCCCAGAATGTGTTGTGTATAGCTCTACTTTAAACTTAGCCCATTGAAACAGAACTAACCCATGGCCATCTGTCTCCTCCAGTGGATGGAAGGATCATTTGCCTGTGTCATCTGTCTCCCCTATAGGACTGTAAATCTCTGAGGTATGTAGCCATCTTTGATTATCTCTGGGTTTCTACAAGTACTGGCACCAAATTGGACCAGCGAAGAAAGTGGCAGTCGCAGATGGTGGTTAAGACCTGAAGAATGAGTGTTACTCCCTGAATACAGAACAAATTAGAAGAGGAGGCCTCCTGTGAATACAAACGGTTTAGCAACAAAGGCCTGGCTAGACTTAAGGCTTTATCTACCCTACCACTTGGTGCCCTTGTCCAGGGTATAAGCTACAGGACTTTACGCAATTCCTGTGCTTACCAGTTGTGTGACCTTGATTGCATACTCTCAATGTCAGCTTTCTCTTCTGTTAAGGACCGAGAACAGTAAACCTCATCTGGTAAGGTTGTTTGGGTAATCTTATCCAATCTTACTCAAAACTAATCTTATCAGAAGTATTGCATGAAAAAGTCTTTGCTAAGTGCCTGGTACAGAGTAAGAGCTTCATAACTAGTAGAAGTTATCGGGATTATTGTTTATAACAAGGTACCAAGGAGCCACTGGGGGCTTTGAAGCAAAATAATGACATTTTTGTGTTTGACAAAGGTTGTTCCAGCAGTGGCATGGTGGATAGACTGAATGGGAGCAAGATAGAGGCAGAGAAAGGAGGAGTTGGGAGCCTATTTCCAACGGCCTGATGAGAGATAGAGGGCCCGAGTCAAGGTAGAGCAGACATGAGGGGCGGAGCAGCAGAAACGTTTTCTGCACATCCTTTGGCGCTCTGCAGTTCTGCCTCCCTGCCGAGCCTCCCCCCCAAATCATCAGGAACCTGTGCAGTGAGCCCTGCTCCGAGGACTGATGCCAAAGGAATTAAGCATGTAACAGTGCATTAAAATAGGCTGGTCAGAGAAGAGGAAAAACACTGTAACCCTCCTCAAGGGACTCAGAAGGCCCTAACCTGCATCCATAATCCCCCGGAAACTTCTGCAATCCAAATGTCCAAATGAGAAGGTTTAAATGAGAATGAAACCCCATACAATGCACACGTGCTCACAGACACACATGTACGTTTTTGAGATGGGTGCCAGACTGAGGGAGCCCGGGCCAGCAGAAGAATGTTTTCCAGACCCCTGGTACCAGAGCTCGCATCTGCCGGAGTTCAGGCGGGGAGTGGGACGTGGAGCAGCAAAGGAGGGGCCCCGTGCCTGATGGCCTCTCTCTAGATACTGAGCTCACGGGTTCATTCCAGATTGGAAACACATGCGCTATCAGGCAAGGCAGGAACCAGAAATCAACAACATATAAAAATATTTCCTTCCACAGACACTTTTCTCTCCATGCTCTTGCCCCTCCTCCCCCACCTCCCTTCACTTCTTTATTGGCAATGGGGCTTGCTAGGGAGGGACAGGCTCTTGTGTCCCATAAATAATAATATGAGTGGAAGCTTTACATATGGTTTGTGTCTCTATTTCTGAGTCATTCTGAATGCACCTGAAATTGTAACAGCCAAGGGAGAGACTTCCAATGGCACATAAAGCCTGCTTTGAGCACTGTGTGAAGAGGGCTTCTCTTTCTTCTTATTTCAGTGCTTTGTTTTTTCTACTAGTGCCATATGGTGGTGACACCGTCTCAACACTTACAGTCAGAACTTGGAGGGAAATCCACCTCCCAAAACACGTACCAGAGCAGAAGTGTCTTTGGAGCAAGGGCTTCCAACCTAGAGCCCACAGGTGGTGTCGAGGGAGGCCTGAGCACCCTCACTCCTTAAAATGTTGCATCGTGATGGTTTGCACCTGTGTGCACACATGGATTTTTTTTCTAGGGAGAAAGTCCACATATTGTCAAATTCTCAACCGAATCCATTACCAAAAATGTTTAGAATTACTAACTGAGCTGTTAACCAGCCCGGTGACCCTCATTCTCATCTGAAGCTTGAATCCCCTACTTATTGTTTCATTCATGCACTAATCCAATTCATGCTTGAACACCTCCAGTGATGAAAATCTGACAGAATGGCCTAATAATTGAGAACAGAGGCATTGGAGCTGAGCCTCCAAACCAGGTGTTCAAAGCCTGGTGTTGCCACTTTCTAACTGTGACTTTGGGCTGTATGTTAAGCCTAGCTCGTCCTCATTTTCATCATCTGTGTGTATGGATTATAACACCTCTTAGGTATGTTGAGATTAAATGAGGTAATGTATGCACAACTTTCAGCACAGCACGTGGGAGCATTGTAAGTGGACAAGTGTCGCTGCCATTGCTGTCATCATCATCTCTATCATTATTATTATAGAGACAACTCATTACCCTCTGAAAAAAAATGGTAATCTTTTCTGTTTCTCTTCCCTAACAAAATTCTCTTCCTTATGTTCAACCGAAATATTCTTCCCTGCAGCTTCTGGTCATTGGCCTTCCTTGACACTTGGTCATGCAGAACAAGAGAAGGGGCTCAAATACAGCCTGTCCCATCATTCTATCGTAGCGTTCCAGGGAAACTTGCATTCTAAAACAATGCATTAGAGTAATAATCATTCAATGAGAAAGAGAATATTAAAGCTAAAGAGCTTTAGACTCAAGACAACAAAGTAGACTGTTTTGTTTCGTGAAGATATTTTGACAATAAACTATCTTTATACTTCACATGGAGAGTTTTAAAATTTAAACACCCTTGAGCAAATCTAGTGTCTGGTTATACTTATCTTTTACGCAAAAGATCTTTCCCTTTCCTATCATTACCAGTACCATAACTACTACAGTATTTCTTACAAATTCTTCTAACCCCTTACCTCCCCCTGTTACGATAGACAAGGTCTCTCAGGCAACATCAGCATGTTACACACAACAGCTTATGTCTTCCCGGAGCAGAGCTAGTTGCTGATTCTGATGCACTGGTATTTCTGATTCTGTAATCTTCATGAAAGCCAGAACAATGGCAGGGATAACTGTTCTCCTTTGAGTTCCCAGCACCTACCACAGTGTCTGGCTCCTGATAGAAACGTAAAAGATAGGGGCGCCTGGGTGGCTCAGTCTGTGAAGCGTCTGCCTTCAGCTCAGGTCATGACCTCAGGATCCTGGAATCGAGCCCCATGTGTCTGCTTCTTCTCCTTCTCCCTCTGTCCCTCCCCACTGCTTGTGCTCTCTTTCACTCTCTCTCTTTCAAATAAATAAGTAAAAGCTTTAAAAACAAAAAAACTTAAAAGACATTTGTTGAATGAATGAATGAATAGTAAGTAAATGAGTGAATGAATGAACAATGAACCAACTTATATTATAAGCAATTTGTGAAAAGTAAATTAAAAGTAAATTATGTTCCTTTATTAATCCACTATGTCATATCCAATTTGCATTATAAAAATTCATGTTTTTATAGCTTTTATAATTAAAGTGCAATGAAGACACACTTCAAGTTTTCTCACTCTTGAAATCACTTCTTTTCTTGGATAAATACCCACAGATCTTTAAATCATTTCTTATGTTACATGCTTTTATACCCTTTCAGTCATCCTCATTCTTCTTTTTGGACATTGAAGGCTGATTATTCCTACACCCTAGAGATGTCAGGGTCCTTAACTTGGGTCCTTGCCAGCTCTCCAGAGTTTGCCTGATGCCCTTCTCCTTGGGGAGAGTCAGTGGCTTCAGAGTTGAAGGTTTCATGACGACCCCCTGGGAGCTGGAAGTTTAAAGGAGAAGATAATATTGAAGAGACATTTTAGGCCACTGAGCTCAATTCTTCTTTACATGTAAAGGATCTTTAAGGGTAAGTACACGGGGCTGTGTAGCAGCAGAAGTGAAACTTGTCCTTGTGACTAAATCATATGATTCAGAAGGAAGATTTTAATTCTCTAATCATGGTGGGTGCCGAAGATAATAAGACTGGAGCAAGCTTGACTATTGCCATCCTCCTTCTGGGCAGGTAACTGGTGAAGCCCTAGAAACCAGTCACTTAAAAACATCCTCTTATAGTACCTACCATGTTTTAGGTACTGTATTGGGCCAAAAGAGCCTCTGCTCTCAATGAGGTAATGAGAAATAAATACTGAGACAATCAGAAAACAATAGAGTGACACAAATAAACAACTAACAAAAAAAAATTGCTCGAACAAAAATCTATTTAAAACTTCATCCTCAATGCCAGCAAAGACATTAAAACTAAAACTTCAGTGAGATGCCACTTTTTTAAATAGTTAAAATTGACAAAGATTTAAAAAGAAACAAGTCCCCGAGCCAATGAACATGTAAAGAAAGGCATTCACCACACACCGCTGGTGGAAGGAAAAGAAGATTACTGGAGAATTTCCAGAGAGCAATTTGGCAGTTATTTGCAAAAACTTTAAGGTGCACATCCTTTGACTTGGAACTCCCACTTGTAGAAAATAAATCCTCAGGAAATTATCAGGGACATACACAAAGATATATGTGCAAAAATATTCATTGCAACATAATTCATAATAAAAAGTAAGAAACTTAAATATCTAATGTTGGGGAATTTATTAAACTGCAATATAGCTATCTGATTTTCTCAACACTTACCATCCTACTACCTTTGACCACCGTCCTCTGGTTGTCAACATCCATTTTCAGGTAGAATTGATACGATTTTTTAGGTGGTTATTACCAGCGCTGTGGACAATAGCCTACAATTTCTCCTGCTCTGGACACTAATCCTGCTTTGAATTCAACCTAAAATTAAGTGCAGCCAACCAAATTGCAAGCCTTTTTCAAACCAGTTTTTTACCACCTTGTATTTATATAATTTTTTTTTAACCTCAAGTCAGGACTTGACATTTTATCCAGTTCAATTTCACCTTATTGATTTTGGCCCATAACTCAAGTCTTTTGATATTATTTTGAAATGCCTTCCAGTTCTGGCCATGTCATATTCAACATTTTTATCAGCCGATTATATGAAGACATAAAAGATATACATATCCAGCTTGTGGGTAACACAGGAAGTCCTATATCCCGGGAGGCCTCCCTTTGGAATGGCTCTAAAGCATTAATCAGCACATAAAAAGAACAAGAGAATGCCTCCCTTACTAAAACACAACACAAAACTTGCCAAGCTTTTTAGAGGAAAGCTCCAGAAATATGTCTGGCTAAAGGCGCACACTTCCCTAACTCTTCAGTTGAGAGCACTGAGGGTCAGACAGACCTGCACTGGGGTCCCAGCTGTGGGATAGTTACTCTGTTTTTCTAAGCCTCCATTTTCTTATTTAGAAATGGAAGTCATAAAAGCAAGCACCTAATAATTTACCTATGGGTACCTAATAACCATTTCCTATCCAAGACATTCCCATATCCACACACCCAAAATACACTGTGATTCACTCAATCTAGAGAGACCCTTTCCCACACATAGGGAGACACCTTCACCTGTGACAGATCGAAAATCTAATAGTGCTTCTTTAATACAGTGATCAAAATATACCCATAAGAGTTAGCCCACTCGTGATAACAGGAAGTTCCTTTCTTGTATACTCCTTGGCTAATATTCAACCATACAATGGTGTTCAACTATTATAAATTCATTTGCTGGTAGTTCTATGTTCTTAACTTCCTTTTTCCCTTTCTCTTTTTTGTAAGGGCTCCTCTTCTACCAGGATTAGGAACAGGCAAAACAAGTAGTTGTTGGAGGGTGGCTCTCACCAGACTACCTGGGTTCAAATCATACCTCTGCCACTTACTAGTTGTATGATCTTGCAGGGATTTTGTTTTTTTCTGTGTCTGAATTTCTTCATTTGTAAAGTGTGTTTAATAATGATAGACTTGTCAAGAAGTTTGTGAATGAACATATATAAAGATCTTGGAATAGTGACTGGCACATTTATTTCTTGACACATGTCTCTACTTAGTCTATTCTCTTTACCTAAAATGTGAACCTTCTTCCTTTCTTCTAATCTGTGTTGCCACTTTTCAGCCAGCCCCAGAAGTCAGAACCAAGAAGTCTCCTTTTCTTAATTCTCTCCTGACAAATTATTCCTTTATGATCTTCAACATACCATCTAAATCTTAGGATCACTACCATATTTAACCTCTTTATACACACCATTGATTATAAAATAAATCATCAATTTAAGTAGTTTTTCAATGAGAAAAATAAAGGACTCACTACCACAACAAATATATGCACTGTTTGTCCACATCCAATTTTCAAAGCCTAAATATAAACATATGTTTTAAAATGACTATAGTTAATAATACCGTATTATGTATTGGGAAGTTGCTAAGACAGTCAATATTTAAAGTTCTCATCACAAGAAAAAAATTCTAACTATGTATGGTGATGAATGTTAACTAGGCTTATTGTGGTGGTCCTTTCACAATGTATACAAATAGCAAATCATTATGTTGTACACCTGAAACTAAATACAATGTTCTGTGTTAATTACATACCAATATTAAATAATTAAGTAAATATGAATAGGTTAGACTCATATATATGACAAAGGAAAGGTGATGGGGATAACAGAACTCTCTCACATAAGCACAGCTGGCTGTCTTGCAAAGACCTTGGATGCTATTAATCATAAAGGAGAACTGAACAGAAGCATAGGTATGATTTATACAATTCATTGCTTCTTAGAAAATGCGAATTTAAACGTTATAGCTCTCTTTGAAGTGGTAGTAAATCCTTTTTGAGTTTTTTTTATTGTGGTAAAATAAACAACATAATATTTGCCATTTTAACCATTTCCAAATGTTAATTAAGACTTGTTTTGCAACCTAACATACGATCGATCTTGGAGAATGTTCCGTGTATGCTTGAGAAAAAAATGAATATTCTGCTATTATTGGGTGATATGGTCTATATTTGTTTGTAAGGTCTAATTACTTTATAGTGTTGTTCAATCCCTTTATTTTTTATTGATGTCCTGTACAGTTCTTGTATCCATTATTAAAAGTGGGCTATTGACGTCTCTAATTATTATTGTGGAACTATCTTTTTCTCCCTTCAATTCTGCCATTGTTTGCTTCATATGCTTTGGGGCTCTGATGTTTGATGAGTATGTGTTTATAATTGTTAGATTTTCTACTTTTTAAAGATTTTATTTATTTATTTGAGAGAGAGAGAGAAAGAGAGAGCAAAGGGTGGGAAAGGGCAGAGGGAGAGGGAGAAGCAGACTCCCCGCTGAGCAGGGAGCCCGATGTGGGGCTCGATCCCAGGACCCTGAGATCATGACCTGAGCCGAAGGCAGATGCCCAACCGACTGAGCCACCCAGGCGCTCCTAACTGTTAGATTTTCTTGATAAATAAATGCTTTTATTAATATGCAATGCCCTTTTTTGCCACGTGTAATCGTTTTTTAATTAAAATCTATTTGGTCTGATATTGGTATGGTCACACTAGCATTTTGTTGGTGACTCTTTACATGGAATATCCTTTTTTCCCCCATTCTTTCACTTCCAATCTATTTGTATCTTTAAATACAAAGTGAGTCTCTTGTAGACAACATATAGTTCGATTTTTTTAATCAATTGTGTTGATCTATGTCTTTTGATGTAGGGAGGTTCATCCATTAATAATTACTGATAAAGAAGGTCTTACTCGTGATATTTTGCTATTTGTTTTCTGTTTCTCATTTGCTCCATCACTGCTTTCTACTGTGTTCAGTTGATTTTTTTTTTTGTCGTGACACGTTTTGCTTCCTTTCTCATTTCCTTTTGTGCATATTCTGCAGATATTTTCCTTGTGATTTCTCTGCAGATTATATACAATATCTTAAAGTTGCAACAATCTAATTTGAATTGATACCAACTTAACTTTAATCACTATATAGCTCCTATATAGCTCTGCTCCTCGTTTTGCTATTAACCCCATAAATTACATCTTTAAACATTGCCCGATAACATAAATTTAGAATTCCTTTTTATGTAGTTGTCTTTCAATGTTATAGAAAATAAAAAGGACTTACAAACCCAAATAATAATACTGGCTTTTATGCTTTCCCATGCATTTAAATTTATAGGAGATTTTTACTTCTTTATACAGCTTCAAATTGTGATCTAGCATCCTTTCATATCAACCTGAAGAACTTCCTTTAGCATTTCTTGAAGGGCAGGTCAGTTATAATAAACTCCCTCAGCTTTTGTTTATCTAGGAATGCCTTAATTTACCCTTCATTGTTGGAGGATAGCTTTGCAAGATACAGAATTCTTAATTGACAGTACTTCTTTTTTTCTTTCGGCACTTTAAATATATCATTCCACTGTCTTCTGGTATCCAAGGTTTCTGATGAGAATTTGGTTAATAATCTCACTGCGAATACCTTGCACGTGATGACTTGTTTATCTCCTGCTACTTCCAAGATTCTCTCTTTCTCTCGTAATTTCAACAAGTTGATTATAATGTGTCTCAAAGTGGATCTCTGAGTTTATCCTACTTGGAATTAATTGAACTTCTTGGATTTGTAGATTTACGTCCTTCATCAACTTTGAGAAGTTTTAAGCCATTAATTCTTCAAATTATCGTTTGCTCCCTTCTCTCTTTTCTCCATTTGGAATTCTTTTAACATATGTTGGTCTGCTTGATGGTGTCCACAATCCCTTAGCTATGTTCATTTTTCTTCCTTCCTTTTTCTTTCTGCTGATAATTTGAATCATCCTATCTTCTTTATTATTTCTTTGCATGCTCAAAAATGTTGAAATCCCTAGTGTGTGTGTGTGTGTGTGTGTGTTTAATTTCAGCTATGGTACTTTTTAGCTCCAGAATTTCTGTTTGGTTCCTTTATATAATTTTTATATCTATTTTTAATACTCTTATTGTGTTTTTTACATTATTTTCCCGATTTCCTTAGTGTTTGTTTATGTTTTAGCTCTTTAGCTCTTTGGCTCTTTGAGTACATATGATAGTCAATCTTTTTTTTTTTTTTAAGATTTTTTATGTATTTATTTGACAGAGAGAGAAACAGCAAGAGAGGGAACACAAGCAGGGGAAGTGGGGGAGGGAGATGCAGGCTTCCTGCTAAGCAGGGAGCCCAATGAGGGGCTCAATCCCAGGACCCTGGGATCATGACCTGAGCCAAAGGCAGACGCTTAACAACTGAGCCACCCAGATGCCCCAATAGAATCTTTTTATCATGAGTGTGTATCTGTCTTTTCAGTTCAGCTGTAAGCTACTTAAAAACAGGGACTATATTATATATCCATAATTAATATGCTATGTCCTTAGCACCATATAATGGAAAGAACCTAGTGCCCTATATAGTACCCAAACACTTACTGTATTTAATCTATGATAGTGAACAAAATCCTTTCTAAATGGTACATACATGTTCATCTTTCTAGTTAAGTGACTCCTTTGTGCCAAGATTTGAGATCAAACTCAAGCTAACCAAAACTCACATTTGTTTTTGACCCCAGCCCAGCATTTTTTTGGCACTACCGCTGACAATGTCAAGTTGCTCCTGCTTTAGGCTTACTTCTGTGTTCCATCTTGACTAGCTAGAAAGACAGAGTAGAGAAAACTCAGTTCTGTGAAAATAGGTCATTTACTTTAGGACATTCAGACTTCCTCCATTTCCTAGTAGTCCAGCTTCCAAGCACAAGAAAGTAAAACCACCAATGTAGCCTTCCCTGAAACTCTTGGAATCCTTAATTTATAGCTCTTTATGTATGTGCGTTTGTGCATATGTACCTTTGTATTTTTAAACAGTAATTCATGATTGATTTGGCCAACTCTAGTAATAAGAAAGGAAATGGTTAAATCCCCTTATCCCTGTGTATGTTTGTACCCAACTGAAAAAAGAAAATAAAAATGCCAACTTCACCCCTGAAATCAGCATTGGGAAACATGGCTTAGATGTGCTGCCACAATGAGCTTCCTAACACTGAACTCTGAAGTTCAACAGACATAACCACCCAGCATGGAAGTTTTAGATAAGGTATGTCTCACCTGCAAGGGCAGGGCCTACCCTCTGGAAGCAGAGCATAATACGAGTGCTTTGGCAGATACAAGGAGAAGAGGCTGAGCTATACACACCCAGCTCACCAGGCAGAATAATCCCTTCTCATTCAAAAAAACACCTTAATTTACAAATCTTCAGGGATTTTTTAACAAGTTCTTCTTGGGTTTTTTTGTTTTTTGGTTTTTTTTGTTTGTTTGTTTGTTTGTTTGTTTTTGAACAGAGACAATCTGGACAAGGAGGGAGCCTTCCCAGTGGGATGGACCAGAGGCTGCCACTAAGGAGATAGGAAAGGCTGTAGCCTAACTTCCCAAGGGAGAAGAAGAAGTAGGTGCCCTTCCTGTCTGAAAGCAGCAAGGAGGACAACTGCAGCCTGGCACCTATCACTGCTCCTCCCCTTCCTTTGCTGCCTTAGTAACAGTTTCTGACTGTTACATGGATGGAATGTGCACTCGTGTTTAATTACTGCTCTTGCCTGGTATAAAGGGCTTTTCTCTTATATGAATTACTGAGAAATAAATGGATCATAGGTAGTATTGTATGATGGCTCAGGAGCTAAATTGCCAGGGCTGCGTCTCAGCTGTGTGCCCTTGAACCAATTACTTAAGCTCCTGGTGCCTTAGTTTCTTCATTTTTAATAAAGTGAATTACAATAGTGCTTGTTACAGGGTTGTTTTGAAACTTAAATAAGTTAATATATCTAAACTACTTAGAATAGTATCTCCAAGTACTCCATAAGTGTTACCTATTGTTATTACCTAATTTTCAATTATCTTCACCAAGGACAAAGTGGGAAGACCTGGACTATACAGAAATGGGTTTGTTATACAGAAACACACCTACTTACACTATATTCCTCATTTTACAACCCTAACCTCCTCTGTTTGGAGACTCTGGGGGTTGAACTGGGATAGTAGACTCCAATGTATCAGGAAAAATTAACAATAACACCAATGCGATCTGACAGTGCGAGGACATGTGATTTTGAGATCGCTCTGCTCTATGTGCATGGGCCATTCTAATTCCCACTTTTTCTCCTCTTTAAACAGCTATCTCCACACCCAGCAAGTCAGGCCACGGCCCTGCCCCATATGTGAAGGAAGGGCAGATAAAGTACAGTTTACGAACATCTAAAGCCAAGGGCTTTTCTCTCCACCAGCAGTTCCATTAACCCAGAATGGACTGAGGGCCTGGGGATGAGATGACACTGAGACAAGGAGAAAACTTCCTGCCTTGAGGGTTTATGCTGGAGTGTTGGCAGGAACCGTGTCATGGGCAGCATGAGGGGGCCAAGGAGGACATCAGGGCTGAATAAGAGGAAGAAAACAATCCCAAATGAGGGATCAGGGGGCCAAATGGCACACCAGAGCCAGAGCCAAATCGGCGCCTAGTGGCCATGGGTCAGAAACCAGAGGAGGAAAAAGGTGCTGAGTGGCCCCCTGGGGAAGTGTCAGCTGCAGGGCACAAGGGGCTGGCAGAGGATCACCAGCTTCTGCAGTCTTTCAGAAGAGGTCCCAGCTGAGAAACTAAGGATATATGCATCTGGATTAATCAATAGGCTGTCAAAGAAGTTCAGAAGCGAGGACCCTACCTGGGAGTCTGAAGGTAGGTTATTGCAGTACTCTGGTCAACAAGGAGATTATCAGGGGCTGCCCAGAGGACCCTAGATACTCTGGTACTGGGTAGGAAACTGAGACCAGGCCCTGCCACCCCAGGAGTTTGCCTTGTTTGGGGAGACAGTGAATTTATATATATTTGTAGTATATATATGTATATATATATAGAATTATATAAATATATGTATATATAATTATATATATAATGTTAATTACAATTATAATGGCTATTATCCTTTATTAAATGCTGACTCTGCCAAGAATCATGTTAAGACATTCATATTTACCACCTCATTTAATGAGATACTTCTATTATCCTTCACATACACTAGGATGTAAACTCTGCATCTTGGGCCAAGGGAGTTGGCCTGTCTCATTCCCTACTATGTACCCAGGACCAAAGACAGCATGTACCAGTCCAGAAAAAATGCTTAATCAATATTTGCTGAATATTTATCTCTGTTTTCAAATGAGGACACTGAAGCTTAGAAAGGTTAACTGACCTTCTCAAAGTTACATAGGTTACAAGCAAAAAGTCAGCATCCAAACTCAGGTCTGGCTGACTCCTAGGTCTGTTTCCTTTTCCATTTTTCTGTTCTGTGTATAATGGAAAGAATGCTGGCTTGGCAGTCAGGATGCCAAGCTTCTAGTGCCAGTTCTACCTCTAATTGTATGACCTTGGGCAAACGACTCCACTTATCTGGGCTTCAATTTTATCCACTGCAGATTAAAAGGGTCAGAGCAACTAATGTCCAAGATTCCTTCCAGCCCTCTGGTTCTGTAGGTTCCATGGATCAAGGGAGACTGTGGACTTAGTCTGAGTCACAGTGGAGTGCTCCTCGGAAAGCAGGGACATGGAAAGGTCAGTCGATGTGTGGCCTGCCCAAAAACTTGGAAAATGTGGGGCAAGAAGCTCCACAGTGAATGGAAGGCCAATGGAGTCTAGCTCACTCTCCCAGTAGCAAGGTGTTCAATTCCCTCACCCCCAGGAGGAAATGCCTGCTGCTGCTGCAGCCCAGGGGGGTAGACATTAAGCAGCTCACCACCGGCAGAGCCTCGTGACCAGTCCCGTGAGGTAAGGGATGATCTCTGATGATTGCAGCTAGTTGACATTTGGGCATTACAAGATTCTGAATTCGGAATACTAATTTTAGAAGGAGTCACAAAATCTTTTTAAAATTTCATTTTCAACTTAGGTTTTAAACACTCTTGCTCAGTCAGTCTCGTCCATTGAAAACACAGTGGCCCAGAAGAATGAACTTTGAAACGACCACACAGTTGCTTTGAATTATGTGCTATGTTAAAGATGCCTAGTATCAGATTTAACACGGTTTTATAGCCTCAGCTTTAATACTATTATTAAGAATAATTTGTGTGTGTTTGTACAGGCTTACTCCCAACGGATCATATCATTTTCTTCCCAGAGACTCCAAAGCAGCTCGCGCACAGTCTTTGACATCTTTCCTTCTGTTCGGTGGCTGCCTTTGTTTAGTGAGGAAGACGAGGGCTGAGTGACATAAGAGTGCTGACCCTCACCCTTTGAGAGGCAGGGGCCCCTTCCAGAATCTGGTAAATCATGGGGATCACCTCCACTTCTTCCCTCCCATTCCCAAGTGATATGTGCACTTAGTAAATGTTACATTCCATTTCAAATGGTTCTAGGACCCCCTAAACCCATCAACAGAGGTCTCTAGTGCTAGTTTAGAACTTGGATCATTTCAATACATGGTGCTGAGAATAATGGAACATCCTTTTGCAAAAAAAGAAAACATTAGCCCTGACCCTGTACCTGACACCTTACATAAACATAAACTCAGACTGGCTCATAGACACAAAACAAAGTGCCAAAACTGAAATTCCCTAGAAGAAAACATGAGAGAAAATCTTTGTGACCATGGGTTAGGCAAAGACTTCTTAGATGTGACACCAAAAGCATGAAGTATAAAATTAAAAAGTGACAAACTGGTCTTCATCAAAACTAAAAACTTCTACTCTTTGGAAGATATTGTTAGGAAAATAAAAGGACAAGCCACAAACTGGAAGAAAATATTTTTAAAACACCTGTCTGTCGTCCTTTTAAGAAACACGTCCAGAAGTCCTGCCCAACAGTGTTTGCTTGACTTTCATTGTTAACTCTTAGCTATATAGTAGACCAAGAAAGGTGGCTTTTTAGCTGGTTATAACACTACTGAAAAAACTGGGTTCTGTGGCCAAGGCAGAAGAGGGGCATGCACATTGGGTAGGCAACCAGGAGTACGACACACCTACAATGCAAACTTCTGAATGAAAACAGAAACTCAACAGGGGCTTACCAAGTACTTCCCACAAGTTGGCCCTGTCCTCAGGGCTCGGTAAAGCCGAACACTGTCTGCGACTGAAGCTCAGTCTCTAGGATAGACCTAACACATAAGAAGACCTTGGGGAAGACTCAGTGCCAACCTGGAATGTGTGCACCGTGGGGGATGGGGCTGTACAACGGGGGAAGAGCTAGATCCCCCTGGGTGGAGCTGTCCGCATAGCGTGTGGAAGAAGCAGTCCTGAACTTGGCTTTGACAGCAAGTAATTTCAGGCAGCTGAGGAAGGGGTAGGCCTTAGACTCAAGATATAGGTGGAAGCAGTTGGGACTAAAAAGGCGATATGCCTGACCTCAGCAAAAGGGCCGTGTTGAGAAGTAGGAATTAAAATTGGTCTGAGCCAGGCTGAGGAAAATCCTGACATCCAGAGAACTTGGGGCTTGATGATACGGGTGAACCCTCATCCTAGAACCAAGGGGTGACAATGAAAGTTGATTTATTCAGATCTGCTGTTCCTCCTCCAAACAGGTGCCTGGTCATTGACTTTCTCCATACCCACCTCTCAGGACTATACACTTATTTATTTCAAGGGAGGGAAATCCCTCTTGCTGCACCAACCACAAGCATTGGCAATTGACCACCATCATTCTTTACCACAGAACCAGAGTGCAGTTTCAGAGTCTCCCTCAGCACAGCATCCAAAAAGGTATCAGCAAGTGGTCAGAGCTGGCATTCTGAACACACTTTCTTTTGGTGAGGCTGATAAATAAACCCTGCCCTTTGCCCCCTTCCTCCTTCACCCCACCTCTGCCTCTAGTGCCTCCCACTGACCCTCTACCACCAACAATATTTTCAAAATCATTTCTGTGCTACCATGTATATTCTGTCAGGCTGCAGCTGTCTTTCTTGTCACTGCTTGATGTTCATGTAAACTTGATTTCCCATGGAAAACAATGTTGGACGTGAACCGGAGCCAAGGGTGACATGGCCATGACCAGATCCCACAAGAACAACCCTGGAAAGATTAGCCTTCCTCAGTACACAGGACAGCCAGCAGCTGGGGAGTAGAACGGAGAGAGGGATCAGAAGAAAGGGGAGCTGTTGGGATTCTGCCACAACGATGCAGACATGAGCAGGTGGCAGCCCGAACTAGGGTGGGAATGGAGATGGGAGGTCCAAAATCAGAAGCTCACAAGGCAAAGTGAGACAGCTTGGTGAGACAACAGGGAGCCTGTCAGTCCAGTGTGGAGAGCTACGGTCATCTGTCAATGCCATTTCTCCACCAAACACCTGGCAAACTATTTTAGGGGTAGGTTTAGGGGTATGAGGCTCTGTTTATCTTGGAGTGTCTTCTGCAAATCTTCCATAGCTTTAGTCCACGTCCATGAGCAAACAAAAAGAAAACCAGACGGACACCGTGTTGACGACTGAGGTAGCTGCACTTCTGTGAAAATTAGGGGATAAACAGGGTGGTTTTGAAAGCTTTGAAAGCTTCTTTCCCTTTCTAACAAGAAATCTGAGGAGAGATTTCGCCTCATATTCTTTTCACATGCATGTATCTGTCCCAGAGTCACCATGGTGACGCTGTGTATGTTTGCATGGCTGGAAGCATCCAGAGATGGAAAATGAAGCTAGGGTGGACCAGAGCAGGGAGCCCAACAGGAATTTCCCTCTGAAGCCCTGCAGGCGATAAGTTAACAGAAAGCCAATAGGCCCTTCAGAGGTTTGTCACCGAACCTGCTATTTCCAACCATCCAAGGGAAAAGAATCACAAACCACAAGTTATTCCTGGGAATGTTCACGGAAACCCATCTTCCTCACATCGAGTTTTAGCAGGTAGGGATTTAATAGTGAGAATTCCTTAGGCCCTGAAGACCAAGGTGCCGGCACACAAATACAGAAAGGCAGAGGCACGAAGCCTCGGGTTGGGTGGGTGGAACTGCCAGTCACCGTAGTGGGTGACAGCATGCAAGTCAGGAGGGTGTCTGTGATGTCTGTGCAGCATGAACTTGTACGTCTGTGAGAGATCCCTTTTCTAGATGAGTCCCTCAGCACTGATTCTCCCACAGAAGAGAACCTCAGTGATCTTAGCAATTCCTTAGCCTTCGGACCATTTCTTTGTCTTCTGAAGCATCTTTCAACATCTCCTTAAATCAAGGCAGGCATAAGCTAGATAACATGGAGGATATGGACCCGCATTTAGCCCAAAGTTAAACTCATGTCTCTATAACCTTAACTTATTTTTAGGTAGGTTACACAATGTATTTATAATGGCCAGCATTTAATCCAGTGTCAGGCACACCTTAGATCCTCAGAAATACTTGTCAAACAAATGATTAAAGGTTTTATAGGTAGGTGAGATAGTGCCAAGGGTATATGGAAAGTGGTATCCACTTTTGATGAGACTTGTTTTCAAGTACAGGGAAACTATGGATTAGGACAGGGGGCTAAACTAACTGTACTTCTAACCCACCCTTCCTTATTTACATATATTCATTCCTTCACAAACTTAAGAAGCATGGTGTTCAAAATTTACTTGGAAATGTATTGGTAGATCTCAGTTGATCAACAGAGTATTTTTTCCCACTGTGAAGGCCTAAGATTTGGGCAGATGGCAAAGTGGAATGAAGATGAGACAGACTTGTAGTGGGCTAAGAAAATAATTTTAACGTGTACAAACATCACTAGCAAGCTTCTCCTATAGACGGTAAAAACAACTTCTTAAGTCATCAGCGCTGCTCTGAATGCAAAATGCGCTAAAGTATTTTACGGCATGGAAATACTGTCTGAAATAGCACCTACGTGCTTTCCTAAATTTATATGCTGCTTTGTTGCTGTTCCATTCTGTATCAGTCCAAGTAATAAGGTCATTTGGTCATTCAGTGAACATTTATAAACTAGAGCAGTGGTTCTCAATCAGGGCGATTTTGTCCCCCAGGCACATTGATAATATCTGGAGACATCTTAGATTGTTGTGACTTGGGAAAGAGTGCTATTGGCATCTAGGTGAGGCCAGGGATTCTACTAAACATTTTACAATACACAAAACAGACCCCAATGAGATCTGGCCCAAAAACATTGAGAAACCTTAGAGAGGAAGACAGAAACCTAGGGTAGCACGTAGTGAGGTTTCTATCCATGTTCTGGGGAGTCAGAAAAGGCTTATCAGATGAAATGATAGGTACATGGAGACATGAAGAAGAATTAGGAGTACACTTAATTAGGAAACAGGATCCCAAGCAGAAGAAACTGCTTAGGCAAAAGCCTAGGGATGAGCATTGAGAGGATTGCAAATAAAGTAGACATTTTCTTAACCAGGCTTCCCTTATATTCACTTAGTTGTAAAACAAATTGACTGCTGCCCACAGCGCATGACTGGTGAGTCTGCGCACTTCTGCTCCACCACGTAAGTTACATGTTTATCAAGGGTCAGTCGTATTTGTTCCCAAAGCTGTGTATGCCGGTTTTAATGGTATTTTAATTATACCATTTAATTAGATTTCATGAAACCTCATGCAAATAATTGCAAAAAGAAAGTTGCTGTTTTTATTCTAAGTAGAATTCTTTGAAAAGATTTCATACAGGAGTCCTAAAAAGAAAATATTATCAAATTAGATGTGGATAAAACACCTTTAATCATTTGGTGGGGGGGGGTCTTTAAAATGTAAAAGAATTATGCACTCATATTGTTTTGCAAGTGTCAAGCCTAAGAACCACTTTTTAAAAAACTGTAACTGGAAATCATAAATATTCCATTATTGGTGTGGTTTATGCAAGAAAGAGGACTCCCAACACCAATCAACTTACTCACACTCCAAGAAAAGTTCTTGGCCCGATTCCAAAACATTACTGAACAAACACACATTTATGTGTTTTGAGTTAAAATGAAATACACATCACATATCATTTTTTATGATTCTCTATTTTACCCAACTCTCTTTTATAAATCTTATCAGGTAAGACAGCTTCCACCCTATCTGGGCATAACTGGAGCACAGAACAAGCAGAGCACATGGCAATAGATAAGGAACAAGAGGTCAGCTGGGGTCAGATGAAGAGTCTTTTGAGCCATGATGTGTTTGGACCTTTGTAAGAAATAGAAGCCATAAAAACTTTTCAACAAGGGAGTAACTTGACCACATGAAGTGCTTTAGAAAGATATCACTCTGGCTCCAGCATGGAACATAGATTGGAGGGAAGCAAGACTGCAAGCCAGAAGTTCAGTCAGGAGGGCTCTGTAGTGATTAGGGTTTCCCGTGATTATTTAAAAAAGAAGTAGCATTGGGGATGTAGAGATAGGAATGGATTCAAGACATATTTAGGAATCAGTATCCTAATTAATGGAACATAGCATATAAGAGAGAGCCTGCTGTCAAAAACCACTCTTAGGTTTGGGGCTTGGACACCTGAGTTGTTGGTAGTGATATCCCTGAGATAGAAAACAAAATAAAAGAATTTGGCCAGGGTGGGAGACTGATGAGCTCAATTTTGGACATGCTGAGCCACATAATCCTATGGGACATCTAAGTAAAGTTGTTGAGTATGCAATTGAATTTGTGGGTGTGACGCTCAAAAGAAAGTATTGAACTGAATACTTGGATTTGTGAATAATCAGCATATAGAAAAAAGCTGAAGTCATAAGAGTAAATGAAATTGCCTGGCTAGGAAAAAAGTCGTTGGCCTAAGAGAAGAAATGTAAAATATTCTTATACATCAGTAAGAAAAAGATCCAATGAATGTGCAAAAAATAAGAAAAAAAAATACTTCACAGAAGAGAAAAAGTGTAAAACAAATAAACACATGAAATTCAACTGCCTTACTAATCAAGGAAATGCAATTAATGCCATGTGAGATGGTTTTTATGCCACTACAGAGCAAAAATTAATGTCTGACGATATCAAACGTTGGAGAGGATAAGGTTTTGAGGAAGGTCATACTCCACTAGCAGTATTGTACATTGGCACAACTGCTTTGGAAAACATTTTGGCATTATCTTATAAAGTATACTCAATAATTCTACTCCTGCATGTGTACCCTAGAGAAACTCTTGAAGATGGGTACCGGGAGACATATTCAAAAATGATTTCAGCACCATTGTTCATAATAACACGATACTGGAAGCAGCCCAAAGGGGCAATAACAGAAAATAGATTAAGGGTGGTATAGTCATTAAAAGGTGGTCACACAGCAGTCAAGAGTGAACTACAGGTACATGCAACAACATAATGGACCCTTGGAAACAAAATTGAGTGGAAAAGAAAGGATCCCAGAAGACTTCAATCTGCATATTATTTTAACAAAACTTCAAAAGAGCAAAACTGAACAAAATATAATTTATGTTTTTATACATTTGGAATAAAACAAAACAAAACATCCAAAGAATGATAAAGAGAATTAGGGACAGTGATTCTCTCTGGTAGGAGAGGAGAAGCAGGACAAGGGAATGAGAAGGGAACACAGAGGCAGATACAAGTTATAGAATGTATCGTTCTCTGATTGAGTGCAGGGTCCTGGGTTTTTACCATATTACTATAATTTGTAACTACATATAGGTTATGAATATTCTTTTGTTTGAATCAAATAGCATACTAAAGCTAATAAAGAAAAGTGAAAAAGCTGGTCTTAAAAATTCAATTTACATCCCAAATGTGGCAGAGTTCTAGTTTCAAAGACTGCATTGATTTTTTCCCCTATTAGAATTGCTTTTATTGAATTGTGCTTTAGGACTCTAACTTCCTTCCACCATAGGTACACATGTGGTCCAATCCTAGGATACATGACATGGGGTATGCATTTTGGGGTGATAAAATTACTCGAGGCTTCATTTTACTACTATTTTTGCATCACCCTGACTCATTCAATTATTTATCTTCATTCCTTTATATTCCATGCATTTGTGTAAGCCACCTCATAGTCTTTGTGGAATGAGGCAGGGTACAAATAATCAAAACTAAAATACTCTATCCCACAGGGGAGAAAAACAATTCAAATCGTGTCATATTTTTTCCCATTTATGGCAGAAAATGCAGAAAAGTGGGCAGTTCCATTCCTCTGATGGCAGGCTGCTGCAAAAAGTCGACCAGGGTCCCTAACGGCTAGCAGGTAGCCAGAAAAGCCATTTATAGGCTCTGTCAGAGACAGAATCGGTGGACCACTGAACCCTAGAGCTCTGGCTTCTCAGCCAGGTCTTGAGCAAAATCAGATACAGCTCTGAGGATTCCAGAGACCCTTCACCATGAGTTGACCTGAGCCCATGAGCCAAACTGCTCCATCAACCTTCTACTCACCATTTGTACGGTCCCCTGCCCTCCAGACCAGGGGGAAAAAAGGGGCTCCATATAGTAGCACCCTCACCTACAACCCACTGGTACCCAGAAAAGCAAAATGTATATTTGTGCCTGCTCCACGAGGTCAGCCCACTCATCCAAAGATGTCATATCCATGAGATACAATTCAACTGCCAGGAAACTATTGGGTCCTGCCTGCATTGTGCCTCCTTTGTTGGCCATAGGAAGGATTTTCTGCATCCCAGATATGGTCAAAATCACTGGTTCCTGATTCTACGTTAAGGTAACAAGATTTATATAAGTGATAGACCAAGCCCAGATTCAGCAGTCTTGGCTCCCCATCCAGTCCAAGGGGGCTCCAGAAAATAAACTAAGCATGGAAACCCAATGATGGGGCAACAGAGTCTACTTCAAGCTGCAAGAAGAGGACTAAGAGAAGCTTCCCCCCACCCCCATGTTTCCCCATGGTCCATAGATGGCTGTGACCATACATCTCCTTAATAACCCTCATCCACTGTTTCCCTTTAGATGACTGCCACCATATTAAGAGCATAAGAAGGCGGAGGAGGAGGAGGAGGGGAGGAGGAGGAGGAGGAGGGGAGGAGGAGGGGAGGAGGAGGAGGAGGGGAGGAGGAGGAGGAAGAGGAGGAGGAGGAAAAGGAGGAAATGTGCATCTTCACATAAGGGGTATGGCTATGAAATCAATCTGTTCTGCAGGACCTGTGCTTATGCCGGTATGTCAAAATCACATTGGAGTGGGGGCTTGTTCAGACCTCCATCCTCCCTGTAGAAGCCTCAGGGCCTTTTGTAATGAAGAAGAAGGGAGCAAAGTTTGCCTTCTCCACGGTTATTCAGATCTCAACACACTCAACATTCTTTACCACCCTCCCCACCCATGAGCCCTTAGCTCTTGAACTAGTTCTATGCAGGACAAACCTTTATGAAATCTGTGCTTGGAGATTGTCTCTTTGCCTCTAGAAAGACAGCAAGTAGAGAACGGCTTTCTAAAGGTATCCAACTCATTTTGAACACACAAGGAAGTCATTTTGTCTATGTAATACCTCAACAATTTTCCAGAACTTACTGAATGGCGTCTTTGAAGAGCCCCTATCCTGAAATTTTGTGGATAATATCCTCACCTGATAGTATTTTTAAAAATCTGTTTTAAGAAGGACTCAGCCATCAACAACAGTGTACCCTTTGAGCTAAGTCCAAAGTCAGAAGTCATGGGGTAGATTTCTTGGACTTCGGCATGTCTATCTGATAGCCTAGACATTGTTGGATGGCATATTACGAGTCTGTAACGACAGAAATGTTAGACCACGGCAGCATCCATTCAAACCATAACATCTGGTCTACCAAAGAAATGGTCATAAGACTCTGCTTCCCACTTGAGAAATGTCTCAGAGCCAATCTGGGTAAGCCCAGCAACACGCAGTCTCTTCCACCCAGGAAAAGAGGTCCATGAAGGAGAAACCATGTTCGTACAGGGCCACCTTTAATAGCTCTTTCCCTGCCTTAGCCCCTGGGTCTCAGCTCCATAAGTAGTTGTGACCCCTGCACTCATTGACCAAGGGAGTTCCTCCAGGTTCTTCCTCCCACCTTTGCTCTTTCTGATGGAGAACAACTGCAATTGCTAAGTCAAATAGTAGAAAGGTAATAACATCTGTGAAAAATTTTATTGAAAATTTCGGTTTCCTCCCACTGGCACATACCCAGTTTCTTCTTCTCTGCCTGAAGTATTTCTCATGGGCAGCCTGCCTGGCTTTCTCACTTGGCTTCTAGCCAAGACACCCCCTCCCAGATCACATGGAGGGGTTTCCATGCCTGACCCTGGCTGCTGGCACACCACAGCCCAGACCCCTACTCTTGAAGCTGTTTAATAAAGTTAAGAAATGATACATAAAGGTAAACGTTTTTGTCATTATTATCCTGCATAGAGAAAACTGCTTAACTATGCACTGACAGCTGATTGATTTCTCGTCTCACTTTTATATTACATTTGCAGAACAAAAGCTTTTCTCTAGGTCAGCATCACCAAAGTTTATTTCATGGGACACTCTCCTGACAAAAGGCGCCTAAACAAAGAGGGATTCTGTGGTTTGAATATACATACTCCTTTGCATGTCTTCCATAGTTTCCCATGATTATTCATATTCTAACTTCTCATAAAGCCATTTTTACTGGGTTTCACCTTTTCCCCATAACATCCATGAACATCTCTAAGAACAAGAGTTCTGGAGAATACATTTTGGAGAATGCTGTCTTAAGCTTATCTTTGATCTGAGATTGCAAGGTAGGAAAGTTCAGATGTCCTTTACTTTAGAAAATGATTGTGATGCATAAACATGATAATTTGCATACAGTTTCAAGATCTTTCAAAGCAAGCTTTACTCTTTAGGGTTTCTGTATACATTACAAGCGTATTGTTAGAACCCTACCTGGCGGGCAAACATTCTTTATGTTGTATGCCACAGAGTATTCTTTCAATCTATCTATCTTTGGAGGACTTTATGAAGTCCTTCCACAACTTGAGGGAAGAGAGTGGTCAAAGGATTTCTTAATGAACATCTGTTATACTTTTTTTTCCTTTTAGTAGTTGAATTTTTTCATAACCACACATTTAATACAAATTAAAACCACAATGAGATCACTAGATGCCTATCAAAATGGCCAAAACGAAATATGTGGCAACATCGAATACTCGTGAGGAGGAAGAGAGACAGAATTACTCATACACACCGCTGATGAAATGTAAAATGGTGCAGCCACTCAGGAAAAGAGCTTGGCAGTTTCCTGTAAAACTAAATAGGCAATACCATACAACCCAGCAATTGCACTCTTGGGCATTTATCCCAGAAAAGTGAAAACTCATGTTCATATAAAAACCTGCACATGAATGTTTATAACAGCTTTATTTCTGAGAGTCCACAACTGGACATGGCCCAGATGTCCTGTAGTAGGTAAATGGTTAAGCAAACTACGGCAGGCCCGTACTGAGGAATACTACTCAGCGACGAAAAGGAATGAGCTCTTTTTATTATGCAACAAGTTGGATGAATCTCAAAAGAATTATGATGAGTGAAAAAATCCACCCCCCAAATTACTTACAGTATGATTCCATTTATGTAAGACACACAGGAACTTACATGTGTGATTAAATAGCATAGAACTAAACACACACACACACACACACACACACACACACACGAGTACGTGTAAACTGAGTAAACCTGAACTGGTGGATTTTATCAATGTCAATTTCCTGATCGTGTTATCATACTACAGCTTTGCAAAATATTACCACTGGAGAAAACGGGTGAAGAGTACGTGGAATCTTTCTGTATTGCTTCTTACAACTGCATCTAAACCTACAATTATGTCAACTTGAAAGTAGACACTATGTTGAAGTTTAAATGTACAAATGAATGAAGGTGCCATGTCATAACATACACTATTCTGTTTCTTCTGGAAATAAATAATATGAACAATAATGAAGGGATTCATATTAGTCAGGAAAACTTCTCCCAATTAGAAAGAGTTTTTAGATAGAAATGTTAATGACGGGAGGCACTGAAATTCTCCCTTCTGAAGATGGGACATAAATTTATACAGGATATATTATTTTTCCGTGAGCCCTTCTGCAAACAATTTGCCCACCCACCTCTCTGCCTCACAGCACCCATCAGTGCCATTCTTTATCACACTTTGTTCATAACTCCATTATCTTATCTGTGTCCTGGGCAAAGTGAGATCTGTGAGAGAAGGATTTTGCTGTATGGGTGAATACCAAGTGGAATGACACAAAGATGATCAAAACTCAAGTTTTAAAATAAAACACCTTAAAAGTAGGACAGAATCCTTTCTTTGGAAAGCTTTCACTTGATATCTTCATGGGACAGGGAGATGAATAAGACGACCTCACTGGGTCCCTTTCACTAAAAGGGTCAGTGATCCTCTTTGTTCCCAGTTGTTTCTGCTATCAGGGACTTCACAATACTCTTCCCTAATTAGGGAATCGTTTCCCACCCACACTTGGCTACTTTTGTTTTTCCAAAGCTTTATTTGGGTCTAATTGACATTTAATTGCCCTATAATAAACTGCACTGATTTAAAATTTCATGATTTCTACATAATCAAGCTAAGGAGATATATATCTGTGGATATATATAAATAAATATAATATGTATTCTATATTATACGAACATTTGCTTAAACATATTATATGGAAATGATAGATAATAGATGGTAGGTAGGTAGGTAGGTAGATAGATAGATAGATAGATAGATAGATAGATAGATAGATAATAGAATGGATATACATATGTAATCACTCCAAAAGTTTCCTCAGCTCCACTCTGTCATTCCATCCCCAGGCAACCACTAATCTGCCTTCTGTCACCATAAATTATTTTGCCACAACTTAATATAAATGACATCCTATAGTATACTCTTTTATACTGACTTCTGCTCATTGTAACTATTTTGAGATTCATCCATGTCGTTGCATGTATCAGTAGTTCATTACTTCCTTACTGATGAATATTATTCCAACCTATGTGTATACCACAACTTATCTCTTCACCTGTTAATGGACATTTGAGTTGTTTCCAATTTAAAGCTACTACAAAGTTGCTATGGACATTCAGGTAAAAGCCTTCCTATAAACATATGTTTTCATTTCTCTTAAGTGAATACTACAACAATAATGGCAAGGTCATATAGTGTTGTATGTTTCACTTTTTAAGAAACTGCCAAACTTTCCAAAGGGGATGCATGTTTTACATTTCCACCAATAGTGTATGAAAGATACAGGTCTTCCTTATCCTTGCCTGCAGGTGGAATGTGGTCAGGCTTTTTAATTTAAGTCATTCCGATAGGACTGTAGTTGTACTTCATTGTGGTTTTAATTTGTATTTTCGTTTCCCTAATAATAAATAATGTTGAAAATCTTACCACACGTGTTTTTGCCATCTGTGTATTTTCTTTGGTGAAGCATCTATTCAAACCTTTTGCTTATTTGTTAATTGGGTTGTTTGTTATCTTAAGATAGCGTATTTTAGGGGCGCCTGGGTGGCACAGCGGTTAAGCGTCTGCCTTTGGCTCAGGGCGTGATCCTGGCGTTATGGGATCGAACCCCACATCAGGCTCTTCTGCTAGAGCCTGCTTCTTCCACTCTCCCTGCTTGTGTTCCCTCTCTCGCTGGCTGTCTCTATCTCTGTCAAATAAATAAATAAAATCTTAAAAAAAAAAAAAAAAGATAGCGTATTTTAATATATATAAATAATTACATATATAAATCATATGTATTTATATATGTATATATAAATATAAATACATTAAATATAAATATTTATTATATATAAATATAGATATTATATACTTATATTTTATATTTCTATATATAAATATAGAAATGTAACTATATAATTACATATAATACATGATACATACATATATATACATATATACATATACATACATATATACATATATATGTATATGTATGTATGTATACATATATGTATATGTATATATATGTATATATGTATTCTGAGTACAAGTCCTTTATCAGATATTTAATTTGCAAATGTGGATGGCCTGCCTTCGGGATGCTTAATTTTAGCAGAGTGTAATTTAACAATTATTCTTTCATGGATCCTGCTTTTGGTGTTGTAGATAAGAAATCTTTGCCTAACTGAAGTTGATAAAGATTTTTCTCCTAGATGTTTTTCTAGATGTTTCATAGTTTTAGGTTTTACATTCGGTTCTATGATCCATTTTAAGTTAACTTTTGCAGATAGTGCAATGTGATGTGGGAAACAAAGGCAAAAGAAAAATTAAATTTCCTTACTACTTGTAGCCCATTGACAAGTCCTTGAAACAGGCAGAGTGACATTCCTCTAGGAACTCAGTTAATACTTTGCTAAGGGCAAGAGGCAATCTTAGCCCAACCCCCCAGGATCCTGAAAGTCTACTTTAACATATAAAAATTCCTTTGGAAACTTCCTTTATCTCTACCCTCCAAGATACATATTGGCAATCATCCTCCAAGCATATGGCCCACTGATATACATTTGAAGAGTCTCATGGCTGAGTTTTTACTAAAGAGTAATAAATGACACTTTCCTAACCATAGCTAGCCCCCTCAGGATCCTGGAAACCTTGTTTCCAAAATACCCTAACACCCTCCCAACATGAAAGTATATAATCAGTCACCCATCACAACCCCAGTGCTTCTCTTCTTGCCCACGGTCCTGTCCCTGTCCCTATTAAAATAAAACCACATTTTTGCACTGAAGACATCTCAAGAATTCTTTCTTTGCTGTCAGCTTCAACCCCCGACATTTCCTACATCGCAAAGTATACATAAAAATTCTCCATTTCTTAAATATGGATATCGCATCATCCCATCACTGTTTGTTAAAAGATAATTCTTTCTTCATTGAATTGCCTTTGTACCTTTGCCAAAAATCAATGGTCAACTTCTGGTTTCCAGTCCCATATGGGAGGAGCTTTGAAGTCATCACTCCTGTCTACTCAACAAGGAAAACAAGCTGAACTAAAAATCAACAATTCTTCTTTGATCAGAGAGTTGAGGTCAAAGGGCAAACTACTGTCCTGAAAACTTGAGTGACAGGTGGATACAGAGAAACAGAGCTTAAGGAGCAAAAGCCCCATTGGAGCGTGGTAGGATCACTTAAAGGATGATTACTAATTGCTGAAGACTGAACTGTGGGCTAGGGTGCTCTTTTTCCAATTTACTTTTACTATTCGAGGTCCTTTACATCTCCAAATGAATTTTAAAATCAGCTTGAAATTTCCTACCCAAAAAAAAAAAAAAAAAGCCTGCTGGGATTTTGATTGGAATTACATCAATCTATAGATCAATTTGGGGAGAATTAACAAATTAACATTTCAATAATGTTTAGTCTTCCAATCCATAAGCAGGATATATCTTCAATTTAAATCTACCTTAATTTTCTCTTAATATTGCCCTGTAATTTCAGTGTACACGTCTTACACATCTTTTGTCAGATCTATCCCTAAGTATTTCTATTTAATAATTCTATTGTGTGTTTTCATTTTAATTTTGATTGCCCATTGCTAGCATATAGACATAGAATTGATTTTTAAACATTGACCTTATGCCCTGAAACCTTATGAAATTCCATTAAGAGTTCTAGTTTTTGTAGATTACATGGGGTTTTCTACATTGATGATCATGTCCTCTGTGAATAAAGACAGTTTGCTTCTTTCTTTCCAATCCAAGTAACTTTTATTTTTATTTTTTTTGCCTAATTGTACTGGCTAGAACCTAAAACATAATGTTGAATAGACATGATTAGAATGAACACCTTTGCCTTGTTCCTCACCTTGAAGGAAAACATTCTGTCTTTCACCATTACATATAATGTTAACTATATGGGTTTTTATAGACTCCCTTTATCAGATTGAGGAAGTTCTCTTCTAATCCTACTTTGCTGAGAGTTTTTTTCATGAATATATGTTAAATTTTGTCAAATGTTTTTCTGCATCTGTGGGAAAACTCATATATTTTCCCTTTTTTTAATGTGTTAATAACATCGATTTTCTAATGTTAAACCAATCTTTCATTCTCTGGATGAACTCTGTTTGGTCATGAGGTATTATTCTTCCTACATAAAGTTAGATTGAACTTGCCTAAATTTTGTTAAGATTTTTTGCCTTTATGTTTATGATGTATATCAGTCCATAATTTTTCTTATTGTTTCTTTACCTAATTTAGGTATCAGACTAATAGGGACCTTATAATCGTGGTTGTCAAGTATTTCCTTCAATTTTTGATAGAGTTTCTCTATAATTGGAATTTTTTCTTTAAATGTTTGAAAGAAATTATCCAAGAAGACACTTGGGCCTGTAGTGCTCTTTTTGGAAGATTTTTAACTATAAACTCAACTTTAAAAATATATATAGGGTTAATCAAGTTATTTTTCTTGAGTGAGCTTTGGTAATTTGTATGTTTCAAGGAACTTGTCCTTTTCATATGAGTTATCTAATTTGTTGACATAAAGCTTTTCATACTATTGCTCTACTATTCTTTAATTAACTGTAGGGTCTGGTATGCTGTCATCTCTCTCATTCCTGAGTTTGGTAAGTTGCATATTCTTTTTTTTTTAATTTCCCAATAAGCCTGACTACATTTTTTTGATCAATTTTATTGATCATTTCAAAGAAACAACTTTTGGTTTTGTTAATTTTTTTATCTATACTTTTCTGGGTTTTATTTCATTGATTTCCACTCTGATCCTTATTATTTCCTTTCTTTGGTTTAATTTGTTCTTCTTTTTCTAGTTTCTCAGGGTGGAAGCTGATGTCATTGATTTGAAATCTTTCTTTTCTGATATAAGTGTTTATTACTATAACTATCCCCTCAAAGTATTGCCAAAGCTGCATCCCACAAGTTTTGATATTTTGTGTTTTTATTTTTATTCAGTTTAAATTACTTTCTAATTTTCATTTTTATTTCCTTTTTTACCCATTGCTTACTTAGAAGTATGTTATTTTGTTTCCAAATATTTTGGTATTTTCTAGAAATCTTTCTGTCGTTTATTTCCAATTTAATTCAATTGTAGCCAGAGAACATACTTTGTATGAATTGAATCTTTTTTAATGTATTGATATTGTTTTATGGCCCAGAATGTGTTATATCATGGTCAATATTCTATGTTCATTGGAAAAGGAGTGCATTCTGCTATTGTATGGATTGTTCTAGAATTATAAATTTTAAGGTCAAGTTGGTTGATAGTTTTTTCAAGTACTCCTGATCATTGGTTGTTTTCTGTCCACTTGCTCTGTCAATTTTCAACGGAAGGGTGTTGAGAAATCTGACTATCATGTTTGTGTATTTCTTCTAGCAGTTCTATCAGTTTTTGCTTTGTGTATTTTGAAGCTCCATTATTAGGTGCGTAAACATTTAGATTTGTGATGTCCTCTTGAATCAACCCTTCTTTTGCAATGAAGTGACCTAATTTATCCCTAACAATATTCTTTGCTTTGAAACCTTTGTTAATCTGATAGTAATAGAGCATGCCAACTATCTTTTGATTAGTATTATCATGGTATATCTTTTTCCATTCTTGTAATGTTTGTGTTGTTACATGCAACTGGGGTTTCTTCTAGCAAAGTTCTATTTTATTTTTTATGCAATCAGATATCCCCTGCCTTTTAATTAAGGTGCTTAGACCATTTACATTTAATGTATTAATTATATGATTTTATTTAAATTTATTTGTTTTCCACTTGTTCCACACTATAACGTGTCTTTTCCTCGCCTTGGTTTTTTTTTTTTTCTCTCTCAGTGTTTTTATTTTTTTATTTTTTATTATTATGTTCTGTTAGTCACCATACAGTACATCATTAGCTTTTGATGTAGAGTTCCACGATTCATTGTTTGCATATAACACCCAGTGCTCCAGGCAATACGTGCCCTCCTTAGTACCCATCACTAGGTGGTTGCTTTAACATTTTCTTTTTATTACTGGTTTTAAGCAGTATGATTATGTGTTTTTATACCATTTTATTCTTGTTATTTGGGCTTAGGCTTTGTTCTTAGATCTGTATATTTATTATTTTCATCAACTTTGAACAAAATTTTGCCATTATTTGTTCAATTTTTTAATGTAAGTCCTCTCTAATCTTCTTGCGGAGTTCCATTATGAAGCTATTTGGCCACTTCAGTTGTTCCACAGCTCACTGATGGTCTACTCTTTTCTTTCCCACATTTTTTTTTCTGCATTTCATTTTGTAGAGTTCCTATTATTATATCCTTACGTTTCTAATCTTTTCTTCTGTGGTATACAATTTTTAATTCCATCTAGTATATTTTTAAATTTCAGAATTGCAATATTCACTTATAGAAGCTTGATTTGAGTCTTTTTTTATATTTTTCCTGTCTTCATGTACTCTTTTCTCTACCTTTTTGAGCATGTGGAATACAGCCACAATTACTATTTTGATGTCCTTTCCTATTAATTATGGCATCTATGTCATTTCTGTGCCACTTTTGACTGATTGACTTTTGTCTCCTCATTGTGGGTTCCACTTTTCTGTTTCTTTGCATATTTAGTAATTTTTGAAAGGATGCTAGACATTTTTATTATTATCTTGTCATGTTTTTTATACTTATAAATATTCTTAAGTTTGATTCTAGAATATGGCTAAGTTACTTGAAGACAATTTGATCCTTTCAGAACTTGCTTTAAACTTTGTTAGGTGGAAACCAGAGCTCCATTTAGTCTAGGCATAATTTTCCTCACTGTTGAGGCAAGACATTTCTCAGAACTCTAAGTGATGCCTTTTAACTTAAGAGAGTTTCCAATGTGGCTTTGGGAAACAAGCAATATACCCTATATAACATTTAGTTATGATTTTCTCTAATCCTTTCAAGATGTTTTTTTCCTCAACCTTGGATAATTTCCTCACATGCATCAATACTCAACTAAATACTTGAAGGGTACTCTCTGAAATTCTCTCTGTGTGCAGGTCTCACATCTATGGTGAGCTTCCATGTAATTCTAGCTGTCTTGGCTTCCCTGGATTACCAGCTCCATTTTATCAACTCAGGGAAACAACTGGGCTCTGTCTGGGTTCTTCTTACCTGTATTGTTATCAGAAAACTTTTCCCAGATAGTAAGCTGAAACAATTGCAGGGCTCCCTTCATTTGTTTCCTGTCTTATGGATCACTGTCCTTTGTTGCTTGATGTTCAAAGCTTATGTTTCTCTCAGAGTGATATCTTTAGATAACATGTCAGTTAAAGAGGGAACCAGCAGGTTAGCAAATTTTCCTGGCCAGTATAGATTCCACTTTAACCCTCACTCATGGCCTGAAACCTGAGAAACTTAGTGAACATCTACATTCATCCAGGTAATACTATTTGAGATTGAGGACTCAGACAAGAACCTACAATTTCACCTATATAGGAAATTATGGTAAGTCCAAATCTCCTAATTTCCTTATAGGTTAGATCACCCTCTCAAGAAAAAATGAGGAGTTCTAGCAACACCTGGACTACCTTTATTTAATACCTTTCCCCTAAATAAACCATAGATTCTAATAGGGCAAAAACTATCTATCTTCTTCACAATGATATCTTCAGATTCTATTTCAGTTTCTGGCATATTAGAGGAACTTAGAAAATATTGGATGGATGGATGAATCTAAGTGTTAACCAGAAAATTCTCGGACCCTCTAAAAAATTTAGACAACGACAATAGCAGAGACAAAACATGAAACTCAGGCCCAGCCTTAGAGTTCTAGCCCATTAACTCCCTTTGTTAGCTGGGCTTTAGGAAGCAGAACTAGAAGATGAAAAGATGGCCCTTCACACCACTTAGGGCCCCTTCCCAACACATTGCTGCACTTCTCTGCCAAACCCTAAAGCCTCAAGGCTCCTCTTGGCTCAGTAACATCTGTGCATTTTCTTAAATCCATTTCCAGATTTGATAAATATAAAAGGCAGAGCAGAGTTGAGCAGCTCAAGGAAGCAAGTGAGGGGATAATGGGTCCCTGTGCCTAGAAATCTGGCACCACAGGATTGTGCTAAATTAGGTGCAAAGAAGCCATCTGGTCAATTTAGTTTTAATCCCATCAAGTTTATTGAAAAATATTTGCCAATGGATCAGAAGTGAAGGGAGAATTTTTAAATAGTATAATTAGATGTGATGCCAGAAAGTCTTGTCACAAGCCATCCAAGAGCAAGTAAGGAAAATAAAGAAGAAATTGCAAATACAATTAAATAAATACACCACAATAAATGATAATAAACTCAAGCAGGCTTTGGCCTCGGCCCCTACATTCTTCTAGGCGGTTCACTGCACTCTGTGTGCTGGGTTGTTTGGCAGGCTGAGCTTAGTTGGGCTGGGTTCAGTAGTGCTCAGGAATGTGAGTGGGAAGAGATTGCCAGGCACTGCTGCCCTGGCAGGTTGTCACAGAGAGGCTAGAAGGGGTGGGACTGATAGATACCAGGCAGAGCTTTGCTCTCTGGGCACCCTGTACTGTCCCAGGTGCACCTCGCCCCCAGGATGCACTTACTCACCACTTCCTCCCCACCAGGAGAAAAGACAGACTGTAGAAAGCATTTCTAGGGCCAAACTCTTAAGCTAAATTTTTCTATATTTAATGAGCACCATTCAGCAAATGTGTTGCACACACTAATCCTGAAAACCTATGCAACAAAAGCCTATGTGGATGCCAGATTCTTGCATTTAACTGGGGCAGTGCCAGGAAGCACTAGAGGTCCTTAATTCAAGTGCTGGGATCACTTTAAGATCGCGTACCAGACCAAGCCCAGACTTTTAAGATCAAACCTCCAAAGACAGGAACAAAAAGGATCACCTGCATTTCTCTACCCAGGAATACATTCAGGAAGAAACTACCAATTAAATGGGAAGGTACCACCTCCTCTCTGCTTTACTGGTTCTGCATCTTGCTGGATGTATGCAGGTACAGCATTCTCTGCAGACCTTGTGTTTTAGATGTAGCTAAAAGAGCACCAGTCTTAGAGTTCAAAGCCATGCATTGTCCAGATCTATCACTCACTGACTCTACAAACATAAGCAAGTTAGCAAAGGCAATGAGCATCAACTGTTCATATATAAAATGGGATACCATTTCCTTCCTTTTTCAATTATAAATTGACACACAGATGTGAGATGTATTCTTGTTAAAGACTCTTGGAAACTTAGTGGAAGTTTTCCAAGAAAGATATCTAACAACTGGTGTATTCTCGGCTAAGAGTCAGGAGAACAGGTTGTTTCTTAATTCTAGGTGATTTTGCTTCTGAGCCCCTGTGGCTTCTCATCTTATAAAATGAAATGGTGAGACTAGATGCTATAAAGATATTTTTCAACACCAGCATCCTGATACATATAAGTAAATCATCTTGAGAAGACTGATTTATAACCCCAAGGATTATGTGCCCTGCTCAGAATCTCCATGTTCTGGATCAGGGGTTGGTAAACTATGGTACACTATGACCTTCCAGGCCATATCCATCCTGACACTGTTTTTTGTTTTTTGTTGGTTTTTTTTTTTAAGTACAGCTTTATTAGAACACAGACATGTTTACTCATTTATTATTGCCTATCGCTGTTCCGTGCTATAAGAGTAAGAGTTGAGTAGCTATGACAGAAATCATACGAAAGCAAAGCCTAAAATATTTGCTATCTCACCCTTCACAGAAAGTTGGCCATCCCCTGTTCTAGGTGATTGCTGTATGGTTTCAACAAAAATATTAAACCAGAGCTTGCTAACATTTCCTTTTTCAAAGACATAATATGACAATCTGAGATATGTTTATGCTTTTATTTTAAATTATTATAGACTCCTTGAATGGTTAAACATAACATAATATAATAGCAATAATAAGGCTTCTCAATCTGGGGAGAGAAAGGACATTTATACCTTGGTATTATTTTCGCTGGACAGAAAGCTTAAATAGACAGGGTTTGGGGGCAATAAAAAATGAGACCTATGTTATGTTCACAAGAGAAATACAAATGCTCTCATAGTTTCTCTTGTGAACTAGATAAAAGGAGGGCAGAATTCATATCTGGAAGAAAATTAACCCTCATACTAAAACACAAATGTCAGAATGAAACTTCTCAATGTTTTCTAGTCAACCCTACCACCGTTCATAAAGGGATCAGAGCACATTTTTCTCCCACACCCTCTTGTTTCCACCCCCAAGTCCAGCAAAATCAAGAGACAGTGAACTCAGAGCTCAACGGAAAGAAGGAAAGGAGGAAAAGCAGTGAATTCTTGAAACATGTATAGCTCTGGAATTTGCAAAGCACAGGAATAAGCCAGAGAACTCGGTCTTTATGAGTGATAAGTTCCCAGGAAGTGTTACACTCCCCACCCCCACCCCAGCACAGGAACACTGAACTCCCTACACCCACCCAACGCAAAGAATCTGAAACAAAAAGATACAAGGAAGTAACAGGAAGAGGGAGAAACAGGCATGAAGGCACAGTCCCTCAGGCGGACCCCATTTGCACAGTGCAAAATAACAAAGTAGCTAAGTCAGCATGTGATTGTCTCCTATGTGAACGTGTGTGTCTGCATTTGCTGCTCCTGTGCTCAAGGGATAGTGTTGCCTTCTGCATCCATTATCTGTCGCTATATAATAAGCCATCCCACCTATTTATGAGCTCACGGATCTATGCATAATTCAGATGGGTTCAGGTGAGTGGTTCCCTTTCCTGTCTCTCCTGCAGTCATGCAAATACAATCAGTTGGAGGGTCAGCTGGGAGCTGATCCAAGATGGCATACTCCCCTTTCTGGTGGTTTGTACCAGCTATTAACTAAGCTACATGTCTCAGCATGCAATATAGTGGAGGGAAGGTTTCCAGCAGACAGGGCAGGCAAGTCCCCTGCACAAGCACTCTTTAAGCCTCAGCGAGTGTTACATTTGCTAAAGTCACATTAGCCAAAGCAGATTGCTTGGCCAAACCCAGATTCAAGCAGTAAAGACCAAGCTTCTGCTTCACGATGGAAGAGCAAACTCACAGTCCACAAACCATGCACACAGGGATGGGAGAGTTTGTGGCCATTTTTCACAATGTATCACACAATCCTAATTTTGAATTCAGAGAGGATGAGATTGGAGTATATCGTGTACTTGTGATTTGTTAAGCTATGAGGCATTAGACGAAGGAAACTGGTATTTGGAGTGAGTCTAAAAAACTTGGGATCAAAGCGTAGCTTCATTGCTTACTTACTTTGTGACGCTGGACATACTATTTAATCTCTCTGAGTCCGTTTCCTCATCTATAAAATGGAGAACATATTATCTGTTGCACAGAGGGCAATGCCTAGACAGCACCTGGCTATAGGCCTTTGAGAGATTTACTTTCTGCGCTCAGGTATCTGGGCCTGTGTGAATGAATGTGTTTCATGGCCCGCAATTATAATTCAGTGAGAATCCATGGGGCTTTGGCTTTCCTAGCACTGAAGTTTAGTGTCTGGCAAATAACAACACAATAATCCCCAAAATATAGCTTCTCACATCAAAACCACATGCCACATGGAATTGTTTGGACTGTGAGGCTTGAAGGTTTGGGGGCCCTCCAGAGCTCAGTCTCTCCAAAAGCCTATGACTCACACAGTCCCAGGAAGGAGGGGAAAGGGGTGACCAGACAAGGGGGCATTAACCCAATCCACCCTAACTTTCTTCATTATCCAGTCTTACAAGTTGGGTGGCCAAGAAACCATGACCCACATGGAAGGATTTTGGCAAAAGGAGGGCCTTGATTTTGTATAGATTCTGTGGAAGGACTTGAGCAGACATTCCACTCAGGAACCAGTCAGAAGAAGGGGCAATGGTGTGAAAGCCTTAGTACAGGGGCACTGGGAGGGCTTAAGATTGTCGAAGGTGAATTTGCCAGAAAACTGGAAGTCACAAAGCATCAGCATTTGAGAAGGCAGGCTTCAGGCCCTGTTCTTATGGATATGCAGCTGTGGCTTTCCCAAGAACTGGACTTGGGCAGGGTCTGTTGTAGCCTGTAGTACCCAGTGTTATGAATCCCAAGACTATTCTATGGCCAGAGTGTAAATGCACTTGCTGACAGGAGGCACACTCATAATTAAAGTGCTTTGGAGACATTTATGTAATGCTCTGACTCGTTCTTGGAGGCAACACCAGGGCCTTGAAATGACATGTTTGCAATAGGGGTAGGGTGCTTATTACATCAATAACCAAGATCTAGGGGGGATATCAGGTGCAGCAGTTTCTCAGTAAGTCCACCAGAGATGCTCTCTATAATGTTCTCAAAAATGTTGGATATTTGCAAAGAAAAAAATCCGTAGCCCAAATTGTTAAAATCAGTAGCTCCCATTGTTAAATTAGCCCAAATTGTTAAACTAGGTTTCCCAGTTTTAGCCCTAAACATTATGCATCACAGGAAATCCCTCAGTCCCAGGCAAATCAGGATAGTTGGTCGCCCAAAAGTTGGAATATCTCATGGTCACCAACATGGTCATCCATCCAAGGTCAGATTTCATCTTGGACATCCAATGAGTTGCTATAAGGGTCTCCTGCAGGGATAAATTAACTAATAAAATAAAGAGTAACTTCAGAGGCACCTGGATGGCTCAGCTGGTTAAGCGTCTGCCTTCAGCTCAGGTCATGATCTCAGGGTCCTGGGATTGAGCCCCACGTCAGGCTCTGTGCTCAGCAGGGATCCTGCTTCTCCCTCTCCCTCTGCCTGCCAGTCCCCCTGCTTGTGCTGTCTCTCTGTCCAATAAACAAATAAAATCTCTTTAAAAATAAATAAATAAAATAAATGAAGGGTAACATCTACTCTGTCCAGATTAGTCCTTACAGGTATATCAGTCAGGGATCTTCAGAGAAACAGAACCAATAAGATGCGTGTAGCTAGATAGGTAGATAGATAGATAGATAGATAGAGATTTATTTTATGGAATTGGCTCACGTGAGTGTGGAGAGTGGCAAGTCCAAAATCTGCAAGATAGGTCGGCAGTCTGGAGACCTGGGAAAGAGTTTCCAGTCTTGAGTCTGAAAGCCACTGAGAGGCAGAATTCCTTCTTATTTGGGGGACCTCAGTCTGTTTTCTCTTAAGGCCTTCAGCTGATTACATGAGGCCCACCCACATTATGGAAGTTAGTCTGCATTATTCAAAATCTAGTGATTTAAATGTTAATCTCATCTAAAAAAAGTACCTTCACCGCAATATCCAGACTGTTTGGTGTTTGACCAACCGAGTTGACACATAAAGTTCACCCCCACACCTAATCAGATACCAGTCAAGTCAAGATACAGTCTCATACCTGGTAGTGACTTGGATTCTGGTAGGAAATCCTAGGAAGAATATTCCCCAAGAACTAGAGGATCTTCTTAAAGGATTTGCTAACACCCATGTGCACACCACCTGCTCTGGCGGGGAAACTGGAGGATTCTGACAGGGCTTCCTCGAGACTGGGAGAATACCAAGACTGGGACTCGAGTCTCAGCCAGAACCATTCTCCTTTTGCTTGATGGTGTTTTGAAGCCACAGCAACACTGGAATGAGAGCTCTGATATCTCATCTCCTCCCTAAACTGTGGGAGGAATTGGAAAGCAGCAACCCTGGCCTCTCTAAAAGTTCTGGGTGTGCTGGAGTTCCCTGGCTCTGGCTACAGCTGTGACAAGAAGAGAGGAAAGCAATGTTTGTCAAACAAGCCTACAGAGCTTAGAACATGGCTGGAACATCTTCCTTTTAGTTAGGATATAAAAGTATGACTTGTAGCCACAATTAGAATAGACAATTATAGCACCCTTGATTGTGGACAATTCATGATTTTAAAATATTATATCTGTAATGCTCTACCAACCACAGAATCTCAGCATTGGGAAGACCCTAAAATTCATCTTGTCATTGTGTCCAGCTGTAACATTTATTACAAATAAACTACAATAAGCCAGAGGCAGCACCAATGGCTGATTGGCTCTGATTCTCTCATTGCATATTAAGAACAGCCCAAGTTCAAGGAATTTGAATTCTTCCAAGAATTCCAATTGCTCCTGCCTATCATGGCGTTTATTTTTCTTCAGTCTTCTCTTGTGGTCTTCCTTAACTCTCAGTGATTTTCCTGGGTTCCGATTTATAGCATAGACCCAGAACTTGGGGAGGAAAAAAGCAAAGAATATGAATGCCAAGACTAAAGTCAAGGCAGAGCCAAGAAACAATAGGAAGATAAGGGCAAAAATAAAGTTGGGTGGGGCGAACTAAGGTGGCCCAGACTTTGTAAGGAGACGATAGCCAGGACCTATAACTAAGAGAGAGAAGATCGGAAAAGTAGGGAGAGAGCAGATGAGGCTCAAGGATAAAGGAGATGGGGCAAAGATCAGTTACAAGGGAGAGTGAGGGACCTGATAGAGCAGAGCCTAGGCTGGAAATGAGCTATGCAAAAGAACTAAGTTCTATTTGATGGTGGCAATGGACTCATTGGATGACCTGGGAAGACAAAGAGATCGGCATCTCGACCATGCACAAAAGTAAAGCTAGTTCTATTCTCTCTGCTCACCTCCCCCCCTCACTCTGCCCCAGTTCCTAAAAGCTGCCATGATCTTACCCCCCAGGAGTGGAGCTCATTGTCGTCTTCTTCCTTTCAGACAATAAAGTGAGATTTTGCCCCATTTTGATAAACTTTCCATTTTCTCCTAATAGATATCCCCTGCCTACATGACCCAGAGGACACAATGTCTCCCCATGTTAAGTCTCCTCTACTTAGGAGACTTCTCAGATAAATGAAAACATATACACAGATCTTCCCAAAACATGTTCTGACATTTATTCATATCAGCAAACCAGCCACAGAAATTCTCTAAACCCTCTGAAAAACATGCTTACCTAGCATTTCCCCAGCAGACACAAAATTTACTCATGCTGACATAAACACACACACACATACATACACACATACACACACACGTGCGCACACACACACACACGTTTTCCTGAACATTGCAAAACTAAGCAGGTGATCGACTTAAGTGGAGACATAATACTTTAGAGATGCTCCCGAGAGCCCACAAGGGAGTCCACGCTGTGTTCGGTGATGGTGTTGACCAGGTTGTATGCTGAACGTACAGTATGTCAAAAGGAAAAATCATCTCCAAGAACAATGATGGAAGTAGCCCAAATATGTGCTTGGAGAAAACCAAGTGAATTTGGGGTTTGGTCCAAGTAAAATATCAAAAGGATGAATCAGAAAAATATATATGTGGGGCTTTGAAAAGTTATTTTTCTTTGTACAGTTAAAATGGCAGAGTTTCAATTTGAGTTTCAAGTGCACGAAAGATGTGTCAAATGATCCAGTTTGTAGCTTGTGACCAGCCTGGAGGGGAAATGATAAAACATTGTTTTGATTATGGACCTAAGATTGTTTCAATAAACACAGCCTGGAGATCACGTTAATATCAAATTTTTTAAGTGTCTTTCTCTTTTTACTGAGCTTTTAAAAAGAGTTTTTGTTTTGTTTTTGACGGGGTCTTTGAAGGTGCCTGTCTTCAGCCTCAAAACCTACCACATCCCTGCTGTTTTCTAACGTCCTTTAGTCCCATCTTTGTACAATTCCTTCGAGATGAGCTGAAGTCTAAAGCTTTTATAATACTGAGCAGTAAATCTCACTGTCAGGGTCAGTCCAAGGCCATGAGACATCATATGACAACCTGCAAAACTGACTCGATGTGCTTTTGACTTTGGGGGGATGTCAGTGAAAGAACATGGGATTAGGAGTAAAAAGTCCTGCTTTTTCGTCCTGGCTCTGCTGTTTCTGAGCTTTGCCTCCTTCCGTTTTTTCATTCAGCAAATATTGTTGAGTATCTAACATGTGCCACACACTGTGGTAGGAACTGGATAGAGAAATAGAAGCAGAATCAAGGAGTTTCTATTTGGGGGGTAAAATATAGTGTGGTGTGGGTAAGCACAACAATGGAGCTACATGCAAGGTAGAAAGATTGCACGAAGAGGAAAGTAAATTGCTCTGTCGGGGAAGAGGAGGATAGGCTTTCACTAGGAGGTGACATATGAATTAAGTTCCAAAAGATGGATGTGTTTAATCAGGTAAATAAGGAACGGGTAGAGGATATTCTTGGTGGAAGAAAGAGCAAGCACAAAAATTCGGACATGGGATAGAATGAGTGTATTTGGAAAGCTATATACATTCTACTATAATTGAAGCATAAAGTGCATGGGATGAACAGGAGGAAAAGACTGTGATAGGAAGTGAGGGCGAAGGATAGGCAGAAGCCAGTGCAATGATCTTAGACTTTTTGATCTAATAACAACAATAGCTAATATTTACAGAGCACTTTGAGATGTCCAACACTATGTAAACACTCTATAACCATCATCTCATTTAAGTTTTACAACAATTCTAGTAAGAAGGTACTATTCTTTCTTTCCACTTAATAGGTGAGGAAACTGGTCCTTGAAGAACTTATGTAACCCGTACAAAATAGACAGTAAAAGGAGAAGTTGGGACTCAAACCCTAGTCTGTCCAACTGCAGAGTCAGTTCCCTAATGTTGCCATCCTTCACATACATAAGCTTATTGGTTTAGCCAATGGAGATCACAATGACTTTTGCCAGGTCCCTTTTGGTAGCATTTAAAAGGGCAGAAACTACCTTTTGGTGGATAGAGAAACAATCTCAAGGAAGAACTTTAAGAAGACCAAGTCCAAGTCTTAGGATCTCAATTCCCGTTTTCTCCAGCATAGAGTAGTGAAAAAAAAAGTGGACAAAAGCTTGAGCCAAACATAGGAATTCCAAGAAAGAAGGCTTAGATTCTGGAGTGGATTGACTATACCCCAGGGGAAGAAAGTTTGCCTGGCTGAGAAAAGAAGAGAGTGCTGACTGTGGTATATAAAATGGGAGTGACATAAAATGTTTATACTGTTCATAGATGGAGAATTACATCCAATGAAGCCTACAGAGAAAGACACCATAGGAGACATCCCATTTGAGTGGGGTACTGAAGGGAGAGAAGGAGTCAGAGTAGACGGAAAAGGTAATTCCAGAATGGCCAGTAGTTGAGCAAATCACAGACTCAGGAAAACACAATATATATTTAAAGAACTGAAGCTAGATCATGTTTGCTGGAGCACAGAGTTCAAGTATGAAATTACTGCAAGGCAACACTGGTTGGGACCAGGTTATGGAAGGCTGAGCTAAGGCATCCAGCTTTTATTAAAGACACAGAGGAGTACCACTGAAGATTTCTGTGCAGGGAGTGATGTGACCAGAGAACTGTCCCATAGCAACTCATCCAGATGTCTGCGTCTGGGGGGATAAAGAGCTCTGTCAATGCAGTCAATCCAATAGCCCAGGTGTAGGAGCCAAGGTCTGAGCTACACTAGTGACAGACAAACAGAAGGAAAGGGACATCCCAAGGATATTGTGAAAGGAGAATCAACAGGACTCTGTAACTGGTGAGATGGAGCCATCAATGAAAATTCAAAGGTTTCAAAGACTTCAGGGATGGCTGTTGCCTTAACAGAAATGCCAAAATCAGATCAAGGACGTGTGCATTCTTTTCATTGCCTTTCATAATTGTATAAATAAAAGTATTTGGTGAAGAAAAACCTGAAAACACAGTAAAGGGAAAAGAATTGAAAAGTCCATAATCTCACTGTTAAACATTCCCTTTTGATATACCTTCTAAAATTTTTATATAGTTCTAATATTTCCATCATAAATTGGATCATTCCACTTTATAACTTCCTTTCCCCTTAGTAACATATAGTGAACATCTTTCCACATCAGTAACTGTAGTTCAGCACTGTTGTGCTGATTACAAAGAATTCTACCTTATTGTTCGTTACAATGTACTCTAGCTGCTCCCTGATGCTAAGAATTCTGCATGATTCCAATTTTAGCTATAATTAACATCCTTAATGCTGAATATCGCTTACAAATTTAATTATTTCTCTAGTATAAATTCCTACAAGTATAATTTGAGGTCAAAGGAAATGTAGGATTTTTCTTAGGCTTTTGGATCATATTGTCAAGTCATCTTCCAGAAAGAACAAACTGTTTATATTGCCATCAGCTGTATTGGAGAGTGAAGAGAAAAGGGTTTTTACTGTAAAGGAACTATGAGCAGTTTCAGATATGTAGATTTTAAAATGCCTATAAGATGCATCAGAGGCAATAGCAAATAAATAGTTGGGAAGGAAGGAACTAGATTGTAAAAGAAAAATCCCTCTTCCTATACCTATTCTCTCTTTTCAGCGCCATTTCCTCATAGCTCTTACTCCGAAAGGGATCGGAAATCAGTAACACCCCCGTAGCAGTAAACTCATCTAGCACACAAATTTTGTGGTTTCCAAATACCATTTTGCATTAAAAGGATTCAGAGTTCCTTAAAAGAATGGCTTATCTCTAAGGCTCAACAGAAAAAGTAAAAGATGAGCCTGAAATAGCTTTCTGTGTCAGAAAATAAAGGCAGCTTTCAAAAAATGATGGTGATGTCAAAAAAACACAAAAGCCAAGTTGCCAATTTAGTACCAAAATGAATAATGATAATAAATAAAGATAGATTAAAATCTATCAAATAAAATAGGAAGCCATAAATTCATACTGACATCAATTAATGAATACATTGAAAGTTTAATGATTAACAGGATATTCACAGAGTCTCAAAGCAACCTCCCCAAAATGTTCACCAATTACCAAGAAGAGAGAAGTCTGAGAGATAAAAAATTAATTGAGCGATCAAAATTAACATCAACAGTAATGGGACAGATTCTAATCATGTACCTTTCAACACTGCAGTAAAAGAATGCAACGTCACTTCTGAAATGTTCCAGCAAAGATGTGTAATTTAAGTCTAATCACGAGGAAACATTAGTAAACCAAAAGGGAGGGGCATTCTACAAAATAATTGGATTTGTTGTCAAGATCATGAAGCCAGTCAAGGAAAGACTGAGGAACAGCTCTAGGGTGAAGGAGATTAAGAAATATGACTGATTCTGGATTAGATCCTGTTGTTATAAAAGAATTTATTGGGACAATAAGTAAAACTGAAATGGGGTCTGAGAGTTAGAGGTTAACAATGTTGATATCCTGGTTCTGATGATAATATTTTGATTATGAATAAGAGTATCCTATTTTATTTGTAGAAAATACACATTAAAATATTCAGAGCTGATTATGCATCGTGTCAACTTACTCTCATATACTCAAGGGAAAAAAAGGTTCTTTTTAATGTTCTCGCAACTTTTCTGCACGCTTGACAAAGAGAGATGGAGGGAAAGAGTAAAAGAAAAAGGACAGAAACAGGGAGGCAGACCAGGGCTAGGACCACCCATGTGAAGTTGATAGCACTGAAGATTCCGGTATAAGCCATGCTGCTGAGTCCAGAAACTGCCTGAGTCATCCTGCCTAGCCTCTATGCTAATCTTAATTAAGACTAGGATGTATATACTCAGAGCCTAATTCTACAGTGGGGTCTTGGTTCCCCCCGAAGGACCTACTCCCTGACCTCCAGAAATTCCAACCACTGGCAAAAGTGGGTGAGACACCCCAAACCACAAAATTAGCAGCCACCTAACTCTAAGTATCTTAACCATCTGAAAACACAGGCTGCCCCACCCCACTACCATATCTCCCCTTGAATGTCCCTACAGGTCCAGAAGAAGCTTGAGTGTGCAAAGCTTTTGCCCCATCCTTTGCTGAGGTCCCAACAATGTCCCCAGAGAAGCCCCACTTCCCAGGCTGAAATGAAAGAAATGGATGATACCTCTGAAGTAGAACTTAGGGAATGTACATGGAGGAAGAAGAAGATGAACAAGGAGAGTGTTGGGAGGGATGATGGGGCAATAGCATGCTGTGTAAAACAAGGGAGGAATTCCAGAGAGGAATTCCAGAGCGTACAAAGAAAAGTCGTTAGACTTGATCCTTGGGAGGTAACTGGTGAGCACTGGGCAGGCATCTTCCATAGAGTCTGGGGCAGAAGTCAACAACGACAGATGTTGGGTGGCAGATGTAAAAGCATTTTTCAAAGGACAGAGGTGAGAGTGTTGCTTAAGACAAAAAAAATCAAAGATTTGAGGGATATAAGGAATCCCCACCATGTTAGGTGGGCTTACCAAAAAAACTAGGGACTGAAAATAAAAGTATGCGAAAGAGTGGTCAGGGGATTTGATCATGGGATAGAATCAAGAGGACAGGTAAAAATTTGGGGTGGGGGAAGGGAACAATAGGTAAAGAGGGGGACGAGAAGGGAGGGGAAGATGGGGGGGGAATAGTGATTGAGGTAAAAATAGTGATTTTGAGGCAGGAAAGAGGTGTTGTGACCAGTAGAGAGAGTGCGAGACGGTACCACAGGCCAACTGACCTCTGAGAATTCAATGTCAGGGTTTCAGCTGGGTGATCAGAATGAATGCTGTGATTAATGACCCCGCTAACCTGGGGGTGGGCCAAGGAAAGGCACTGTGCCTTGTTTACATTTCCACCACCAGTGTCCGCTGCATAGTCTCTGAGGATAACTACCAGAAACGAGGTCACTGAAGAAGAGAAGCCTACCAGAGAAAATGAGAATGTAGAGAAAGTGGTCAAAGGAAATACTGTGACCCAGGAGAAAATCTTGGTCCATGTGGCCAAGAAACATGGCCAACGATATTTATACCAGCATTACTTTTAATAGCATAATGGGAGACAACCAATATGCACTGGCAAGGGGACAGTAATAAACTGTGACACAGTCATATAGTGAAATACCGTTCAGCAGCAAATATAAATTAACTATGGATAAATGCATCAATTCAGGTGAATTTGAAAAACGTAAAGCCCAAGTACCCCGTGTGATACTATTCAAATAAAGTTCATTCCCACAAAATTGTAAAATATATTCATAAATACGCTTTCAAATAGTAATGAAAAACAAGAGAACAAAAAACATAAAAGTCCTGGGGCGCCTGGGTGGCACAGCGGTTAAGCGTCTGCCTTCGGCTCAGGGCGTGATCCCGGCATTCCAGGATCGAGCCCCACATCAGGCTCCTCCGCTAGGAGCCTGCTTCTTCCTCTCCCACTCCCCCTGCTTGTGTTCCCTCTCTCACTGGCTGTCTCTATCTCTGTCAAATAAATAAATAAAATCTTTAAAAAACAAAACAAAACATAAAAGTCCTTGCAGGGAGGAACTAACCAACAGGGAGGGTACGTGGGTGCTTCATCATTTCGGCAACATTCTACTAAGTTGGGCAAACAGATCCAGGAGTATTTACTTGATTATCTTGTATACCTTACATACATTATATTTTATTTTTGTTTGTGCGAAATATTTTATTAAAAAATAAACACAAGCGTTTAAAAGGGGAAGAGTTCCCAAGGACTATGGGATAGGTCTCTCTCACGGATCCTGAAGACCAGGTTACTTACTGCGTGTACACCTTGGCCAGCCAGGGATCTAAAAATTCTGGTATCCAATTCCCAACATGTGAAATGACCTCACAAAATTTCCGGAAGATTGGAAAGCTCTCTTCCAAGTTGCAGGATTTCGACTGGAATTCAGAGTTCTCCTTGAAGCAAACAGAAAGGTGAACATTGTGAACTTTCAGAGAAAATAGTCTCTTGAGAAAAGAATCAGTCCCTTTGAGCAGTAACCTTAAAGTGACACCAGGAGAGAAGGAAAGCAGCAGCCCCACCTGTCTGAATGTGAGGCTTGAGAAATACCCAGGTTCTAGCTGACATGCGGATGGAGAAAGGATTCCTGAACAAATCTGGGGACATATATTCGCTCACTCTAGAATCACGGAATGCTTGACCTTGAAGAAAAGGAGCATGCTGTGCTGCTTGGGTTTTGCAAAGACCTCAATCTATTCCAGGGACAATATGGAGATTTGCTTAAATTCTACATGCTTACTTTTCCAAACGAATTCATACAGGACTGAAACTTCTCTCTTTCCCTGATCCATCTCTATCTCCAATGCTGAACTCACTGCAAAAGGTAAGTTAGCCAGGTGCGAAGGAAGATATGGTTAGCACTCTAGAGATCGTGAGGAAACTGACCACAGACAGCCAGAATCAAATCAAGGCTGGGGGTGAAGAGGCAGCTTACAACAAGTTCTTGAGAAGTCATCCCCTAAGCTTCCAGACCCCATACTTCACCTTTGCCCCCACTTCCTTTCATTGCCAAGACCATCAACTCCAGCAGTGAGGGGCTATCTGATAGTATGACACATCTGGAAGCCCCAGGATAGGGCTGAAATTCATTGAAGACACTAGACTACAAATAAATGATTAAACATGAGAGAAAGGTCAGGCTCCAGGAAAGCACTCCTCATAAATCCTCTTGATCCTGATTGCTCCATCTAGAAACAGATTAAGTGTAAAATACTGATTTTGAATGGAGTCCAGCCAAAAGTTACACAATTCGAGGGTTTTCTGGAAGGACTGCGTACTTTGAAAGGAAGTGGGTTAGGAAATGCAGTGCTGGTGAAGGACCCTAGAGGGTCAGGGGAGGCAAATTTCATCAACCAAGTAGAATATTCCAAATCTGCCTGTTAAAGGGTATCCTTTCTGTTACAGAGTGGGTGCTAATTCTGATGGTGTAAATGTAGGTTATTGTGATAGCATAAGTCTGCTGTATGGGTGGAGTTCGGTTTGTTTTTTTTTTCAAGACAATGTATTTTGTGAAATAAGAAGGAGAACAATTTAGGGTTGCAAAATACAAAGTAGTTTAAAGTTTGAGGTCCATTGGCATGAAAAATGCTTCTCCATCCCTTCCCTTTCAGTCTGGATGTATCTTTAGGTTCAAAATGCGTCTCTTGTGCCCATTTTTTTATTTGTTTATTTGTTTCTCGTGTATTGAGTTTGAGAAGTTCTTTGTAGATCTTGGATACCAGTCCTTTATCTGTAGTGTCATTTGCAAATATCTTCTCCCATTCCGTGGGCTGCCTCTTAGTTTTTCTGACTGTTTCCTTGGCTGTACAGAAACTTTTAATCTTGATGAAGTCCCATAAATTCATTTTGTCTTTTGTTTCTCTTGCCTTTGGGGATGTATCATGAAAAAGGTTGCTTTGGCCGATGTCGTAGAGGTTGCTGCCTATGTTCTCCTCTAGAATTTTGATGGATTCCTGTCTCACATCGAGGTCTTTCATCCATTTGGAGTTTATTTTTGTGTATGGTGTGAGATAGTGGTCAAGTTTCATTCTTTTGCATGTAGCTGTCCAATTTTCCCAGCACCATTTATTGAAGAGACTGTCTTTTTCCCACCGGATGTTTTTTCCTGCTTTATCAAATATTAGTTGCCCAAAGAGCTGAGGGTCCATTTCTGGGCTCTCTATTCTGTTCCATTGGTCTATGTGTCTGTTTTTGTGCCAGTACCATGCTGTCTTTGTGATCACAGCTTTGTAGTACAGCTCGAAATCCGGCATTGTGATGCCCCCAGCTTTGTTTTTCCTTTTCAACAGTTCCTTGGAGATTCGGGGCCTTTTCTGTTTCCATACAAATTTAAGGACTGTTTGTTCCAGTTCTTTGAAAAATGTCCTTGGTATTTTGATCGGGATAGCATTGAAAGTGTAGATTGCTCTGGGTAGCATGGACATTTTAACTATGTTAATTCTTCCGACCCATGAGCATGGAATATCTTTCCATCTTTTTATGTCTTCCTCAATGTCTTTCAAGAGTGATTTATAGTTTCTAGAATATAGGTCCTTTACGTCTCTGGTTAAGTTAATTCCAAGGTAACGTATGGTTTTTGGTGCTATTGTAAATGGGATGGATTCCCTAATTTCTCTTTCTTCGGTCTCGTTATTCGTGTATAGAAATGCAACTGATTTCTGAGCATTTATTTTGTATCCTGCCACGTTACTGAATTGCTCTATAACTTCTAATAGTTTGGGAGTGGCTTCTTTTGGGTTTTCCATATAGAGTATCATGTCATCTGCAAAGAGAGACATTTTGACTTCTTCTTTGCCAATTTGAATACCTTTGATCCCTTTTTGTCGTCTGATTGCTGTTGCAAGGACTTCTAGTACTATGTTGAATAATAGTGGCGAGAGTGGGCATCCTTGTCGAGTTCCTGATCTTAAGGGAAAGGCTTCCCAACTAATGAATCATCGAGCCTTACATCGAAAACCGGGGATGTACTGTATGGTGACTAACATAATATAATAAAAAATCATTATTAAAAAAAAAATGAGTCTCTTGTAGACAGCATATGGATGGATTGTGTCTTTTTATCCAATCTACAACCCTGTGGTGTTTATCGGAGCATTTAGGCCATTCACATTGAGAGTGGTTATTGAGAGAGATGATTTTAATGATGTCATGTTGCCTGTGAAGTCTTTGTTTCTATAGATTGTAAATTTCTGTTCTGTATCACTCTTGGGGTCTTTTTACTACTTCCCAAAGTAGTTTAAAGTTGGAAGGCAGAAAGAATTATTCATGACTTTGGCCATTTCACTGAGCCATTCAGTCTGTTTCTCTCCTCTGTGAAATGGGGACAATTAGAGGACCAATGTCAAAGGATATTGTGAGGATTCAATGGGACGATGCATGTAAAGTTCTTAACATGATGCCTAGAACATATTAATTGGTCCATAAATGTTAGTTATCCATCACCACCAGGTTCATAGTCACCATCATCATTCACTGGGGTCAATAATACAGTCTGTAGTATTCTGGGGGTAAAGAAGATAACACAGGCTATGAAAGGATTTGTTCATTTGATGGAACTCAGTAAGTCTATGGAGAGCTAAAAAGGTTACCTAGAAACCAGTATTAAGAAGAAGGACTCTGGGGGCGCCTGGGTGGCACAGCGGTTGGGCATCTGCCTTTGGCTCAGGGCGTGGTCCCGGCATTGTGGGATCGAGCCCCACATCAGGCTCCTCTGCTAGGAGCCTGCTTCTTCCTCTCCCACTCCCCCTGCTTGTGTTCCCTCTCTCGCTGGCTGTCTCCCTTTGTCACATAAATAAATAAAATCTTTAAAAAAATAAAAATAAAAAAGATTAAAAAAAATAAAAGAAGGACTCTGGGGTCTGAAGAGTGACGTACAGATGAAAGTTGATATCTATCCTTGGATAGCAGGATAAAATGGACTGACAGATCAGCCTTTGAGTGCTGAGGACAATGTGATGTCACTAAGAGATCATTCATTCTTCCATCCGATAAATATCTATGAGTACCTACTCTATGTTCCAAATACCCAGCTCTGTTCTTGGTCATACCGGTACAGTGCTGAACAAGCAAGCCAAGCCCTATCCTCATGAGCTTACTGAGAAAGAGGCAGGAGTTGAGGGAGGCAGGCAAAGACCGAAAAATGTGCCTGCAACCAGACGTAGACCATGGTTATCATGGGGCAAGCTCTTTGCTCTTTCGGTGAAGTCCTTTGGATGGGAAATTCAAGAGCAGTATGGAAGGAAAAGTCAAGTATGATTTTAGAGCCAGTCAAACTATGTTTGAGTCTTGATTTAGCCTTGCAGTGTGCCTCGGGTCTCCGAGCAGTTCCCTTGATGTTAGAAAAGCACAGTAATCATTCCCTTCCAGAGTACTGCAAGGGTTAAAAATGACACATCAAACACTTAGCTTTGTGACTAACATACAGTATGTGTTCAGTAAAGTAAAACTACTTTTTTACTCATGCAACTTGTCGTTGTTTCCGCATTTATTTCTTTTAGTTTTTAGTAACGTTCCTTTGACAGTACCAGCCTGTCTCAGCTGAGGAACAGGAAGGCACAGACACTTGCCAAGCTCTCGGGGTGCAGGGAGCCATGCGTGGTCAGAGAGAGTTAGCATGTGCTGACAGTCGGGCCCTAGGCAGGACCCCTGGTGGAAACCTTCAGCCTTGGACTAGATTGTATTTGGTGAGGAGAGGACTCCTTGGGTCCCAGGAGCAACACCGGGCAGGACAAGTGGTCAGAAGCACAGATACACCAGGATGAAGCGTGCACTGGTGTAGCCTTACAGCGGACTCACACACACAACGTCCCACTTGATCCTCCAGCTCCGCTCGAGAGGAAGCTCTTTCGTCCCGTTACACTGCTTGCACGAAAGAGTTACTAGCTTTGTTCTTGCTGCTGCTGTTGCTTAGTACTTTGCTGTTCGGGTTGTCAGTTTGTTCTCTTAACTGTTGTAAAATACACATAAAATTTACCATCCGAACCATTTTTAAGTGTGAAGTTCAATGGTATTAAGTACATTCATGATGTTGTGCCACTATTGCCTCTTTAAAGCCTCAATGTCTCCTGTCTGGTGGAAGCTAGACCCCAGTGTCAGCACTTTGGCTGCCCTCCTGCATCCTAACTCTTGGCCCCAGGGAATAACACTGCACTCTGTTCTGCAACTTTGTGGTGTGTTTCTCTCTGCAGAACAGAAGGTGGTTTGGGCATGAAGGTAAAGCCGGGCGCTGCTATGCTCCTCACCTTTCATCTGGTGCACCGTCTGTGTGAAATTTAACATCTTTCACCTGCTTCTGACACACATTTACCAGGATATGACTCAAAGCAAGCTCCGCTTGGCAAACATCTGCCTTTCCAATCCTGCCTGACTCGGCAGGGAAGCTAGTATCTGGCAGAGGGAGCCTTATCGGGTTGCTGTTCCTGGCGAAGGAAAGTAGGGTTTGCTGCCTAACATAGCAAGGAACGAGGCAGGGCTCCTAGTTCTTTTCCCAAGGCCTTTGCTAACGCTCTGTGGGGTTGTTCAGGAAGTCACTTCGTGCTCAGTTATCTCTCAGGAATAAGAATAACAAAATCATTTTCTGTATAGTTCTTCTATGGTGATTCACGCAACCCAAAACACTTTCAGGTCCTCCAGATTCGATTGTTTGAGAATGGTTAACCCAATTTGAGAAAACTGATCCGATCGATTTTTTTTTTTTAAGATTTTATTTATTTATGTGACAGAGAGACAGCCAGCGAGAGAGGGAACACAGCAGGGGAGTGGGAGAGGAAGAAGCAGGCTCCCAGAGGAGGAGCCTGATGTGGGGCTCGATCCCAGAACGCCGGGATCACGCCCTGAGCCGAAGGCAGACGCTTAACGACTGCGCTACCCAGGCGCCCCCCCCCCCGATCAATTTTTAATTATGATATTGTTCATGTGGAGTTAGTGCCTAGTAGGTACCAGCCACTGTGCTAGGAATTCATGTCCCTGGATGACCCAAAAGATGGTTCTAGGGCTAGGCATTATCAAGAAAGATGAGAGATAGTGAGATCTCTGGGACTCTTTCCAAGCACCATCCCTGCTTAGTTCCTAAAGGGCCAGTTAGACCGGGATGCCCTCAGGACAAACAGATCCCTTAATGCTGCCCAAGAGTTCAGCCTCGAAAGCTGGACTAACCCATATAGGAAGTTCCCCAAGTCCTTTTGCCACTCTTACTTAAGGCTGAGATCTGCAGAAAATGATAGGCCACCCCTTCTATGCCCTCTTCCCCTAGTGCCGAGCCAGGGCATAGTCTCCCCAGCCTGTCCACTCCGATAGTGGGAGGTGCAATGGGGAGGTAAGGGGCAGGGAGAGAGCCACTGCGAGGAGATGTCACCCTTCACTCCTCTCTCCAATGCTTTTCCTCTGACCCCAGTGGCTCTGTTCTACCCCCACTTGTGTTGGAGACCCTCCTCCCCGCCCCGGGATTAAGAGGTAGTGCCCATTCCTGTTTTGAGTTTGTAACCAAAATACCTCCTAAATCTATGACCACGGGATGCCTGGAGGATTATGGGAAGAAATCAGGGTCTCCCCACCTTTAGGAAACTTTAAGATGGGGGCCTTAGAGGGACGCCTGGGTGGCTCAGTTGGTAAACATCTGCCTTCTGCTCAGGTCATGATCCCAGGGTCCTGGGATCGAGTCCTGCATCAGGCTCCTTGCTCAGCAGGGAGCCTGCTTTTCCCTCTGCCTGCCGCTCCCCCTGCTTGTGCTCTCTCTCCCCCCCTCTCTCTAACAAATAAATAAATAAATACAATCTTAAAAAAGAAGAAGGAGCAGCAGCAGCAGAAGCATGGGGCCTTAGAAACACATCCTGTGGTTCTTCTCCCTATAGTTTCTCAGTGGTGAGCTGGGGTCTTGCTCAGAACACATGAAACATTTTTTCTGATTACAACACAAATACTTTCAGTTCAGGGAAGAGAATTTATCAAGGTCTATAAATTGTACACTAAATGCTCATGGGCTATACGACATCAGCTCAGAGAGGAGATATCATGTCTAACTTTCTTCCCATCACATCAATAAGTGGAAATGCACCCACTGGATTTCTCATTCCTGACCACGGATATTCTTTCTCTGGCTTCTTCAGCAAATTCTACCCCTGATTTTCATACCCAATTCAAGTACCCAAGTCTCATCCTGCCAAATATCTAATGAAACAGTGGCCTTTTTCTGTTACCTCAGTGCCTTTGCCTTGTTCAAGAGTCTACTCAGGTTCATTCACCATGTACTTTAGTCAACCTCATGACCGCACAGAGCCCTACTCAGAGAACGTTGTCTCTCGCTACTAAAGAAGACCGTTCTGCTTGGTCCATTTACTATCTTATTATTAGATCATAGAGGATCCAATATGCCTGAATAGCAGCACTAGTAAGAAAAACTTAAGGATTTAATTTTCTGAAAGGTTAACATAGAAGTGAGATTACAAAAGAAAAAAAATGAATAACAGATTCTTAGGATATGGAACACAGAACATAGAGGGTACACCATCTTTGCCACTGTCTCCTCCATAGCATTCATTGCTGGTCCACACCTGGAATATGCCTTGATTCACTTTGACTCACCTTCTGAGAGAGTTGGGGTTTTTTTTTTTAAGATTTTATTTATTTATTTGACAGAGATAGAGACAGCCAGCGAGAGAGGGAACACAAGCAGGGGGAGTGGGAGAGGAAGAAGCAGGCTCCTAGCGGAGGAGCCTGATGTGGGGTTCGATCCCATAACGCCGGGATCACGCCCTGAGCCGAAGGCAGGCGCTTAACCGCTGTACCACCCAGGCGCCCCGAGTTGGGTTTTTTTTTAAAGGCGTGTTTATTTATTTGAGAGAGAAAGAGATCACAGGGAGGGGCAGAGGGAGAGACAAACTTTAGCAGACTCTTCACTGAGCTCAGAGTCTCACACGGGGTTTGACCTCAAGACCCTGAGACCAAGAACCTGAGGTCATGAGCTGAGCTGAAACCAAGAGTCAGACGCTTAACCAGTTGTGCCATCCAGGGGCCCCAAGACTTGTTGATGATCATGGCTCAGTTGGTTAAGCAACTGGCTCTTGATCTCAGCTCAGGTCTTGATCTCAAGGTCATGAATTTGAGCCCTGCATCAGACTCCATGCTGGGTGTGGAGGCTACTTATAAAAAAAAAAAAAAAAGTAGAAGAAGAAAGAAGAAAAAATACATAGGAATCATGAAAAACAAGACATGTAGCCTTAATAAAGAAAGTAGATGATGTCTTGGGATGGCTAATGGAGCAAAAGCCATGAAAGTGATCTTAAAGTCTTGTCTCATGAATGAGAGAAGAAATGGAACGTATGGGTAGATACCACATTTATGCCCTATAACAATAACAACAACAAAAAAAACCAGAACTGCCTGAAAATTGAACCGGTTGTTCCTTGTCTCTGAGGGTATTTATAAGCCACTAGATGACCACTTGACATATATAGACCATTTTCACATTGGGAGGTAGGCCTAACTAAATGAGATCTAAGCACCATACTAACTCCTACGTTTTCCCCCATCCTATAGATAAATGGAGAGGTGTCCTGTCTTACTCATAAAGCAGTTCCTAGAGTAGGAAACATTTTCAAAATGGCAGCTCTAGGAAAACAAAGTTTCTTGGGATCACTCGTTGAGATGGGATAGAGGGAGAGGAAAAAAGATTGAGATGGATCTCCTAACAGAAGGGAAGAAGATACATTATGAGGGAGGAAATCACAAGGCATGCAGATGGAATGTGTAGTTCCCAAGAGTTTGAGTGAGTTTTGATGGTCTGGAGGGGAACTTTATGAGGGAACTCTCTCCAATAAAATGAAAAGACAAACCTCATGGAGGAATTTACTGCTCATAAACCAAATCCTAAGAATCTAACCATGGAGAGCTGGGATCAACCCAAACTCCCTTCTGGCCTGCTATCCCATGTCGCTGGGCACTTGCTGGTTATTTTCACTTCTGAATCAGTGATCGGTAGACTCCCTGAAACTTCCTTCAGTTCCACCTCTGAAAGGATTCCTTCCTTCTATGCCCAGAAACCAAATGCAAACCAAGGAGCAGACCACCATAGAAAACCAAGGCTCTGAAGACTGGCACTGCAGCTTGCCTAAGAAGGACATACAGGATGGAATCTAGATCCCATGACCTGTCCCAACGGCTGCACCAACTCTGACTAATGCATCTTACTCACCAAAAGGAATCCTCTTGCAAAATTATGATATGGTTTAAGAATTGGTCCTTTCTCTGTTGATGATAAATCACTAACCCTTCTCTTATCCTATATCTTACATTATAGTTTGGGAAATGATGCTTACAATATGCCCAATTCATGATTTCATATCTTAGAATCAAAAAATAAGAGGCAGTATTGTCTAGTAGTTAAAAGAGTGCTGGGCCTGGAGGTACACTGCCTGGGTTTGAAATCTCTCTGTCATTTGCTAACTGTTGACTTTGAGCAAGATACTTAACTTTTCTGGGCCTCAGTTTCTTCATCTGTAAAAAGAAAAGAATAATTATACCTACTTCATAAGACAGTCGTGAAGCTTAAATGACATAATAACAATACACTATTTAGCATAATGACTGGCATTCAGGAAGTACTAAAACTATGTGAGCTACTATCACAGTATTTTAAGAACTTGAGAGATGATGGTTACATAGACCTACCCTGCTCACAGTGCTTGAAAGCGAGTCAAAGGCTTTCTTGGGTCCCTCTTTTTTAATCCCAAATATGCCTTAGTTTGCCAGAGAGTAGAATCTATTATTACCATTATTGCTTCCTAACTTTGTAAGAGAATTTCATCTTCGTTTCATGTTGATTTTATTTCATAATAATTATTTTTTTAAAAAGCTTTAGTTTTAATGTTCCTTGCCCCTTATCACCTCTGTCATGTAAATGCAAAAAAGCAGACTCAAAAGCTAGAAATGAAACTTGGATTTCTGCAGGTGAGGACCTGGGAGACAGACTGGTAAGGCCACATGTCCAAAGACCCACACTTAGTGACAGAGCAAGACAAAAAACTGGTCCTGTTCTGACATTATTGCAATAAATTTATTTATTAAAGGTATTCTTGAAGGTATGCAAGGAATTATTTGTTGAGCGAATACATACTTCTCTTATTCACATAAATGTGTGTTTTGTACATTTGATACTGTCTTTAATAATACAGATACAAAGACATGCATCTACATGTGTGTATTGTTGACCGCGTACAATCCTTACTATGAACATTCCCGTAAAATCCACCACAGCAATCCCTGGCCAACCCTCTCAACTGCACGGCTTAGAGACAGAACTGAACCCATGGGTCTTCCCCACCATTGGGTCAGGACAAGTCCACCAATAACTGCAAGGTCTGCTATTTCCCTCTTAAGGTCTGGCTTAGCTCCAGGCCACACTGTAGGAGATGAGGCAAGAGAGATTCCTAACCTTGTGCAGAGCTATGCAGAGGGCTAAGGGGCCAGGGCTTAGCTTTTCTGTCCAATAGGAGGATCCTATTTCAAAAGGTAAATCTGGCTTTCTTACCTAAGATTCTCAACTTTCCTTCGCCCAAAATTACCAAGGAGTCTCAAACAAGCTCTTGAAGTTTTAATCATTCATTTATTAAACAAGTCTCCATTGAGAACCCAGTAGGGACCAGGCACTAGGGATACCCTGGGGAGCAAAACCAAACCAGGCCAGAGTAGGGAGACAATATGAGCATCTGGAGACAGTCTAGACAAAAATGTGAAAAAAGGAAATGTCTTAGTTATTGTTTTCCAGGCTTACCCCTTATCTCCCAGCTCCCTTCCCCTCACCCTTGCCTCCTTTGTATTGTAAAGAGCTCCCTCAAGCTTCTCTGGTCTTTTGTCTCTTCCTTCATCAAAACCTGATTCCGTGGGAAATAATTTGATTTTTCATTTATTTATTCAACAAATATATGTTGATCACCTACTAGACAGCACCTACTATTTACCGCAGTACGTAAACTACCAGTGATTTAGAGCTTCTAGGACTGTTTGCATTTCAAGTCTTGAAATTTTTTTCATACTCTGTTTACTGAGCTATAATTTACACACCATAATATTCATCTCCTTAAAGTTACAATTCAGTAGTCATTTGTATATTCACAAATGGTACAACCATAACCATTATCTAATTCCAGAATATTTTCATCACCCCAGAAAGACACCCCATACCCATTAGCAGTCATTTCCCAATCTCTCCTTGCCATACCCCCTGACAACCACTAAATAGCTTTCTTTCTCTATGGATTTGCCTATTCCAGAAATCTCATTAAATGGAATCATATAATATATGATTTTTTGTTCATTCCTTTTTAGGGCTGAATAATATTTCATTATACAGACATATCAAATTCTGTTTATCTATTCGTCAATCTTTGAACATTTGGGTTGTTCCCATTTTTTGTTATTATGAATAGTGCTAGTATGAACACTTGTGTACACATTTTTGTGTGAACACATGTTCTCAATTCTCTTGGCTATATACATAGGAGTAGAATTGCTGGATTATATGGTAACTCTGTATTTCACTTTTTGAGGAAATGGCAATCTGTTTTCCAAAGTCATTGTACCAGTTTACATTCCCACCAAAAATATATGAAAGTTCGAAGTTCTCCACATCTTCACAAACACTTGTGATTGCCCACTATTTTCATTCTGACTAGCCAGTGGTTTTTAAGTGATCTGTCATTGTGGTTTTGATTTCTATTTTCCTAATAACTAACAATGTTGAGCATCTTTTCCTGTGCTTATTAACCATTCATACATCTTCTTTAGAGAAATATCTATTCAAATACTTTGCCCATTTTTATTGGGCTAATTTTCTTCTTATTGTTGAGTTGTAAATTTGCTTTTTTTTTTTCGTTCTGGATACTAGGTCCCTATCAGATACACGATTTACAAATATATTCTCCCATTTTGCTGGCCTTGCTTCTTCCACTTTGACTCTCACCCAGGAAATACTTTAGGTACATCTGGAAACACGATGAAAACACTTGGCACAGACACCATGTGAAATGTCAGTGAGACCCAGGCAGGTCCAGGACACAGTGGGTGGGAGGGTTGGGGGGGGGGCGCCTTGCCTTATGCTCCTACTCACTCTTTCTTCTTTGAAGGAGATCGTCATTGTTCTTACTGTCCCACCCCACAATCCCAGGCTCTCTGTGTGTTACAGATTGAAATCTATACTCACCAAATATGCATTTAATTCTCTTTTACTCAGGCAATTATTATATAAATAATTGCATTGTTATTGGAAACATATTTTAAGATTTTAATGACCATGAAGGAGATTTATAGCTATTACAGACTTGCTAATCCTCAATAAATATGTTTTTAATCAGGTTAACATTTTATATACAATAACTATCCTATTAATTCAGGGGTGGATTTTGCAGCCTTGACGGAAAGCACTGCAGTTGATTTGTTTTCCCTGGGGCTCTTTAAGTTACACTTTAAGTTTGGAGATTAAAACAGGCAAGTTTTCCACCCTTCAAAAATCAAGACTCAGGAATAAGATTGAGTATAGCAGTGACAAGAAAGAGCAGGCAGCTTAGAATAGTCGGGAGAAGTCTGGACTAAACATCAAGAGATCAAGATCTAAGTCTGGTTCTACTGCTAATTAGCTCTGTGGCTCTAGCCAAGTCACTTAACCTTTCTTAGGCACAGTTTCCTCATTTGTCAAATGGGGATAATCACACCCAGTCTGGCCACACATTTCTGGTGGTGGGGAATCTGATACGTGAATTATGAAAAAAAAAAAATGCTGTAAAATATTCCTAAAAGTGTGGGGTCTAGAGAATCCCGACTCGACTCTGCGCTTATTGGCAGAACCACCTTGGACACATCCTCCAACCCTCTGACTTTCAGTCTCTTCATTTGTAGAACATAAACTAAAATAGGAATAGTAGTAGCGGTACAGTGGCAGTAATGCAGTTTTTCGAGAATTTGTCAAGTTTAGTGGGATGATATATACAAGCCTTTGCACAAGACCTAGCACATAATAAGCACCTGAAAAACTGTTCCTTTTCCATTCTCCCTCCATCAGGAAGGTACACACCTTCCTAAGATGAAATCCATTTGAGGAACTTCAGAATCACAGAGTCATCCCATTTTCTAACAGAGAGAAACAGGTGTGCGATGGCAGAGAGCCACCACCACCTACACTTTCCTGAATCCCAAGGCCCGTTCCCCTGCCATTGCACCCTTTCCAACCCTCCTGGTCTCTACACCTTCCCAGAGTCTTCAAACCTCACGCAGACTTTGAGACAAACCACCTCTCAAGCTCATCCGTCTGAGCAAGAAGGTACAAAGAGTCTCTGCACAGAAACACAGCCTCAGTGACAGGCCAACACAGGGAGGAATTAACCACCAGAGCACAAGCAGCACTCCAGACTTGATTATGCTTTTAGTTCTCTCGACTGAACAAGGCCCCTGCCTGTGCATCCCACCCCTCCCTTGCCTCCCAACACACACACACACATTCCTCTAGGGACACGCAGAAGAGAGATTAGCTACATAAACCAGGCAGGCTTGTAAAACAGCTAAAGAATTAAATACTCGAGAAAGTTTTGGCCAAGCTGCTGACCCATTTCCCACCCTGCAAAGCCCAGGGAAAAAAAAAAGGGAGGTAGAAGGAAAAATAAAGAACCAGGGGGAAACAAAACCAAATTATTAAGTTCTTTTCATTAAATAAATAAACTCCATCTGACAGGCCCTCCCCTGGAGTCCTGGGGTGCCATCAGTCCTGGGAAATGACTTGAGAAAAAAAAAACACACACACACACACAACAAAGACTCTTTGGTCTCCACTGAAGTGAGAGAGAGGCCATTTAGCTCATTCCCTTCACTCCAGTCAGAATCACATCAGAACTGGAATCTAGATGAAGAGAGGATATGCAGCACATTGGTTCCAATGAGAGCATGGAAGTGGGACCCAGTACATTGCACTTTGCCCTGACACATCAACTTCTAATGTGGTAACACCCAGGCCTAAATGTCAAGCCCCCTACTGGCCCTTTCCTCCTGGAAGAACTGTAGCCCACTCAATCACAGCATCTCTTCTCTCACTCTCTACCCATACCCACTCAACCTTCTGCATTCTTTAATCTAATGGCATCCCTCCATCATTAAATAAATAAATCTAAAAATGTCTGTCATCCTCCTCTCTTCCTTCTTCCTCATCCTCCAGATCCATTTGGTTACCAACTGCTGTCCATCCTACGTAGCCATATCTTCCAAAACATGTCCACCTTCTGCAAATATGTTACCACCAGATTAATTCAGGGCTACATCAGGATTTATTTTAAGTATCAGTCCTCTTATTAATGTCTCTAATATCAGCCTTTCATCCTCCATGTCATCTGCCATAATATCATACATGTTCTTGTAACAAAGAAAAACATCAAGTCAGGTCATTTCCTGATGAAAGACCGCCACCAACTTAATGTCACACTGGCAGGGCACCTCTGGCCCTTTGCAATGTGACCCCTACCTTCTTCTCTGGCCGTAACTCCCACTGTCCTTGCCAAGAACCCTCCAGCCACAATGCACTCTATCCTTGCCAAGCACCCTTTTCCATGATTCTTGGCTTATTTTGTTCTCTCCTTGCCTGGAATATCCATGCTTCATCTCTGCCCAGTGACCCCTTCCACATCTTTCAAGACCTAGTTCTAAAGATATCTCTGCCACGAAGTCTTCCCTGGGTCACCAAGACAAAGTTAACCCCTTCCTCCCCACTCTGCTCATGTCACTACTCTATCATGGGTGGTAATTCTCCATTTCTAACTCTTCCCCATAGAATATGGTTCCTCAAGTCCATTCTCATGTTTAATTCAGATTTGCTTCAGCATGTGGCCCTTATAGGCATTTTAAAAATGTTTTCCTAAATGAACAAAAGGACAAATTAATGAGGAATAAGCAAGTCAGTAATGTAGACTTGGGTAAATGACTACCCTCTGTGGGTCTCAGTTTCATCATCTGTGCAATGAGGAGGGTGAGTGAATAAGCAGCAAAAATCCCTTCTCACTCTGACATTATATGATTTTATGAGTTTTAGCTAAGAGATACTGGATGACTGGACTTTTCTGTGTGAGAACTGAAGCAGAGACTTGTAAATACATAAAGCAGTCAAGAGCCTTCTGTAAACACAGAGGCACAGGGGCACTCGAGAGCAGACAGGTTTAGGCAGAGGTAAGCCAGATGTTTTAATTAAGAGCACAGCAATGTACAGTATCCAAACATTATATTATAACTTGCAATCTGATATGCCTGCACAACTCCAGCTCCAATCCTTCAGAGGAAAAAGGATGGAAGGGGCCAGAAAGAAATAGAAACTGCCTAAAAGCAGGTGGGAAGGCAGGCAATAGGAGCCAGTGTGGGTAAGCAACCATCGAGTTTCTCCAACACAAAAGTCTTCCTTCTCCACCCTTATCTTCCCGGACATCCCAATACAAACATAAGCCTTCCACGGTAGCCAGACTGTTCTACTCACTTACCCCTACACATGCAGAACCCAGGGCCCACGCTCCTGTTCGTTCTATTTCTCTTGCCTGGAAAGCCTCTGTGGCCCTTCTCTGCCCATATGTCCAAACGCTACACGTTGTTGGTGTCCACCCTATTGTCCACTCCTTAACCACTGCACCCAAAAGTGATCTCTTTTCTCCTTTTCTAAAGTCCTGTAACAGTTTGACTATCTGGCTTGACCAGACTCGTTGCTGGTATGCAGCTCAACAATAGCCTGACAAACAGTAGACAGTCAGTAAAAAATTTTCTGGATTAATGACTGAGTATATTAAGAGCTAAATGGAAACTATACAGTTGAAACACCCTGTCTCAAGGGGAATTCAGAGTGTAGTGAAGAAATAAAATCAGTGAAGTAACAGCTGTTAAGAGAAGTATTCCCAGAAATATACCAAACCACAGTGTTTCCTAAGCACCTATGTCCTTTCTGCAAATTCTCTGCAAGCTCCTTGTGGACAGAAATCAAGTTTCTTCTTCTTTCTTTCAAGACACCCACCACAATGTCTTGCACGTAAACACAAAGTACATATTTATCAGTTGATTTTGTGTATAAAGTCAGGATTACTTGAAAGAGAAAAACTACAGGGAAAAAATGGAGAAAAATGCCTCTTAGAAGAGGCCTCACCTGGACTAGCACGACTTGGAGCTTGGTTAAGACTCACACATGAGGGTACAAGGAAAAGAATGAAAGAAAGAAACTGAAAGGAAAGAGGCAAATAAAAGAACATGGCTCCAAAAAGCAAATGGGAAAGGGAAGTGGGGGGAGGATGAATAATAGTTTCAAATAAACGCTGGGGCCTAGTTAAGAATGGAAACAATTAGTGTCGATGGTGTCAGGTCACATAGTACTAGACACATAATGCATTTCGTTTCAGACAAAGTCGTTTTTCTACGTGTGGAAGACTGTAATGGGAACCAAAGCAAGTTTTGTCAGAAAATATTCATTTGGTCACTAGAAGAGAGAGAAGGCTTCAGAGGAAAGGAACCTAATCATTTCCTTCTTTTAATGGTGTAAAAGCTATGTGTGTGTGTGTGTGTGTGTGTGTGTGTGTGTGTGAATAAAGCCAAAGATGTTTGAGAATAAGATTAACTGAAACAAGTAATTTAGTTCCTATTGCTTGGTTCAGAAATGTTGAAAAGGAGGGAGTGAAGGAACAAGGGGATAATAGCAGGAAAAGAGGAAGGAGAGAAAGAAGGTCTACCTTCCAGTCTGGCTGCAAGATCCAATGGTGCTCGTATCTTCTGTTTCTTCTCACTTCCTTTCTAAAGCTCTGCTCTTAGTAGGCACTCAGCAAAGATACTACCCAACTTGCCACATGGAAATTTATGAAAAACATAATTATGTACAGCATAAAACCTAAAGGAAGAATCTCAGGATCTTAAGAACCATTGAATTAATGGCCTTCCTTTAATTTTCTTCACACTGTAGAAAACAATATGCTTTGTTTCAGTGAGATTATTTTGTCATATGTCTTGACAGGCTTGGCATTAGGAAAAGCACCATATCACCAGCATGGATTAATGCTCTCTTCCTGCGAAACACTTGAGATGTTTTTCTTTAGATGGAAAACAATACTATTCTCTCTTTACTACTGTCTGGGACACGAGCAGAGGTGTCCTTATAAGGATGAGAAGGGAGGCAAATAAGAGAGGCCAAGGTTTTCTTTTGCCAAAACTTTTAAACTCAGGAAGATTGATTAAAGTGAACATCAAAGGCAGAGGAGGGGAAGGAAGTCAGGAAAAGTTCAGTTATATATTGAAGAAGGAAGGGAGCATCCCTAATCAATTTGTTTCAGTAATGGTGGAAACACTGTGTCTAAGAATGGTTGCTTATTGTTTATCTGTTGGATGGATGGATGGATGGATGGATGGATGGATGGTGGAAAGGTGGATGGTTGGATGGATGGATGGATGGATGGATGGATAAATGGATGGACAGGTAGATGGGAATGGGTGGGTGGAGAAGTGGATGGGTGGATAGGTAAATGGGTAGATGGATAGGTGGGTGGATGGGTGAATGGATGGATGAATGCTTGGGTGGGTAAATGAGTGGAAGGTGGATGGATCAACAGGTGGATAGATAGGTGGTTGTATGAATGGGTGAATAGGTGGCTGGCTGGATGGATGGATGGCTGGCTGGCTGGCTGGCTGGCTGGATGGATGGATGGATGGATGGGTAAGTGGATGGATGGATATGAGGAATGGGTGAGTTGATGGATAGATGATCTCTGGGAATTACACCTCTATATCCTAAATGGGTCACCTTCTTATATCATTGCCTGGCCTACTGATCATAGGGATAAATGCTAAAGGAATTATTTCAAATAACTGCTTACTCTGTGATACAATAGTAATACTTCAATTACCTTTAGTTGTTTATTATTAATGGGTATGGATACATACATTTAGTGCTATAAAAATATTTATTACTTGTTACTCAGTAACACCACTTGTAAGAATTTATCTTAAAATTTTATTCTCAAAAGAAGAAAACAATTTATTTACATAAAGATGGTTTTGAAGCATGCTCTATAAAAGTTAATAATTGTAGCAACCTACAAATATTAAATTATTTCAATATGATAGACTATTAGATAGCCTTAAAATAACAATAAAAACTATGACACAACATGGAAAAATATTTATAGTAAAGGAAAATTCAACATTATATGCACATGTATAAGGAGTATTATAAATTTTATAATCACAAATATAAATAGTAATTACAGTTTTATGCATAAGTGCAATAACAGTTATATAGAAGTATATTTGCATGTCAAGAGCCTGGGAAAAATCACCGGAAGAAAAGTACATATGTTAAGATGATAAAATTTTGGATGAATAATATTTTTCAGTTTAAAAAAAAATTATAAAAAACGGACTTGAAGTGTTTTCCTTTAGCATGAGTATAATAATATTATCAAAGGAAATGAAAATAAGGAAGAACATTTTTAAATGATTATCAGTGTTGCCCCAACCAGGCCCTAGTTGGCTCAGCATTTCAGATAAAGTCAGTGAGCTATGGGGCAGGACCTAATGGAGAAGAGGAAGGAAGAAACATACAGCAGAGGACAATTTTCATGGAAGGGAAATCCAGAAATACGTAAGAACATCCCAGAGAATAAATGACTCTTGTCCTGCTGCTCCCCAAATTCTCTCACCTTGATCCTCTCTTCTCCTCTCCTGTCTTCTCCATGACCATATTCTGTCAATTTCCCAGACCACATGGCTGGCTGCCCTTCCCAACATTTTCAACATTATGTTCTCACAGCCTCCATTATTCGATCTCCACAGCCTCCAACATGTTAGCCTAAAAATATACTGAGCACATTCATTTTTTCCTGGTGTATAACAAAATTATCACAAACCTAGCCATTTAACCTAACACACTTCCATTATCTCACAGTCTGCATGTGTCAGGGCACAACTTCAGTCTCACCAGCCTTCAATCAAGGCATCATCTGGACCACATCATCATCTGGAGGCTCCATTAGGGAAGTATCTAACTGCAAGGTCATTTCGGACGTTGGCAGAGGTTGCTTCCTCAAGGATACAGGACAGACCTCCACTTCTCACCAGCCGTCATCCAGAGGCTGCCTCCAGGCTCTAGGAGCCACCAGCAGTTCCCTGCCACATGCACCCCCCACCCACCCACAGGCGATCTGTGTTGGCTTCTTTCAGACCAACAGCAGAATCACTCCCTCTTAGTTGGCCTCCCACGTTGAGTGTCCCTTACCACAACCATGGCTTCACTTGGACCATTACTACCTCAAGCTTCTTGTATCTCTGTCTTAGCTTCACTGACAAATTTCCAAAGGCAGCCATTCCCTCCCATTCAAGGAGCCCCAAGGATCTCCCCTTAGTTCCTCCATCTTTGCAAGTTCCTCTCATCTCAGGGCCTTCTCTGCCCCTTCTCCCTGCTACCCAACCTCTCCCATCTCTCTTTCACCTGATTAACTCCTACTTGGTCTTAGTTTCAATGGCATTCCCTGATCCCCAAACTAGGATATCATTCTATAATAAAATAACATCTTAGTATTTATAGGTTTAATATTTATTTCCTCTATTGAGTTGCAAGCTCTATGAAAGGAAGAAGAAAGTGTCTCTGTCTTATTTGCTCCCTGCTGTGTCCCTAGTGCTTACTTAGTTCAGTGCCTGCAGCACAATAGGCACTCAGAGCATATACGGGGAATGAATAAATTGTAGGCAACATGCCGGAACCTTCCACCAATGACTCACTGAGGCCACCACTCCACTGTATCTTCTCTTCCTGGGTTGTCATCAGTATCTTCCTAATGGTAAAGTCCTACTGTCTGTCCCCAACTTCCAGCACTGGAGGTGCTGGTCTGCAGCTCCTAGCACGGTGACCCCTTGTGGCTCTCCTTCCCTTGGCTTTGAAGGCCTGAACTCTCCTAGTTCCTTCCCTAGCTGTCCAATTACGCCTTTTGTGTTGCCTTCTGTGATTGTTTTCCTCTTAGAATGTCTGCTTCCCCCTCATCCATACAAATCAAAAACCCAGACCCTGGCCCTGAGCTCTTTTTCTAACCTGACCTGCATTTCTAGCCAGCAAATGGATCTTTTCCCTTCAATGACTCACCAGCACCTCAAACCCAACTTGTCAAAAAGTCTCCTCTCCTTTCCTCCCTGGTTCCTCATCTTTCTTGTCATGTTAATGTCATCAAAATCACCTGGGATCAATAGCTCAGAGTCACCTTCCGCTGCTCTTGGTCCCTCCCTGAATTGTCTCCTGCACCCAATCCTTCTCCTGTAACTCCCGAACAGCCTTCTACATGACAACCATCTCTAGACCCTAAGGACCACTTACCAGTTATCTTTCTAGAACCCAGTTCCCGCCAGCACATGATACTCCATAGTGACCATCATCCGCCCAAACACAGTTCAAACTCCTTACATGACCTTACGTGACCCCCACAACCTGGCTCCCAGGTGCCTTTGTTGTCTTACCTTTGCCCTCACATTTGTTCTTGTCTGGTTAACCAGGGGTATCACTATGTCTACAACCGCTCACCTCTGGGCCTTTGCTCATGGAGTTATTCCCTGCTTAGAATGCCCTTCCCCTCATCCCTGCTTATAAAAAAACAAAAATAAAACAACAAATGAAAAGACCTGCTGCTCCTCAAAGGCCAATTCACATCTAACTTCCTCCATGAAGATGGCAGATCTAGAATCTGCTGTTTCCTGTTTCATCCACTGCCCTGTGGCTCTCTTAGAGTACCTAGCACAGTTTTTAGAGTAACTCTTTGGGCACGTCTAATCCCCACTACTAGACCATGTGCTCCTTGGAGGTCCTGGTCATCTTCATTTTGGCTGTGTCTCCCACGCTGAGCAGAGGGCCTGGCCCATAACCAACGTGCTATAAAATGTTATTTTGAAAGACCAAGGTTGGCCCGGTGCAAGGCTTCCTTTGCCTAGGTTCTCGAGAGCTGCTCCTGTTAGGCTGGAATGATTCAGAGCTGCCTCTACCAAGGCTCTACCTCCGAAACTACAAACAGGAAATCCACAGAGAGGAAAAGCTGCGGTTAATAGAAAAGCAAGCTCTCAACCCAAACCACCAGCTGCCTTGTTAAAATTAACAAGCAGCAAAGTGAAACATGTGGCTTAGGAGTAGGGTTTCTTATTGTTATTATTACACACACACACACACACACACACACACACGGAGGGATACAGAGTACAACTTTCCCGGGAGGAAGCTGGCTTTCATGAGCGGCTGGATGAACAAATGGAAGCTGAGAGCAGAGTTTGGAGCATGGCGTCACTGGATGCCCTTTAAAACCCAATAGAGTAAAAAAAATAAAAATTAAAATTAAAATTAAATAAATAAATAAATAAATAAAACCCAATAGAGTAGAATGAGGTGTTACAGTGCGAGCCAACATGGCAGACAGCGTCAAAGCCCCCAGAATACCACCAAGCCCCCCAGCCAGGTCCACTCGGAGACAGCACAGCTTAGACAACTCACACTGTGTCTTCTCCTTTCTCTCCTTGATATACATTCAAATCCCAACCAAGTGGTTAGCATAGCAGTTAAAAATGGGGGCTGTGGACTCAGACAGTCCTGCGTAGGCATCACGGATCTGTCATTTCCCGGGCTTGTGTCTCTGTGTCTCAGGGCACAATGGGGATAGAAAAATAGTACTTGATTCGTAGGGTTCTCAGCCTGACATGAGATAATATATGTAAAGCAAATTGCACAGAGCATACCTAAACCCTCAATTTATACTACAGTAAAAATCTTTTTAATGTGTCCACTATGTGCTATACACTACTGAAATTCAAATTTCTATATGGATCTTACCTACTGAAATTCGTTCTAGGCACATAAAGGAAAGGGTGAAATGTTGTGGCACAAATGAGACAAACATGGGAGGGTCAGGCACAATGCGGCGAACTATCTAGGGCCTGGGGCTGCCTTAGAACAGGCTGCTCCCACCCCTTTCCTTACCTACTTTGCTTCCTTGGAAACTCCAAATGGCTCAGTCCCAAGGCAAGCCCTATCTGTCAAAGCAGGGTTGGCCCCAGAAGGAGCTGTTGCCAAATTCCTGTGCTGTAGCACTCAAAACTGAAAATAGAACAATTCTCAGCAGCTTGGGCCTGTGAACACTTTTCAAAATGCATTCAGCAAGCAAAATTCCATTTCCCCAGTGGTGTTTGCACAGGCCCCTAACACATCCCCAGGATTTCTTTTTACCCTCGTCCTCACCATCCTGTGTTGTTTCTTGTGGACATCTTTGGCTGTCAGTCAAAAATCAGTGGGGCACTATGAATACTTAACAAGCAGCTCTCAAGAGAGCAGGGAGGGAGCCTGGGTTTGTAGCATATGTTATTTTCCATGGTGTGAATACTCCCGCCATTGAGTTGAGAAGAATCCAGCCAACTGGAACCCTCAAAACTCCTTCTACCCCTGTAGGCCTGTCTGCAGAGGAGACATTGTAATTGCCCTTAATCTTCCTACCACTTTCATCTTTTTCAGGCCATTTGAAAATGAATCCTCCTTTGGAAGGTGAGTCCTACAGTCTAGGAATGTAGGTTGTTCTCAATGCTAGGAGTGTCCGGGGCTGCCACATGTGGCCTTTCAGGCCATGCGGGGCACAGCTCTGCCAGGCACCACTCACAGTGACTTCAATGTAAATGGTGACCTGGCGATGTGTGCAAAATGAGCGGCCTAGAAGTGTCTTTGCAGAAATCATAAGGCCTTCCTGGGTTAGAGGCAGAACAGAAATGGTAAGGCTTCCTAGTATCCTCATTCCCAGGCAAATTCTCAGCCTCAGCAACTTCTCCAGCACCTGAGAACTTGAAGCATTCCCTAAGCAAAACGACTGAACATGATCCCTACCTGATGGCCTCAACAGGTCATAATTTTACTCTACTTTCCAAAGAGGCAGTTAGCATTCACCGTGTGAGTTGCCTCCCTCCCCACCTAATTGAATCAGTTTGTTATTAATTCATTCAACAACCAGTTAGAGAGAATCTCCTGGTTTCCAGGCATTGGGATAAACACTGGAAATGAACTGGACAAAATAAGAAATTCACAATCTAGAAGGTGGCACAGCCAAGCAAGTCGTCTCGGTAGCATTTACAGAGATACATACGCACCAACAAAGAAGCATCACTATAGCGGAATTTATATTTGCTAACAAGTAACATGTATTGAGTGCTCACTGTGGCCCATGCCTTTGCTGAACATTTCCTCAATGTTATTTAATCATTACATCAACTTTATAAGGCAGATATTTTTATCCCTCACTTATGTAGGAGAACTTAGAGACATTAAAAACCTCCCCAAGTTCACATGGGCAGGAAACGTAGAAGTGGGTCTGGCTGCACAGCACTTGCTCTTAAACTCTGGTCTACACCAGATCCCTGAATCTCTTGGAAGTCAGTAGTGGTGGCTAATCTCTAGATCAGCTGAGGGCCAGATCTTTCTCTGCATCCTCTGGGGGCTGCTCTGCTGCGAACTAGCCAGATGGGACCCAGAGGAAGAGACAGCCCAACTACCCAAGGAACATGTGGTCCCATATGTGGGGCAGACTGCAAGTCACCCACGCCACTGCAAGCTACCCTACCCCCTGGAGCCCACCCCAGATGCTTCCTTGGAAATTCTGACTTCAAGGTCTTAAATAGTAGTTGAGCACTATTTCTGGAAGGACACATGACAACCAGCAGAGGTCTTGTTTTCTTATTTTTAATAGGTTCTTGTTTTTTAAAACAGAACCTAAAGAAGTCAGTAGCATAGAGACAAGATTTGAAGTCGAGGGGAGAAGGGTAAAAATTTCACTCCTAGAAAATTGTTCTTGATTGCTAAGCTGGGTCCTCTGAGACGAGGCAAAGGTAGAATTGGGGGACATGATGCCCTCAGGAAAATCTCAAGGGACTCCAACTAGCCTAGTTCCAAGGAACGATAACAGTCCATCAGTCTAGCAGCTCTAGAAGTTTTCTTATTCCCAGTTTGGTCAATCCTCCAACTTGCTTCTTTGCTGGATGTGTAGAGCTCTTGGAGGAGGCATGCAATCTCATTCCCCTCGGGTAAGAGAAGAGGATTCAAGAAGTGAGGGAGGATCTCTCAACTTTCTCTGAGGTCAGAAAACATGCCCTTATCCTTTGTAGGCTTTGGAAAATAATAGCACTAATTTCCCTGTGCTTTGGTTTCCACAGCCAATCTAAAGAAATCTAGGCAAAGGATCCAGGGCCTGAAGTAAACACACAATAAAAAAAATTATTAAGGGGAGAGTTTGTCATAGCAATTGAAAAAACCGGGACATAAAACAGCTTCTTCAATGTCCATCTAACTGCACGAAGTAACAAGAGGCTTAGGACCCCCTTTACCATTCCCTCTACTGACCTCTGAATTTCAGGTTTGCTGGAAATCTTGTCCTACTCCAAACACCTGGTAAGCCTAAGACAGTTTCTTTTCTGAGCACAGAGAGAGGAAAAATAAATGCCCGTGACTCTGAGATGTGGTCAGGGTCAGGAGAAAATTCAAGGTGGATGTGTGTGGTGGAGAAGTTTTGAAAACTTCATGCCAGCAATGCTTCTGATGAAACAGTGCCCACACCACAACATCCGACCATTTCTGTGGTCCGCAGGCTATGGTTTCTTGGACAAGGCCATCAGGCTCTGAGCCAGTCGGACTGTGGGAGCGAGTTCCTTCTGGAAGTAGGTTTGCAGGCTGCACAGTCCCTGAGCTCTGCAGCCAAAAGCCATGTGGGGACATGGCAAATCCAAACCTCTCGGCCCCTACCTGGAAGCCACAGCTCACATCTGGGACTCCAGGAAGATTGCCATTGAACCTCTGGCCACCCTCCCTCTGGCCAGCTCTGTTCTCTGTTGCTAGGAGGTGCTCAAAGAAGGACCCTGGTTTGCAGATAAAGGACATTCTTTGGGTTTTGTAGCGTCTCGAAATGATGTTCTCTCAGGTCAAATAATAAAACAAACTTTTTTTCAAGGAAAGGGGGACCACTGAGGCAGGGACAGCATGAAAGGACACCACCAGGTCCCCTGCTTCCCCTGTCACCTTGCAGCCAATGAAAGGAAAAGCTGGGCTAGCCCAGGCCAACTTGGATGGAGGGCGCCTGTCAAGCTCATGCCCAGGCTCTGCTGGAACATCCCCAGCTGGGACACCCGCCTGGCTGGGCTGCCCTCCTTCTGACCCTGTTTGTCTTATTTTCTCCAAAGAGCCCTGGACAAGGAAGAGATAGTTAGAAATCACTTTTTTTTCTAAGCTTGGGAGCTGATAAAGTGAGGGGAATGAGGAAGAGGAGGGGAGATATTTGCACCTCTCCCCTTCACCCCAATTGGTCTCCAAATCTAGTTGCAAGAGATGTTCTGAGATGCCACATTCATCAGCCCAGAGCCTGAGCCCAATTGTATCAGCCCAACATCTGGAGAAAGCTCTAGTCCAGAACCTTCTCCTCTTCTTAGGGGAGGGGATCTGGGGGCATAGGTGTCCCCGTCCCTCACAGAGGCTCAGTTGAAGCCTGCAGACAATTTTCTCATGGGAAGAACATCTTTCTCCTTTTGGAACCCAGGGCCCCAGTATCCAGATCTGCCCTCCCCATGCTTCTGTATGCTATTCTCATTTATTTTTAATTTAATCTCAATTTTCTTTTTTTCCCATCAACTACAATCTGAAATTCATTGCAAGGTCGTCCCCCAGGAGGCAGAGCTAGGAATCCAGCAATGCTGATGGAAGGGTGCCTAACAACTTGGGGTTCCAAAGCAAGCGGTGTTTGAATTTAGGTTTATTCTCCTCCAGGATTTAGCACAGACAGGTCTTGAGCAAGCTTCCCAGGATTCTGAAACTAGAACATGGCAGGTGAGACTGATAGGGCAATACAGGGGAATCCAGCACTACTGCTGAAAACCCTGGGAGCATTGGTAGAAAGCCTTCTCCAAGAACTACGGAACAGGTATAAGAATCATCAGACCAGAGCCACCCCCTGCTTATAAGGCTGGCAACAAGGCACCTCTTGGAAACTTCGTTTCTCCATCTGTAAAATAAGATTTGGGACTAGATTATCTTTATCATCTCTTCCAGCCCTGAAACTTGCTGTTTCTAACCCTAACCTGGAAACTTTCATTTATTTGTCCCCATCAGAGTTCAAGACTAAGAGCTACCAAGAGCAGAAACTTCAAGATGTTTCATCCTTATAGGCTATTATCTCACACTTACCCCCCCCCCCCAGGGCCCAGTGCTAGGCTGTATGGAAACACAGCAATAAGAAAACAGGAAATCTCTCTTTCAGGGACTTCAATCCCAAGAAAGAGTTAGGACCAGTCATGAGCAACTGACACAACAAACTATTCTCTGTGCTGTAAGGGATCAAAAGGGTCCCGAGGAAACAGGAGAGGCCTCAAAATGACAGATAAATGAATTAGGGAAGAAGTAGGATGTAATTACAGTCTCAGTTCATGGGTATGGTTTGGACATGAGGAAAAGGCAATGGGGACAGAAGGCACAGTGAGAACAAAGTCACCCTCAAGTGTCAGGAATGTTCATGGAAACATGAATCTGGGTGAGGACTGGGAGGAGGACAAGGAGAGTGACATGAGGTTGGGAAGGCAGGCAGGGCAGAGAGTGGGGAGAATAAGTTATTTCAAATGATAGTGATGTTGGCTTCTGTGCTACCCCCGCACTTGAAGGATCCTTCTCACTGCCCTTCCCTTCTGCCTCCCCAACCTGATAGGATCCCAAGCCATCCATACTCCAGGATGGAATGAGCCCAGCTTTCCAGCCCTGCACTCAATGTGGCCTCAACACCAAAAAGTGGCCAGGTCCAATCAAAGCATCATCCAACACACACTTCTCTTTTTAACATGAAACTCCAAGACTACAGAAAGCCAAAGAAAATGACACTCCAGAAGTTTCCTCCATGGGGACTCTGAGTCCAACAATCCCACTCAAGGATAGTCACTGTATAAGAGTGTAAAGCTAACAAAACCAACAGGGGCTAGTGCTCAGGTGAGGGCTGAGACCCTCTCTGGGCCTCAGATTCACATGTGCCAGGCCCTGGCTCCTGACTTGTTCATTTTGGCGCATCACAGACACAGCACTGAGGCCCTCCTGCTGCTCCCATCCCCAGCCCCACGTTACAGATCAGTTTCCAACCGAGGCAGCTCCAGCCCAGCCCCTGAGGAAGAACAGCCATGGGGTGGCTGGTCAGAAGCTACTTCCACAGGGGCCTCTCCCACACGCACTGAACACAGTTATCTCCAAGAATGATTAGGAAGTAAAACAGCTCCCTTCCCCACTAGCTGCAAACTGGCCCATTTGGGCCATGAGACACCCCAGATCCAGGAAACCCAGGGCTCAGCTGACAGCTCAATTAGACTAGAGAGTCTCCCCCACCCTCTACCTCCTGCTTCTGCCTTTTATTGTTTTTGGCAGCCGAGCGGCGGGGGGGGGCGCGGGGGGGGGCCTTGAGGTCGAACTTGTTGAAAGTGCAAGGGAGAGAAAATTGTTCTCATCTGAATAAATAGAGTCAGCTGTTGCCAGAGGGTGAAATCTACCCATGGTGAGTTCCCCTAGACAAGCCACCGCAGTGTTGGGCTGCATGGGCACTTGAACTGGGGCCAACGTTATCTGGGTGATTCTGGAGATGGCTGCCAAGTGAGATGCTGTCTGGTTCATCCGTGTGGCTTTGGAATGCCCCTCAGGGGAGGAAGGCTGGATCCAAGGAGGGAGATCCTGGGCCATGCTTATGTTGTGGGTGTTCGGCACACACCGGCCCTCCTTCCATGTCAATGACAGAGGGGGAGTGGGAGAGGGGCACCTGCCACCATAGAACCTCAGTTCACAGGTGGCAGCCTTGAGCCCTTAGCCATGGGGCTGTGGGTGGGCTCTCTGAGAAAAGGCCAATGCAGTGAGCTGGTGCACTGGATGCTTCCTGGAGACCTAACATCCCAGGAACACACCCACGGTGCTTTGAGGACATCACCCAACCAGACCAAACAACCCGCCTGCCCCAGAAACTCTGAGAACTTTTCCATTCCAAAAGTTGCATCAGATGGGCTCAGGAAAGGGAAGTGAAAGGACAGAGGCGGAGGGAAGAATGGTGAGTGATGGGGGGAGCGGGGTGGGTGGGCAAGTTGAAGAAGAAGAAAGAAAAAGGAGCCATGTGGTAGGCTGGAAAGAGCCCTGGAACTGAGTCCGGAGAGGAGTTCCAATCCCTGCTCCTTTCTGAACGAGCCGGCTGACTTCAGAAAAACCCCGAACTCTCCGGTCTAAGAGGGAAGCTGGACTGCATGTTATTTGAGGTCTCATCACACTCTCGACTAATATGCCGTGAAACCCAACACCAGGAACCAGTGCCTCTTTTCTCTGTACCTCAGACCCTGACCCAGTCATGAGAAAGAACATCAATCTGGCCACCACTTCCTGGCATCTGCTCCCAACACAGCCTCCCGGACCGCTCTGCTCCAGGGACTGCGAGAAGAGTCTTCTCATTCGAAGACCCAGAGACGCTGCAGCACATGCTAAGCAGGATAAGCCAGATCATATGGAAAATGCTTTTTCTGCTCTAGTGGAAAAGTATGCAAGGAAATGAAGACTCAGACAGCGGTGTTTCTGTTTCAAAGGAGCCGAGAAAACCAAACAGGGCAGGCCACTGACAGACAGCAGTGGAAGCATCCCTCGCACTGAAACATCTTCCAGAAAGAAAGGGGCCACCTGACAGAGTGCTGTTTGCTGATATTTTTCCCATCGGGGCCAGCTTTATGCCATAATAGCAATTCCTTACGTTTACGTGGTGTTTGACAGTTTCCAAGGCACGGCACATTTTTGACTTCACTCAATCCTCACAGCCTCTGAGTAAGGGAAGTGGCATCGGCCTCCCCGTGCAGATGAGAAAACCAAGGCGTGCAGCTTCAGGGATGTCCTGAGCTTGCCCCAAAGCATGCGCTCATCTCCCACAAGGATCATCGTCAGGGGTGGGGAGAGGGCAGGCAAAAGCGAAGGAGAGGGTTGTGATAAGTGCAAAGGACCAAGAGAAAGGAGTCTTGGGTCCCATTGCAGGGTGCATTTAATATCCCTGTTTCTCAATATCCCCTCCCTCTTCCCCCAGCTCCTCAGAATACTTCAGGATCTGCGGCTATGGACTAACAAAAAGTTCCTAGAACAGGGAGAAGGGACAAGAGCGATCATCTCATCTACCTTGTTATTTTTACTAATGGGGAAACTGAAGCCCAGAGAGGTGAGGTAACTTGCCTAGGGTCACACAGCCAGCTAGTAGCAGAGCCCAGGTTAGAATCGCCTATTCCTGCCCCCTAACAACACTGGGGCGTTAGCATGCTTGGTCAGTGGGAAAGACCTGGGAAGGAACTGACAAGTTCCAAACTCAGCCGGACCCTCTGTGTCCTTCTCCCCTCCTCTCTTGAAGTTGTACCCCCCACCCCCGGCGCATGTGCTCTACATCAAAGCTAGTGGTTGAGCCAGCAAGCCTTCTGCTCCTATGGAATGACTCCAATATTCACGTCCGAGGCACTAATTCCAACTGGAAACCTCCTGCCAATCCAAACAGAACAGGCTGATCAGAATGCCTTTGTTTTTTTCCCATTGTTTACAGAGCCACACTCTGGAGGCCTGAGCCCATCTGACATAACTCCAGGGCTGATGCCATGGAAGAGCTTCCTCCCAGAGCTGTGAGAGGCCACCTACAACCAGGGAGTGCTCTCTAAATTGTAAAGGGTCTCTCCTACCTCTCTGGACCCTCATTCCATCCTTCTTTCATTCATTCAGTTATCACACACTGAGCCCACTATTTGTCAGCCCTTGCACTAGGAGCACGATTCATACACATGGATAAGGCAGAAAAACCACCTTCAAGGAGTCTTCATTCTAGCTGAGAAGGAAATCACATCGACATCTTCCTGGCAAACTGCAGAGTCTAAGAGCACTGACTTCAGAGTTATGAAACCCAAAGTGATGGCATTCCAGCCTGGCAGGTCAATCAGACCCGGAAACGCCAACTCAGTGACCCAAGGCTATAAATTTATTAAGGAGAGGGAATATGTCCACCCGTAGGGGGAAGAATTTATGGAGGAGGCAGGTCTCAAACAGATCTTGAGAAAGAAAGAGGATTTAGATAGAGGGAGCCCGTGTGGGGCAGTGGTGGGGCAAGGAAGCTAGTGTCTGGGCGCTCCTTATGTTTCTCCTGTATTCAGCAAGCTACGTGAGCTGTCTCATTCAATCCGCCCACAGTTGTACAAAGTAGCTCTTCTATTCCCATTCTATAGATGAGGAAACTGAGGCTCACAGAAATGAAGTGATCTATCTATCTATCCATGATCACAGTTCAGCTCCAGGCCTGTGTGACTCCAAAGCTCATGTTCTTTTCACTGCACTGTGCCTGGGGAGGAACTAAGAGGAGGCTCTGGTGCTGGTTATTGCAAAACCATCCAAAAAAGCAAAAGACAGCCAAGTTGCAGAATCTGCAAAAGTTTTGCTCTTTAAAACTGTTGTTTGTTCATTGGGGCGCCTGGGTGGCTCAGTAGGGTATGTGTCTGCCTTCAGATCAGGTCATGATCCCGGGGTCCTGAGATCGAGCCCCCACATGGGGCTCCCTGCTCAGTGGGGTGTCTGCTTCTTCCTTTCCCTCTGCCACCATCCTTCATTGCCCCTCTCTCTCTCAAATAAACAAAGTCCTTAAAAAAAACTGTTGTTTGTTCACAGTATTTTTAGTGTCCATAATGTCCTGCTACTGTTGTCGCCATCACATCTCCATCATCATCATTCTGATGAGACTCTGTAGAATGATATGAATGAATAACCACGTGCTAGGGACCAGGCTGTTATAGTTCCATTTAATCCTTCTAACAACCCAGAGAGATTAATCATACTATTCCTATCTGCATAATACAGGTGAGAAAACTTAGGCACAGAGGAAAACCCACCCAAATCACGTAAGTATTGGTTAAATGCCAGCCCAAGCAGTCTGGCTGCCAGCCCATGGTCTCCAACACATTGCTTATCCTCTGAAGGAAGGTGACTCTGCGGATGTCACAAAGACAAAACAAAAAGCAGACTTTACAAGTAGGAAAGCTATTGATTTGACTGGGCCACTGGAGGTCCCAAAGTGGTCATTGTGGAGGGAAAAGACACGCCAAGTAGGCTTCAGCCTGAGATGATGTTTGGAGGGAATAGTTCAGGAGTTGCTGGCTGGTGGAAAGATAAGGCCTAATGCACTGTGGATATAGGCATGGAGGGTCCTGTGGGCAACCAAGGGAAAGAACATGCAACCTCAAGGCCATGGCTCTTGCAGATCCAGCCCCATCCTGCCCTTCCCAAGCACCCCAAAGGCAGCTTGGTCCCTGCAGAGTTCTTCTGTCCCTACAAGTGATGGATGCCAGACGCCATATCCTTCACAGGAGGAAATGCATCTTGGAATATGATCTCTCGTTAGAGTACATGTTGCTGCTTTTATAGGTTGTGAGCGGAATCCCACAGACTCTTGTCTTCCTTCCCTCCCCCTCTTGCCTCATCCATTCCCAGCTCGGTGTTCCTTCATAAATCAGCAGCCCAATGGAGCCAAGTTCTGCTTCCCACTTTTTAAGTCTGAGGGCATTTATTCCTGCTGATAAACTGGATTTAGACAGCTTCGCGAACCCCCGACCGTGGCCAAGATTAGGAAGGTGAAATATTCATTGAGCTCTGTCCTGTCAGGGAGAAGAATGTACATTACAGGCTCAAACTGGCATATTTCCACACGTTACTGTCCAAGGGAGAATTACTTTTGTCAGGGACTGGAGCTGTGTTTGGGGGCTGGCTAGAGATATAAATCAAGATTATTACATTGGTGCTTCCACCAAACTCCCAGAAAGGGGAGGCAATCCTGCAGGCCTCCACTGTAGCCTGCGGGTTCACCATAACAAATAAGGCCCTTTGACCAAACCCAACCGTCATCCCAGGCAGCACGTGACCAGATCCAGACTGTAAAGATGGCTACGCTCTTCACCACTTCTGCAAAGACTCTGGGGCATGGCTGGCATCCCTCGTGCCTTTGTACAAACAGGGAGGGCCCATGGGTCATGGGCCAGAGTCCAGGCCACCCCACAGCATCTGCCCTTTCTTTCCTTTTGCAGGATTCCGGCCAAATCTTGATATGGAGTCCTGGTGTGAGACACCAGGAAATGGTGCTTGTCAGTGGGATGTGCAAGACTGAAAAATAAACCTGGCATTGGCAGGAATGGGAAGAAGGCCATTAATGCCTTCCTCTCCTCCGTGTTGGACATTCCATATAGATACCCGGCAAAACTTGGACAGGAGCACAGAAGCCTGCCTGGCACCATTCTGAGGACCCCAGCATTGGAGAAAGCAAAGCAAGGACCCAGGAATCTGATTCTGAAGCCCATACACCCCTAAAGCCTGTGCTGTCAGACACCACTCTGCCACCCTGCACTTTTCTCATGCAGGGGGAGGGCCTCCATGACGGATGGAAGGCAGGTGAAGACCCCAAGAGAAGCCTAGGTACCTCCCATCTCATGCGTACTAAGCTTGGCATCCACTGCACATTCAGCTTCGTGGTATGGCTGACATCACAAGAAGATGAGAGAAAAACACCACCCCCCAGATGCAGGAAAACCCACCTGACAATGAGCAGTGTCAAACAAAGCAAGAGTACATGGGGTGGGGAGAACGCAGAGTCACGCGCGCTCCAGGGGAGTCAAATTCCACCTCTGCCATTTGCCAGCTGCGAGGGCCTCCGCATGTCACCTGCTCTCTCTGAGAGTCAGTCCCCTTACCTGCAGAATGGGAACGGACGATCTACCTGGTCATGTTATGAGGTTAACAACGCAATCACCGTGGTCAGGGCAGCACCCAGCACACGCAGACCATCAGCAAGTGATTTCTCACAGCTGAGCAGGGGGAACAAGCTCCTTCTCAACCCCGGGCAATGCGAGTCCGCTTGGTTGGAGGAGTTGCTGACCATCAAAGCATTTGATTTTAGATTCTCTTTGTA
>NW_024424008.1:38587048-38651294 GCF_017311325.1 Ursus maritimus
TTGCTGACCATCAAAGCATTTGATTTTAGATTCTCTTTGTAAAACTTTAATGGCATCTCTCTCTCCAACATTTAACAAGTCCTCGGAAGCTAACACATTCCAGACTGGCCTGGAAATCCCCAGCTCAGCGTGGAGCCTGGCTTCCCCTCTGACGCTAACCCTCCCAGCCCTCACTCTGCCCTCAGTGCAACCAATCTCCTTGCCATCCCTGGGCACATCCAGGCCTTCTGCCTAAGCTCCCAGCTCCTACTGGTCCCTTAGAAAAAGGGATGGGAACAAATCCCATCGTCTGCCTCACAGAGATTATTTTACATTGGCAAAGTAACATACTACCATATGCAAATAGTATAAAATTCAGAGTACAAGAATTTATTACACAATATGCAATAAGTCTGCTGTGCTTTGTAATTACTTTTCAGATAGTACATATGTAAAATACTCTTGTAGATATATGGAACATTTCACAGTTATTGAAAATGTTTTAACAGTCCCCTACTCCAGACCCTCAATCTAGTTCCCCAGAAGTGACCACTGTTAAAAGATTTTTGTGTATCCTTCTGGGACCGCAATTGTTACACGTGTGAGAGTATTCTGTTCATACCATTCTTTGCCTTTATGTTTTGCTTAATATCGTATTTTGGAGATTGTTTTAATAGCAACACATACAGAGCTACCTTATTCTTTCTAATGTCTGCGTGGGGTTCCATTGCTTAGGTGTTCTGGAATTCATAACCTGATCTCTCGTGATGAACACGTGGGTTGTTTTCAGTCTTTTGCTACTACTACCATTGTTATAGTGGGTCTCTCGTTCATGTGTATCATCCCATATGTGCCAGGGCATTTGTAGCATCCAGTCCTAGAATTTTGAATTCTGAGAGTGTCAAATTTCTTTTCCAATAAGTCATAAGCATTTATACTCTCAGAAGCAGGCTGGTGCTCGTTTCTCCACCTCACCAACATTTGCTACCGTAATAGTGTATACCAAAAGAACGTATAGAAAAGTCTTCTACGCTGGGAAGCTCCAGAATGGCATGCTGATTGCCACCCTCTTCCATGAAGCTTTCCCTGATTTCTCACTCTCCAGCCCAACGTGGCTGCTTGTCTCCTCTAATCCCATACGGCACCTTGTCCTCTCTCGCAGCTCTTGTGGACTTCTCCGTCCTGCAGTTCTGTGCATGTTGGTCTTCTGTCTATCAGACTGTGAGACTCAACGAGTTTGCTCCGTGTCTACCTCTTGCAGCAAAATTTAGAGCCCTTGCACAAAATAAAGACTTGCAGAGCTAAATGTGGATCCTACCAACCCAAATTTCTTGGGTTCTGACAGCCTGGCCCTTGTGGGCAGGGGAGGGTCTGGGGTTATTGGGTAACATCAAGATTCCTTCCATAACGTCCTGTAGAATATTACTGGTGACCAATTGTTTCTCCTTTTGCCCCACGGGTTTTCATGAGAGGAAGACCATTCTGATTTTTAACTGGGCTCAGGATGTGCTTTCCTGCCTATGTGAGCCCCAGCAGTAGTAAGACATTTTATCATGGGCATGGGCTTAGCTGCAGGTGCCTTTATTTGGGGGAGGGAGAAACAAAGAGAGTGAATGCTTTTCTTCCTCTACTCCACGCTGCTGTACAGGCAATGAGGGCAGACCTCTAAAGAGAGTGAAAAGCCAACTCCTGCCCCTTTCCCCCAACTACCAAGGCCCAGGACTAACCTGTCCCAAGCCTTCAGAATAGCTTCCACCATACCACAGGAGGAGCACTGGATTTGGAGTCTCACCACACAACCTTTGAGCCATTCCTGCACTTGTCTCCTCTTCTTTAAAGTAGGGACCACATTCCTCATTGGTTTATGGTGAGGACAGAGGTAATAATAAATAGCTTTCAGAGCTTTGAAAAGGTCTTCACAAACAAGCTTCACAGATGAAAATTAACATAAAAACACCATGCCCACTTTCCCAGCCAACTTGACCCACACACCCCACTGCTGGTCTATCTTCCTAAGGGGAAGGGGAAGCTAGCATGGAATTTCTCTCCTCTTATGTCATAAATGGACCCAGAGGTGACAAACATTGAGGGCTAATTGCACGTGTATACCCTGTGCTCCTCCTGTGCCATCTCAGATCCCATTGGAGCCAACACACTGCCCAGCTTTGGAATCAGAAGGATGGCAGCTCCCAGGCTAGCTGGGGAGGGGAGGGTCCACCTTTCAGCTCCATCAGCCTCTCCAATAGCAAGGGGAGACCAGGGTGGTGACAGGTGTCAAGGCCAGGATGAGTGCCAGACAAGAATACTTGGCAGTTCTGCCCAACCCACCCTGCCTGTGCCCATTTTCATGGAGTGGTCAGGGCACGAGGGCATTCGAGCCTGTGCCTTGGGTCAGTACAGATGGATACTTCCACAGCCCTTCTAGTGCAGTCCCCACTTCCCTCTGCACGCTGCCCAAGTTCCCCAGCCTGGGAGCCACTCTTCTGGAGGAGTCAAGTTGCCCAAGAAAAAAATGCCCTGCAGCCCAGAAATCTGGAGCCATGACGATGCCAATACAGACGCTGCTGCACTGGAGAGACTTCCAGGTCATTTCCCTTCATTTCCTTTGTCCTCGACTTTCCTTTAACTCTTCACAATGGTCTCCCTGTCCAAACTCGCTGCCACTCCCTTTGATACACTCAGTATCTCAGTGTCTCTTCATGTCTTTGTGTTTCTCTCTCTTTCTCCCTCCTCTCTCCCCATCTCTCTCCACCCCACCTCTTTCACCCTTTCTCTCTCTCTCCTCCCACCTTCTCTCCATCTCTTTCTCCCCACTGTGCAACCCCTCCACCCCTTACCTCCTTCATGCCCCCACCTCCCCCATTCCCCATCCCTGCACCTCCTACATCATTTCAAATTTTCCGAGCATTGGGAATAACTGCACTAGACCAAAGGCAGGGGCCTTGTAAACCCTCATGTGGGGAAATTCAACTTCCTGCTGGGGGGGTTGCCATTTATTAAAAGGGGAGTTGGGGTGACTGTGTCTCATTCATCAGTCCAGGGGACTCAGAGCACATGTCTACCTGACTGCAGGCTTCTGAACATCCCCTGCTCCGTAGCTTTCTACCCTCTCTGCCTCCTACTCTTTCTTTTGCACAGGGAAATGCTATAAATCCTTTCTTCCTTATTTTGCAAACACTCGTCACATCCTTTACCTCTGAACCCTACTCACTAGTCTTTAACTCCTATTCTGGAGCTTAGTAACTCAGGGAGACCTGCCCAAGGAGAGAAAGCCCTGTGCCAGACCGAAGTGACTTTACCCTAATAGGATGTATTCAACCAGATGGCAGAAGACAAGTCGTCAAAGAGAACCAAGCATCAGATGGAAAGAGAAATGGGGAGCAGGGGAGAGTTGGCCTAGGTGGACTTTTAACCTTTAAGACCCTTCTGAGTTTCTACTTTAAAAAGTTGCAAGGCCCTCAGCTTGGTGCTGTTACTTTCAGAGAGCTGAAGTTCAGATCCCCGTGGGCCCTAGAGAAAGAGCCACATCTGAATTAAAAATTTCCCTCCCTGCCCCCCTTCTTCCAAACACCTCTACTTTTTCTGGCTAATCAGGCTCTCCTATTTCTATGAAATGCCCATGGGGTAGGAGAGGGCACAATGCTTTGGGTCTTTTTCTTCATTCTTTGTCTTTCTTCTTTATAGGACTTTCAGATCTATTATCTCATCCTTCTCAAGAAACTGACTGTGTAATTTGAAGGTGAGGAGTTTCCAACCCTGAAATGAGGACAAATCCCTCAGAGATGGAGCTAGAAAGTTTACCGCCGAGACAAAGGCCAGACAGAGCTGCTGTGCTGGGCAGTTGGCACAGTGAGAGTGCGACAGGGATTACGGAATAAAGGGGAAGACAGTTGAGAGCAAATTACAGGAGCAGGGTGGTCGGGGGGTTCTGCTTGGGTTGCTGCGTGTAGATGGCCTGAGATCCCAAACAGAACTTCCAAAGGGATCCCTTGCCTTTTGTTAAGTGGAAAATAAATCTTTCACTATCCCTCCTCTTGTGACCCCCTGCCCTGCAAAGCAGAGCCTCCTGAAGCAGCATTTACTGTCAGGAAGAGGAAGGGAGCATCTCACAGGCAGTGACTCCCTTCCTTTCCGTTGCCACCAGGGCTTCCTCAACACAGACCAGAGCCACGGGGGTGCTTACTCTTGGCAAGTTCAGTCACCAATCCTCAGCAAGCTGTATACTTCCTTGTGGTGACACAATGTTGGGCCGAAGCAAAACATCCCAACACCAGTTACTCTTTCTCGTAGTGTTCTATAGTCAAATTTCTTTGCATTAGCAGTTTCTGTTGATTTTATTGGGACCTTAAGGACCTCTGGGGCAGTCAAGAATTGATGGAAGAGGCGAGAGAGGCAGGATTCAAACAAAAGGCAGTATTGATAAGGACAGAAGCCCTGGCTTTAGAGTCAGAGAGGCCCAAGTTCAAGTTTGTTTTACTTTGTTGTCAGATTGGGGACGGATTTCTTTTACTTCCAGAAGGGATTATGATAAGAGCAACAGTAACAACAGCCTCATAGCACCGTGATGATGATTCCATGAGATATCACAACTGAGGCACTTAACACGTGACAGTCAGTGGTCAACAAAGAGAACTTGAAAAACAATGAAGAAGTAATATAGCAGAAAGAGAGCTGTTGTCTGTCTGTTCCTGGGGTCAGTGACTGGGTGGACTTCTAGAGTTTTGAGGGCTTCCCCTGGAGTTCTAAGATACAAGAGAAATGGGTAGAAATTCAACAAGGGATCCATTCTTCTCAGGGTATGTAAGGTACAGACCATCTCTTTAGCTACAATCTTAGACTATTCATAAAGACTCAAAAAGTTGTTGAAAGTAGCCTCACAAGTGTTTACAAAAATTAGCCTTCTAGTCCCAGGACATTTTAAATTTCTTTTACTTCAAAAATCTTTGAAAGCAAATTGACCTTCAAACAATAAAATGGAAACATGGTTTATAACAAAGATGGTAAGAGTAAATACCTGTGGTTCAAAGAGATTATTGTTTGGAAATATTTATTCTCTCCTCTCGCCATCTCCACAAGCAGAGTATGAAAAGCCCCTGGGCTTTTGGCGTGGCCATGTGACTTGTTTTGGCCAATAGAACGTTAGCAAGTTCAGTAACCCAAAAGGTTAAGAAGACTTATGCAGTTGAACTTGTTCTCCTGTGCTTCTGCCATCATCTTGAAAATAACCTGCCAAGTTAGCCTGCTGATCCCATGAGAGGGATGAGAGACCCAGGGAGCAGAGCTGCCCCAAGTGGCTCCAGCCTATGCCAACTAACCTAAAGAGGCATGAGCTAAACAAAAGCTTATTGTTGTACGAGATTTCTGTGATTTTTCTTATGCATTATTGCTGAAGAAATAATTCAATGACATAGAAATTGATATGACTGGCATAAAAATGGGGTTCTGCTGTAACAAAAAGCTAAAAGACGTGGCATTGAAACTGAAAAGTAGGTGGAGAACTAGAAAAAGGACAACTTGTATTATACAGTGGCGAAATGTACATCCCGCCATAGCTTGGAAGATAGCAAGCGTACCTAATGAACTTGGGAACTTGGGCAGAATGTTGAAAACATGGGTTGACTTCTTGTGCTAAAAATGAAAAGATCCTATAAAAAAAAAAAGAGAGAGACAAACTTAGAAAAGAACTGAATAATTTGCACTCAGAATTTAGAAGGAGTATGAATAACACAATTTCTTATCTCCACTCTCTCTCTATCCATTAAAAATTCTCAAATTAAAATATAGCTGAGACTAAATTAAATTAAGGCATAGACCAAATATAGGAAGCTGCCAATATAGCATGGAGAGGCCAACATGAAGACCACTTCGAGGGTGTAACACCCTCTGTTAGGACCTCTAGAAGAATTAAGATAATGCTAATAGAGCCCCTGACTTGGACAAAAGAGATTCTAGGGAGTCCCAAAGGTCTTAAAGACATGGTCCCTATGGAAACCACAGAAATGCACCTCCTGTGTGTCCCACTCCAGGAACATAACTGAAAAGCCCAGCTACCATGCTCTGAACTCCATCCCTACTTTCATTCTGAGGCCACACTTCTGATGGCTGCCCCCACCATGATGGAGCACAGCGGGGATTCTAAACAGGCTTGCACCTAGAAGACATGACACCTCAGACAAGCGACTTCAGCTGAACTTACAACCATGCCGAACTTTCTTAGAACTCTACTGCAGACTAAGATGCCTCCACCCAACCTTCCTTCCTTTCCTCTTACCTCCCACTGGGGACAGAACTATATTACAGGCTGGCTGCTCTCCCAGCTTCTCCCAGCTCCATCCCCATTTTCTTTCATCTTATCTTGGCATCTGCTTCTCAGAGGACACTCCTAACACAAATGGCCCCAACAGTGGTCCAAGAAGCAAAGGATGAGGGGGCGCCTGGGTGGCACAGCGGTTAAGCGTCTGCCTTCAGCTCAGGGCGTGATCCCGGCGTTATGGGATCGAGCCCCACATCAGGCTCTTCCGCTAGGAGCCTGCTTCTTCCTCTCCCACTCCCCCTGCTTGTGTTCCCTCTCTCGCTGGCTGTCTCTATCTCTGTCGAATAAATAAATAAAATCTTTAAAAAAAAAAAAAAAAAGAAGCAAAGGATGAGGATTTGGGACTGGATCCCCACCCCCGCCATCCTTGTTGGTAGATGAAGCACAGATACTCTGTGGCATGAGATAATAGTTCAAATTGCTAAAGCTTCATTTGTAACCCTTGGGAATGTCCCAGTGGAAAGGAATGCCATGACATTTTTTAAAATATGGGAAGGGACACCTGGGTGGCTCAGTCAGTTAAGCATCTGACTTTTAATTTTGGCTCAGGTCATAATCTCAGGGTTGTGAGATTAAGCCCTGTGTCCAGCTCCATGCTGAGCACGGAGCCTGCTTAAGAGTCTGTCTGCCCCTCCCCGCTCTAAAAAATAAAAATATAAAAATAAAAATATGGGAAGAAAAATGTCGACAAAGACTCAGAGTTGGCTAATTACTGCTGAAAAATGTCGACAAAGACTCAGAGTTGGCTAATTACTGCTGAGTCATAGAGATGCCCTGCAAAGAGACAGAGACTGAGGCCCACTAACGATGGCTAAGTGTGCGAGCTAGAGGCCCTCTAGGGCAGTCCCAAGGAAGCCTTCATCCCCTGCAATGGAACAACAAACACAGCTAAGTGGCAGTCTAAATGTCCAACTGTTAGAGGCACAGAGTTCCAGAAACATTTGAATACTCAGCCAATCTCTTATACATAAGAGAGAGCCCTGGTGGGCAAAATTTGGGCCCCTAAAATATGGTAAGGGACTTCCTAATGAAAAATGTTGACCCTTCAGCCTTCCCCTCCTCCCCAGAGCCTCTAGGCTTGCTGAGGTGGCCCACCATTCCCTATTAAAACCTAGCACTTTAGGGCACCTGGGTGGCTCAATAGGTTAAGTGTCTGCCTTCAGCTCGGGTCATGATCCCAGGGTCCTGGGATGGAGCCCCACATCGGGCTCCCTACTCAGTGGGAGCCTGCTTCTCCCACTCCCTCTGGCCCTCCCTCTCACCCTCTCCCTGCTCGTGTTCTCACTCTCTCTCAAAAAAATAAATAAAATCTTAAAAAAAAAAAAAAAAAGCTAGCACTTCAGTGATGGAACGATCCTGCAAGGCTCTCTCCCCACAGGCAATAGGTTTCCCCTTAGAAGCTAACCCCATGCCTCTCCTTGGTTTTTAGGACAACAACCAGAATTAAACTCCAGAACAACCCAACTGGGGACATGCTGTGCCTGATAAGGGAGTAAAGAGACTATATACTGAAAGAATTGCAAAAATTAGCAGGCACGTGCCAGCAGAAGCCAGAGGAGCACTCTTGGGATTGAGTTTGAAGACACCTGATCAAAATAGTCAGAATGTAAGACTGGGTGAGCAAACATTAATTGACTTCAGGGCACTTTCTCTCATTAATGGACTTAACACCCTAGAAAGGACCCCAGGGGATGGGCCAAACAGCTGCTGGAACGGCTCTTAAGACCCTGGAAAGGCAGTAGCCACACAAAGAATTGGAAATGCTTGAGTTGCCCTGGAAGACAATAGAGGGAGATGTGAGAAGGCTGAGGAAAATGAGTGAGCTGGAGTAGATAGCGTAGATGAGGCCAGAAGACCTTCCATAAGAGGACCCCTCTCCCATCAGGCACGGAGAAGACTGGCAGGGGTCAGTGTTGCCAGATTTAGCAAATGAACTGCAGGATTCCCAGTTCAATTAGATGGTAGAAAAGGCAGTCACAAAGCTGGGTTTATTAATATTCATGCAAATAAGAATGCTCCAAAGAAACAGAGTCAATAAGGGTGCTGCTTAATATCCATAATCCAAAAAAGGCATATTAAAGGGGCAAGAGGCTAAAGGCAGACCATCAGCTCGAATAAAAAACATGTCCCTTGTTCGGTTTCCAGACCTCATTGGAACCATTGACTGGACAAATGACTGGATTCCTAGAAGGAAAGACCTTGCAACACCATGGCAAATATATAACACATGATTCTCCAGAGGGTCCTGACAGCCATTTACTCAGTTGACTGTATATCAGGGAAAGGGAAATAACCAGAATTTTCAAGGACGATTGAACATAGGGTCTAAGCTGATCAATATCCAGAGACCCAAAGCACCATTATGGCTTCCCTGTTAGAACTAAGGGCTCCGAAGTCAGGTAATAAATATAGTCTTGGCTAAAGTTCAGCTCACAGAGGGCCCACCGGGTGCACAGACTCAACTCACACAATCTCCAAGGATATAATTGGAGCTGATTCAATACATGGCAGTTGGAGCAACCCCCACACTGGATCCCTGGTTTGTGGCATAAGATCTATCATAGTAGGAAAGGCTAATTGGAAACCTTAGAATTTTTTTTTATAAAACCAGTCATACTGGTCTATGGGTCACTTTTATTTATTGTTTTAGAGATTTTTTTTTTTTGTAAGAGAGAGAGCATGAGCAGGGGGAGGGGAAAGAGAGGGGGAAGGGAAGAGGGAGAGGGGGAAGCAGACTTCCCACTGAGCGTGTAGCCCCACAATACAAGGCCACATCCAGGGCCCTGAGATCATGACTTGAGCCGAAGTTAGACACTTAACGGACTGAGCCACCCAGGCGCCCTGGAAACCTCACAATTTTTACCCCCTTGCCCTCACGCCTAAATATCATATCCTTGGGGGAATGGCGGGATGAGTGTCACCATTAATGACCCACAAGATGCTAGGTCTGTAGTATCTATAATGTCTCCATATTCACTAGTCTGACCCCCGCAGAAACCAGCAGACCCTGGAGAATGACTATATACCAGCATAGGCCTAAATGCTTCAATGCCCCAACTGTGGCTCCTGTGTCTAAAGTTACCTATTGCTAGAGGCCTCAGGGTATGTAACCATTGATTTTGCAAACACATTCTTTTACATTCCAATCAGAAACAGTTTGCATTTGTATGGGGCGGAAGACAATATCCTCCATAGATCTGCCATGAGGTTCTGTTCACTCTACCACCCTCTGCCACAACATAATCCAAAGACATCTGACTGCTTTAACCCACAAAATATCCCACTGATCCATTACATCAGCCCCTCATGCTGACCAGGAAGGACAAGCAAGAAGCACTGGGAAGACACATGTGCTCCGGGGCTGGATTATAAAAACTGTGAAGAGTCAAGGATCAGCCACTTCAATTAAGGTTTCAGGGTCCCGTAGTAAGAAGCATAGCAGGATATCTTCTAAAGTAAAAGACAGATTGCTGCATTCTAGGGTCCTAGCACCCAGCGTACCTGGTAGGCTTTTGGGTTCTGGATGGGACACATTCCACACCTAGAAATATCGCCCTTTTCCTTATACTGGGTGACATGGGAGGCTGCCAGCTTTGATGCTGTCTAGACCAGGAAAGGCCTCTGCAGCAGACTGAAGCCATGGTGCTAAAAGCCTTGACACTGGAGCCACATGATCTGCCACACCCTGCGGTGTTGGTAGTGTCAGTGTTGGGAAAAGACGCGCATAATAGATACTATGGTGAGCCCCAGTGGAAAATTACAATGCAGGCCTTTGGGCTTCTGAAGCAAGGCTGTGCCATCTGCAGCAGGAATTTATAAATTATTTGAACCCAGTTCTTGGCATATTACTAGGTCCTGGTAGAGATGGAATGCTTGACCACTGTACATCAAGTGACAGCACTCTTGGGGCTGCTCATTATAGGCTGTGTTCCATCAGACCCACCAAGTCATAAAGCTGATGTGGCCAGCAACAGTCCTCCCAAAATGGAAAGGGTACTTCTGGGACTGAACTTGAGCAGGACCGGAGGCCATGAGTCCACTGCATGAGCAGGTGAGTCCGTGTCACCAACCAGTACCAGCAGTCCACCTCTACCCGCACCAGTCACTGCATGACTACATGGCTTCCCGTAAATCCAACGACAAGAGAGAAAACCCTTCAGTCATTATGCTAGGCTGAAAATGGATCCTCAAATATATGCAGATCCTAATCTGGAACCCAGCTTTATTGAGGCATAGCTGTACAACATGTGAAGTGTACAGTGTGATGATTTGATAAATGCATATATTGTAAAATGATTCCCACAATCAAGTTAATGAACACATCTATCACCTCATATATTTTTTTTTTGGTGAGAACACTTAAAATCTATTCTCTTAGCAAATTTTAAGTGTATATAATACAATGATATTGTAAAATGATTCCCACAATCAAGTTAATGAACACATCTATCACCTCATATATTTTTTTTTTTGGTGAGAACACTTAAAATCTATTTTCTTAGCAAATTTTAAGTGTATATAATACAATATTTTTTAAAGATTTATTTATTTATTTGAGAGGGAGCAAGAGTGCAAGAAGTGGGAAGGGCAGAGGGAGAGGGGGCGAGAATCCTCAAGCAGACTCCCCGCTAAGCATGGTGCCTGACTTGGGGCTCGATCCCAGGACCCTGAAACTATGACCTGAGCTGAAACCAAGAGTCCGGACGCTCAATTGATGGAGCCACCCAGGTGCCCCTATAATATAGTATTATTAACTATAGTCATCATTCTATACATTAGATCCCCAGAACTTACTCGTAACTCAAAGTCTATGCCCTTTGACCAACCTCTCCCCATTTCTCTCACCTCCCACCCACTGGCAATCACCATTCTGTGAATGTCACCTTAAATGGCAAAAGATACAGGGCAGATATGATGAAGTTAAGGATCCTGAGATGGGAGGATTATCCTGGATTATCAGGTGGGCCCTAAATGCAATCACAACTGTCCTTAGAAAAGGGAAGCATCGGAAGAAAGCAACGTGACCACTGAACCAAGATGCTTGGCTGCTGGCTTTGAAGATGGAGGTAGGGGCCACAGGCCAAGCAATGCAAGGAATGCAGTTTTAGAAGTTGGAAAAGGCCAGGAAACAAAATCTCCCCTGAAGCTTCCAAAAGAAACACTTCACTGCCAGGACCTTGATTTCAGCCTGGTAAGGCTCATCTCAGACTTTCTGACTGCCAGAACAATAAGAGAATAAATTCATGTTGGTTTGAGCCACTAAATCTGTGCTAATTTGTTACAACATCCAGAGGAAGCCAGCGCCATACCCTTCTCAGTTGCCCTTGGATTCCAATGGCCATGTTGTGAGGAAGCCCAGGACACGCAGGGAGGCTACGTGTAGGGGTTCCAGCAGACAGCCCCGCTAAGCATCAATGGCAGACATGTGAGAAAGTTACATGTCAGGGGATTCTAGCCCCAGGCTTCTAGGTTTCCAGATGGGGTTCCAGAAGTCATGGAATAGAGCCAACTTGCTCTGCTGTGCCCTCTCCAAGTTTTTGACCCATAGAAACCAGATTTAACTGCAATTATTGTTTTGAGCCATATAATATTTGGTTAGCTATTTGTTACCCTGCACAATGTAACTAACACATTATTAAATAAGGACATAATCTAAGAACAGACAAAACCTTGGAAATAACCTAAATGCCCAGTCAAAATGGCAGCTATATGAATTCTGATAGTCCATATTGGAGTGGAATATTATATAGTCACTAATAACATTTTTGAGAAATGATTCATGATGGGGAAATTCCTATTTTTATTAGCACATCTTGGAGGAAATAGCTATATACAAACTTTTTTAAAAGTCAACAATATAAAGGAGTTTTTATTTTCCTATAACTTCACTAACGCAATTCTTTATTCTTTCCCAGTTTAACTGATAAAATGATACTTCGTTCTTTACTTTATATTTTTTATAACTGTGAGGTTAAGATTTATCCAAATGTATATAAGCTTTATACATTTCTTTTTTTGTGAGTTGAGGATTCATGATTTTTCCCATCTCTGTTGCAGCGGTCTTTGTTTTTCTTATGGACTTAGAGAAGTTTCTCCATGTGCAAGGCATCATTCCTTTGTATGCATACTGCAAAATTTTCCCAATTAAAAAAAATTTTTTTTCTCGGTTTTGTCATTTGCTTTTTCATTTTATTTCTCATGTTCTTCTTGCCTTTTAATTAAGCCCAAGTGTTGTGAGCACCCAGGGTTTGGTATGTGCTATGGAAGGTGCAAAGGAACCGGAATGGGCAGTCTTTCCCACTGAGGCATTAGGATGTTATTGGGGTGCCGGTCGTGCATACATGAATCACCAAGTGAGGAAGCCTCTCGGCCAACATGTAACCTATTTATCTAAAAGTAGAATTTTATAATCAAACATATTTAGGAAATATTAGGATAAACAAAGTTCAAAGTATTTCTTTACCAATAAAGTATCTGTTCACTGAGAACTTTTTGTATGCTGAAACGTGTTGGCTTTTCAGGCAGGCAGGGGGCGGCGTGCGGGGGAGTGGGGGGCACTGTAATGACCTCAAGTATGTGCTCCTTGAGGTTAGGATGGGCTTCCTGAAGGAAGATGAACTGCCTACTGTGAACTTGTTACACACACACACACACACACACACACACACCCCTACACAAACACACACACACAAAGATATTATAGGGAAGGGACCAGGGGGGAGGTGGAACAAGCCAGGACTAACACAAATTAATGGGGATCTTCAGAAAACTGATTAGAACATAAAAAGAAAGGGTGGGACTATCCCATTCATCTTGTTCTCACTGTCTGTCTCTCTTCAAGCATGCTGCCCAAATTCTCTACAGGAGAAGTGATCTGGGCCTATTTCTCTGGCCCATGTGGTCTGTATCCTGGAATTTGTCAGCCCTTAAACCCTTTGCCATAGGGAGATGCCCAAAGTGACAAGGGTTCCTGAGGGAGGAGGCTCTGGGAAAGATCTCCTTGACAGACTTAGCTCTGTGCCCCTTCCCTTCCCTTCCCTTCCATCCAGGTTCAGTCATTGAGTTCTCTGGCACCAATGCTTTTCAAATATTTGCAGAATGCTCTCCCACGCCCCTCAGTTGGTGCTGAGGTCAAGCCGGCAAGTTCTGCTCATTTAGGTTTTACCCATAAATCATTCTCTCCCTTCCCCTTCAATGCTTCAGTGGTTCTTCCCGCCCCTGCCTGTGGAGAATTCTGAAAGCTTCCTGCCTCCCTCTAGTCTCCAGGGAAGGACCTGTTCCCACCACTGGCCTCTGAGAAACCCAGGCTGCAAAGTTACCACTTCTCTACATCCAAATTAGAGCAGCAGATTGAGCTCACCAGATGCCCTGATGTCACCCTCTTGGCTCCAGAGATGTCCAACCCCAGACACAGGACACGGGAATGGGCTTTATCTCTAGGCATAGGGTGGGGAGTCAGGATGCCTGGGTTGCATTCCTGGCTCAGCTTGCAGTTTGCACAAGTCACTGACTCTTTCCTGCTGGGACATGACTTTCCTAACCACACACTGCCCAGCCCTCGGGCTTCCTATAATAAAGTCTAAATGGGCATCCATCCATGGTGTCCCAAAACACAAGGCAGCCTGAGGAGGGAGGTGACCTCCAGGATGAACTAGAACATGGCAATTTCCACCACATGCTCATCTCTTTCCTGATAATCACACTTCTTTGAGATTAATTTTCCTCAATGCCAGAAGGGAACAACTCGGAGAGAACAGAAGGAATTACATACCAAGTCCTAAATCCGAGCTGGTCTCACCCAGAACTAATCCTAATGCACACCTACTCTTTGCCAGAGACTTGTTAAATAGTCCTGCTAGAACTATGCAAAGTAGATATCGTACGGTGTTACAGATAAAGAACAAAGTCCAGAGAAATTCAGTGATTTACCCAAAATCACACACTAGCAAATAGCAGAGCAAGGGTTCTAGAGCACTTCTCTACAACCCCTCACCTCAGAGGGTACAAGAGGTAATCAGAGGACATTTACAAAAGTTACACATTTTGAAAGGTAAATAGGAAGTTCTTTGACTTGGAGTTTTTGACCATATTTCCCTAACCTGCTTTCTGGAGCTCCTTCTACCCCATTTTCACTTGGTATTATTAGAAGACAGAAACAAAACTAAGTTAAACCATTTTGAAGTCTCCTCTGTGCCTAGAACCATTATGCTTGGCCTAGATGTATGACAGGATACTTCTCCACATGGCTAGAACCAATCTACTAATTGGTCTGTGTGTTCTGACCTATTTGCTGTTATTTGGTCAAGTCCGGTTGGTAAGACTAAACCTTTGGAATAAAAACAGTCACAATAGCCACAAAAAGGAGAAGGACAAACCATAATTATTAAGGGTATCCAAAGACGAGGGTGGGGTAGGAATTGATGAAAGATGGAATGAAGGGGAAGAAAAGCATAGGCTCGACCCTTTGGCAGCCCTCAGCCTTCTAAAGCTGTGGTCTCTGGGTCTCTCTCAGATATAAGGAGCTCTCAGCACCTGCCCTCATTCCGATAGTTGACACACAGGCCCTTCCACTCTCCTGGGTAGGGGCAGCAGTCTGAACCCAGAGCCACCCCAGCCTGGCCTTGGGGCCAATGTTGCTCATCACCCCTGCAGGCCCCGGCTGTGAATGCACAAGAGGCCCTTTGTTGCCATCACACTGAGATCTTTTATTCTCCTTATGACCCAGGAGCTTCTGTGTGCACAGGGCCCGCCTCCTCCCTTCTCAAGACACTTTGATCCTTCTGCCATTTGAAATCTTGCTGTCTTTTCAACACCCTCCCAGACAATCAGGGTTTTTTTCTTTTCAATAACCAAGCTGTTCTCCTTATTTCTCCTCTAACAACTCTGACCAAGAAGAGTTCAAGGGGGCAGATCCCAAGAAAGTAACAGAAGCACTACATTCAGTTGGTCACTGGCTGGGGTGAATATGAAACACCTTCCACAAGCTCAAAAATGTTTGTTGAAAGGAAGAATGAATACAGGAATGAAGTGCTAAGAGGAAGTGACAGCAAAAGCCCGAGGAAAGTACAAGGTGGTTTCTTCCATGGACAACTGGTCAACTCTGGACTGCCAGAGTAGTCTTTGTCTCCATCTTCTCTCATTGCCTCACTCCCATAGCCTATCTCTCTCACGTTCATCCTTTCCTCTTCATTTGCTCTCCTGCCACATCACTTCCTATATCTCATAGCTGTTCTAGGTCTGGGTCCTCTTTAACTGGTGTCTCTGCTTAATTCCTTCCATCCATCCTGCATATCACCACCAGCTCAATCTGTATGTATCATCTCCCATTTCAAAGGTTTCCCATACGAGCATCTTGTGTCTCATGCAAGGTCCTCTGTGATCATTCTGTCTATTATCACTTTCTTAGAGTCAGCAGAGTATAGTAAAAATTGTACTGGATGAGACAGTCCTAATCCCCAGTCTGCCTTTTGTAGGTATATAAACTTGGGCAAGTCACTTCAACCTTCTGGACCTAACATCTCAACTGTAAAATGAGGTGACTGAGCCGGATGATCTTTGTAGTACCTACCAGTTCTAACATTCTGTGACCCCGTGAAACTTAACACTTCTGCCAAATTGCTGCTGACTCACAAATATTCCTCTGACTGTCCTAACTTGGCTCTTCTGAACATGTCTTTCTCCTTCTTAGACTGGCCTTCCTCTCCTCCCATCCAAACCACATACAACCTTCATGGCCCTCCTATAGTCCCATGATCTCTGGAAGCTTCCCTGGCCCACCAATAATGAGATCTCTCCTTCTTCTGTCTCATACAGATGGTGCCCATCACAGATGCCTGTAATATTATCACTCCATGCATACATATCTTGTTTGTCTGACCACCAGTAAGTGCCATGTTGTAAGATAGGATGTCTTATACTTTCTATACCCTTGTACCCAGAGGGTACCCCACAAATAGGTGACAATCTCTAGTGGGAGAAACATTGGACCAGGAATCTAAAAAGTTGGGCTCTAGTTTCCAATGATCTTAGGCACTCCATCTACATGGATCTTAGTTTTCTCATCTGTAAAATGAGTGCTTTGGATTGGGATACAAACTCATCTCCGAGATTCCTCCCAGAGCTGACATTCTGCAGTTGGTTGTTGTTGTTGTTTTAATAGTGTCCACCCTTCTTGGAGTCTCACTTTTCCTTAGATCTTTCCAAAGCCTTTTGTCTGGCTCTTACTTAGGCTTAGCAATGGAAGTAGGAGCTTTCAAATAAAGTACTTCAATCTCTCACCCAACCAGCTCTGGAATAAGTTAGAATTCAACTATAATGAATGGCCACACTATGGACTTCCAGATTCTCTCAGCTGGCTAGATTATTCCTCAGAAGCAGACTCTGTTTCCCCAGGAAAGGCTGGCTATTTGGCATTGAAAGGCTTTTTGCTCTATTCCTTACTCTTAAAGCTGCTTGCAGCCACTCACAACTTTAATACCAGTATCCTAACAACAAGGGTTGAATAAAGTCTCAGAATATTCCCCTTCATAGATGGGCTCTTACACAGTAACCAGTATTCAGTTCCTCCTGGTATTTATAGAAACAATTATTTCTATAGTTATTGGTTTTAATTAAAGCTAGAAAAATGCTGGGGAGCTTTAAAAACCAAAGACTTGTATCTTTATCCAGAAAATGGAAGAAAAGCCAACCATCACAATGATCAATTTCATCTGCTAGTGGCACTGCCACAGTAATTTAACAAAGAATTACAAACATATTCTCATTCCTTGCTTGACACCACATATTCATACACACCCCACCCCTCACCATACACAGTAATGTCTTCTTCATTATATCATTTTAGGCAAGACATTGCATTCTGTTACGATTTCATAGACATTGGTAAAATGTGCAGTGGGGGGAAAGGCAGTGGAATGTAAGAGGAATTTCTATGAGAAATGCCCAGTTCTGTGCTGAGTCATCTGCTCCTAGTCTTCCCTCCCTAGGCAATAATAACAGCTCTCATTTATTGACTGCTTAAGAAGAGCCAGCATTCTGGAGGTGGGGATTGTTATCATTTATGTCTGGAGATGGGCAACGAAGTTCAGAGAGAGCCGAGAGCCCAGTCTCACAGAATAAGTAACAGGGCCAAGAGTCAAATGCAGCGCTCTGTGGCTCCAAACCCATGCTTGTAACCACTTTGAAACACAGCCACACTCATATCTCTTTGGCCTCACAGGGTGTCCCAATCCATTTGACTTGCTTGGATAAATACAGATGGCTAGGATCACCCTAAGTTTGCCTTAAGTAGTTTCTTAGCTATTCCTGGGAACTTCACAGGAAACTTTAGCCAAGGTTTCTCAAGGCCACTTAGGAACATGAAGTTTGATTTTTTTTTTTTATTGATTTGAGAGAAAGGATCATTTTCCATCACTAATACCTACCTATTCCCACTTCCCTGCCTGGTCTCCATAATGAAAAGAAAACAGTGCTGGTTATCTAGAGTAGGATGAAAAACTGGGCCCCAACCAACAGATTTAAATACTTTCTGTCTATTCGGTGTCCTGTGAATTGATAAGGGAAGGCGTGGCTGGGAGAGGGAAGGGGAATCATCTCACCAAAAGTGCTTTTGTGGGCAGGATGAATGTGGCTGTTAAAGTCGAACAGCTTTCCTTTTCCAGAAAACAATGGAGCTCCACTGAATCACTGACTCCCTTTCAGGCATCTCCTTTTGACTGTCTGACCCAACCCCATAGTTGAGATTCAAGCTGTTGTCCCTGGCCCAGCGACTGGTACCCATGCCAGTTGAGAGAATAGATCTGGTGCCACCGCCTGTGGCTATATACAGTGTTCTGAGCTAATCCTTTGATGAAGAAACCTAGAACACCAGAAAAACTTCAGGAAAAAATCACTTGGTGCAAAATAGACAGTTCTACCTTTTAGATAGCCCGAGTTCCCACACTAATCCCCACCTGCCCAAGGCGGTCCCAAATGGCGATTTAAGACCAAAGCAAAAGCCTTCATTTAGGTCCTCCAAGACATGGGCTCCGAGGATTTTGATCAGAGTTCTTAGTTTGATGTGAGTTATCGGCGCTGACAGACAAGTGACACTTTTATTCTTATTCAACTATTGTTCCTTGGGTGTGTAGGGCCTTAGGAATCTCGGAAGGTCTGTTAGGAGTGTGATTAGCCAGGCTGGATTTAGGCATTCTGGGCAGGTACCTTCCTTGCCGCCATTCTATCAACGTGCCATTACAACCTTACCCGGCATTCAAAACAATTGCACAGAAAAATGTAGTGTTTAGATGCCTAAGCCAAAAAATTTTTCAGAGAAGTGAAGAAGTTTTAGGAATACCTTAATCAGTTTATTTCACTCATATTTTCCTTTTCTTAATTCATGTCAAGAGTAATTTATGACTTTTTAAAGCCTACATCTAAATAAACATTTTTTAAGGGAGAAAAATTAAAATTCTAAGTTATGGGGGAGAGAGGGAGCGCAATTCACAGTTCAATCCTAAATCACACAGCTAGTCAATGAGAAAGCCAAGATAGGACTCAAAGACCCTCTTCCTCAATCCCAGTATCTTTTTGTTGTGGAGTCAGTCTACTGTGGGCTGACACTGGGTCTCCACATCGGGCATCAGTCAGTGCAGCCATCTGCTTGAAGCTCTGCTGGAAGCCTACCCACCCTGCTGGGTCCAACCCTCAGCAAAGGGGACAATGAATTTTGACAAACGCATCCTACTTCCAGAGTCAAGACTCCTCCTTCTTCCCTCTCAGGCAATCATACAGAGTGACTAGAAAGACGTCATTCCGCTGGCCTGGGCACTACACAGGAACTGGCTCAACCGTTAGAGCCTGTGGGCCTCAGCTCCCACCCACCCTCTTCCCTAAGAAGCTATGAGTCCTAAGCCACACTGGGACTTGTCAGGGGAGCAGTTCTCACCTGGGCAAACAGAAAAGAAGGCAAAAAAAAGGTAGGAGGCAGAAAGTGCTAATTTCTAGAACTGTCTGAATGCCTCCTAGAGATGGAAGAAAGCCCAAAGATTTCTAGGACAAGGTGGAAGGAGTGCCAGAACTTTCTTTCTTCCCTTCTAGGTTCTTTGGCTGGTCTAATAATTAAATTGACATAAAACAGATTAACAAGAAAAACAAACTTAATTGCATTCTCATGGGAGCCCCACGAAGACATGAGAGGCTTTCTCTAACAGTCAGGTAGTTAAAGTTTATGTGTCCTGAGCTGAGAAGAGGGTAGGAGTCTGGGACTTCAAATGGGAGGAAGACAATTCACAGGAAGATGAAAAAGAGAAAATGTTTGGTAAAAGAATGTTTGCTATGCTCTGTGGAGAAATCATTTTTATGTAAAAAACCAAAAAACAAAAACAAAAACAAAAAACCACAAAAACCCACAAACAACTTATCTTTAGTAATAGCTTTCTTCCTGGTATAGGCCTCTTATCTAAATTCTTTTAGGCATTTAAGGGGGAAGTAAAAAGCCCTTCCTGAGTCTGTTGAGTTTGACTGTCTTCAACTCAAAAGAGTCCACGTTCCAAAGCAGCACGTTCTGGGAAGGCCTGCCCTGAACCCCATCGGTTCCCTCCTCTGAAACTTCCCTGGACGTTTCATACAGTAAAAGCTGAGCTGGTAGATTGCTCTGATTTCACTAAATTAATCCTGTACTCTTGAAATTAGGTCAGTTCTCTTAAACAGTGAGGTCTCATTTTAGGGGGTGGTGATGCAGCTGGGACCCGAAGGTTAGGCCTATATTGTACAAGAAATCAGGTACTTAATAAGGTATTTCCATGGAAACAAAGGAAAAACCATGGTCAATGATTGGGACAATTATAAACCAGTTTCTGAGTTCTGAGAGTAGCCAGTCAAGAAAATTTCTAGATGTCAAGTTCAAAGCATCTTCAGATGGAGTGAGGGCAGGCAGTGACCGCATGGCCATAGGTGTGAGGACTGTCTATATATGAGCTGTTGTGGTGATTTCTCTGTGATTTATATTAGGGTGTTCCAATATAGCTTGCACAGCTTTGGAAAGAGGACAGTTTTAGTTCTTATTGATTCCAAGTCAGAAGGGTGGGAGAAAAATTAGGAATGCTTGTTTGGAGAATTACAGCCAGATATTGGAGGAAAGTAGAAGAATTCAGGATCTAGGACAGTTTACAGGTAGAAAATGAAACCTCGAAGACAATTAACAGACTAGAATCTAATCTCCATGAGTGTCTATTACAGTTTCTACAGAAACATAATTTTTATCTCTACAGTTCATTCCCAGTTTTATTAAAAAGAACCATAGTAAAGTATTTTGCTTGCAAATTGTCCATTTCAATAAATTTGGCTTGATTATTTACATAAGTGCAGCAAGAATAATGACTATATAGAATCTTTTTTTATCTGTTTTGCTGGTGTTTTTTATAAGGAACCTCAGATTGGACTTTTAACAGCTTCTTGGGGCTAAGCAGCCAAGCCAAGCACTTGCCATCAGACTTCACCCCTAATAGTTGTAGATTTGGTTGAATTTCTCTCTTCTTGAGGTCCTCAAAATACCCTGAGGTTCCTGGGCCTGCCAAGAAGTATCCTTCCTTATTCACCTGGTAAGGCAGCAGGGAACTCTGGAAGCAAGGTACCAGACTGGTTTTTCAAGGGGCTTTACTGGTTCAATAGAGGCAACCTTAGCTCCTTAAAGCTGTCTGGTCCTATCTGAGTCTGTGTGTTTCTTTCTCAAATATGATATTCCAGTCAAATCCTTGGTGATACAACCAATGTTCCTAAGTGTGTCTTGCTACAAGGATCACAAGTTGAACACATGTAAATAACTATATTGCCATGAAAATAAGAATACTCACTGAGCGTTTCTGAATTCTGGAGGGATCAAGCAAAGAGAAAAGATAAACATTTCATCTTTCTTCACAAAGGTATATTTCATCGAATTGCTCTAAGTCCTAAGTAGCCTAAGAGAAAAAAGGAAAAAACATTTTAGGGGGACCCAATCAGGTGGAAGCAGGTGGCTCAGGCAGTGAAAGAATTCACTCAAAGCAGAACAAAGGTTTATTAAATACACTGCAAGGGAGCAGTAAGCAGGACAGAAAAGGAGAGACCCTCTGACACAAGGCAGTGGTAGGGAGCTATAGTTAAGGGTGGGGAGTGAGGAAGTATGGGAATGTATGGAATTTTCCTTTTTTGGTACTTGTGCCTGGTTGTAAACAGCCCACTGGTGAGCTAGGGCATATGGATATTTGGAGGTGGGTCACCTAATGAGCCTGTTTGCATTCAGCCCCTGGTCACTGTAGGCTCTTTAACTTACTCAGGTTTCCATTGCTCAAGCCTGTTGCCTAAAAGTGGCCTCTTCAAGTTTCTTTAAATCTGGAAAAACAAATCATTTTTAAAAATCAGCAATGTTTCAAACAAAAAGTCATAAAAAATTATAATCATACTTCTCAATTCAAATATTCAGTCCCATGTTATTAACATTGGTTCTACTTGAATTCATGTTTTCTATTAGTTCTAGAAATTCTTACCCAGTTCAGTTTTTTTTTAACCTCAAAGTTATCAGAAACCCGTATTCTAGAGTACTTTTCAGGAGTCTCCTTGGAGATGAAGCACTTTTGCAAACACTTGCACAAAAGCACCAGAGTAAAACAATAACCACCTGTAAATGACAAAAGATCTAAAAATGGCCATGATTAAAGATCTGATGAGAGTTTATTACAATGCAATTGGCAAGGAAATTTGTTTATTTCTGTGACACATAACATTTTCAGATAACTGGAATTGTGACTGATAACATTATATTAAGACATAGTAGATTTCTAGGAATTTCATACAGTTTGTAGAATACTTATATACCTATGCAATACAACATGAAGAAGGCTTAGTATTACCTTTTGTTCAATAATCCGTTCGTGCAATTTAACATATCAAATAAGACTAATTAGTTTAACATCTCCTTTTTTTTGTTATTTGTTTTTTTGCTTTTAAAAAATAGGGAGAGAGAACAAATCTTTTGCAATTTTTCAGGCCCTGTATAAAATTGCAAAGTTAGTTCGAGGTCAAAAGACTTCATTGCAATTTAATTTGAGGGAAATTCGTCAAAAATATCAAAGATTTTTAAATCTTTGTTCAAATAGGATCATAGGTCACTGTGAAACAATACTTAAGTCATCCATTTAACCATAGTAACAAAGACTTCACAGGCAAATACAAAAAGTTAAATAGTTGTTTAAAAAAATTAGTTATATTCAAAGAGAAGACTTAGCTTTCTTAAGTAAATAAAGATCTAATGAAGACACAGAGGAAATTAGTTTGACAAGACACAAAATCTTTGTCTCTAGGTATATTACATTAAAAGGTAAAGAAAAATATTATTATAATCTCTTATCAAAAGCACACTAATAATTCAAGAAACGTTATCCTTTTAATACAGAGAAAACTAAATTCTAATTTTTGCACCAGCTTATTCTTGACATTAAAACTTATTTTTTTAACGCTTAAAATTTTTTTAAAATTTTTATTTCATTTAATTAGGTTTATTCTAACTTTAGCCAGCTTGACCACACATTAAAACTCCTTTCCAAGGATTCCTTTTCCACAAACCTTCTATAACTTTCTTTTTTACATTCAGATTTTGTCCTGTCTTTCCTTTTTCTCATTTTGAAATAAATAGCCTTTCTTTAGGACAATATTACTTTCTTTTCCCTCAATAAAAATGCATTTCCGTTCCTTAACCTTCCCCTGCTAACACACATCCTACTTTCCTTGTGTTTGGAGAGGTGTCCCTTATTTCTAGCAGCTTTAATTACATATATTAGAATTTTAACCCTTAAGAACCTTAATTTTTAGTGAAAATTTAAAAACAAACGATTATGAACGGTCTTTACATTAGCATTCTATGGCTTGGTAAATTTATAAATACTTTGTATAATTTCTGAAAATACATGTTCTCCCATAGTAAATTTTTCAGTATGGCACAGACTGTGTTTACTAATGGACCCAAATATCTTCAGTTCCTCTGTAAAAGGAAGCTTATATTTAGTAATCACTGCTTTAGTATTTTATCTTATTTGGAAATGATCTAGATAATCAATAAAATTCGACCATTTAATTTACCTTAGGAAAACTCTTATCAGTGGAAGTCACCAAAGAGATTTGGTAACTATTTTTGAATACATATACCATAAAACAGCCATTTCTGAAAAGTTCACCTAAAATTTCATATTTCATTTACATCTATTTAATTTACTTGTTCTTAACAATCATACTTAGATCACTCATGAAACTTTCAGGACACATTAAAGCAGTTGGCTCTCATCTTAAGTTATTATTATTATTATTATTATTATTATTATTTTGCTGAGATATTTTGTAACAGAGATAACATGTACTTATTTTACTCTTCGTAAACCTAGGTAAAGTACAAATATTATATACTTAATGCTAATAGCCCTAAACACGTCTGTATTCATTAAACCAACAAACTTAAACTAGTTTTTATTTACCAAAAAATTATCCTTGATCATGTGACTTGAAAAATATTTGGTTTCGTCTCTGGTACAGTTCTGAGATGTAGCAATACTTAAATTTATAAACACATTTTTAAGTCAATTAAATGAAGCTCTTCACAAATTAATTGTGGCAACACCAACTGGAGGTGGAAAAGTACCATATCTCTAATGTACGTACAAGAGACAGACGTAAACATATTGATAAAAGGAGATCTATGGCTTTCATTTTCAAATTTCAGCCATGAATCAGATACAACAATATAAAACTCACTAGCTCATAAGTACTAGGAGTAAAGTTAAGTTTATGAGCTCAGACGGCTAAAGCTTTTTACTACATGTGGAGAAGACTTGAAGATTTGTATTGTAGTGTTTGTACTGTGCTTGACAGGTGATCTTCAGGAGGCTAGGGTCTGGAATCTGGGCTAGACAGACTTTTTAGCAGTTTGTATTTTAAAAAGTCCTCTTCCTCCCCACCCCCTCTCCTTTTCTCAGTCTGGGCAGAGTTTTAATTACCTCGTGGGGTGTTTACATTTCAAAGACATGGTAAGATTTACATCTTTGAGCAACAGAGAAAGAATGCATACCTTAGGCCTAGAGATTAGTCCGGAGTGCTCTGTGTAAATCTTGTAGCAAAAGGGAAGCTAAAACAGGCAGCAGAGTGTGTAAGGAATTTTCTGGGCAAAGTGGAGGAATTTTGGAAGTGAAGGGAATTTGCTGAGGAGATGGGACCAGACTTTAAAAAGGGGAATTTACATTGGATGTGGACTTTAATTTTGTTCTAAGGTTAATTTCTGCTCGTCGCCTTGTTAAGGGAGCCCCCGAGGCTAGCCGTTATACTTCTTTGTATCCACTTTTTAATTTGGTCTTTCCATAGGTACCAAGGAAATGACTGTTTAAAATGAGCGCTCTCTTTAAAAAAATGTTGTATTTCAAATATAGAAGCTTCCTCAATTCAAAAGGTCCATTCCAGGGCGCCTCGGTGGCTCAGTCGGTTAAGCATTTCCCTTTGGCTCAGGTCATGACCTCAGGGTCCCCTGTGTCAGTCTCCCAGCTCAGTGGGGAGTCAGCTGCTCCCCCTGCCTCTCTCTCTCTCTCTCCCACACACACACACACACACACACTCTCTCAAATAAATAAATAAATAACCTTTTTAAAAAGATCCATTTCCTGGCCATTGACAAGTTTATTAATCTCAAGAGCGACTCAAACCAATAACCTTTTTACGGCTCAACCAAGGGCACAAGAGGTGCCCCACAAGAGAGTACAAGAGATGCGGCCCCCACAAGATCCAGAAAGTTCACTCCCAAAGTTAGCCTAAGAAAGCAAAGGCCTTTGCTGTCGCTGGCTGCACTAATGCTTCAGTGAAGCTGGATTTTAAAGTATCCTTTTTCCTCTCTTCCACAAACCTCCCCTCTTCCCGTCTTAGCCTTTTGTTTCAGGATTCCGGTACCACCCTAAAGACGTGAGGAGGGAAGCTGGTGGCACAATTCCTGTCACACCAGCTAGCGCCTATATTTCTCTATAAAACCCCCCTCCGCACCGGTTCCTTCCTCCAGAAGACCCTGCAGATTTTGAAGGCCAAAGCCTGTCGCAGCCTCCTTTGCCCAGCTAGGCAATAACGCCATCGTTCTTCTTTATCCCCAAGTCTGTCTTCGAGTTATATTTTGGCCCCGAATCACTGGAGGTTGGTTTTCGACACCTTCAATCACAGACCACCTAATCTGTGACACGGGGCAGGCTCTACAGAAACAGGACTTTTCCACCACTAACAAGACAACAGAGGTTGAGACAGCAAAGGCCCTTATGGACTGGGACCCCTCAAGACAAACTCCCCTGAGAGCTGGCACAGCCGAACGACAACAGAACATGCTATTTGTGACTTCACGTCCCAGAACCCCAGTCCACTTGACTGGCCTCCAGATGCACACAAGGATGTAAACTCCCAGATGGCAGAGACCAGAGAGAATATTCTCACCAGTCGCAAAGCCAAGCTCTCAGCACATAGAACAAGACAAAAGGAAAAACTCAGCTGGCTTTTACACAGGGGACCCACGGCAAAGCTCCCTAAACAGATGCCCTTCTGGTGAGAACCATGAACTCACCAGTCTGTGAGACCGGCTCACACAACAGATTTATAGGACCTGTGCCTGCGTGCTACCCTGTGGTTTTTCCTCTTAACCAATGACACACAAGACAAAGACAAAAGAAAGCAATGGTCATTTCTGGAAGGAACACGATCAATAGGAATCAAGAGTACTCATGACAAAGCTTTACCAGAGTCGCTGTACCCAAGTAACGAGCTCACACAAATATTCTCTCCTAATCTAAATTTAGAAAAAGAAAAGGATTCTCACCTTTTTCACTTCCAGCACACCCGGCAGACAGAGATCCAGGAGACTGACAGGGTAAGAACACTTACCTCCTGCCAGCTGCAATCTGAGGTCCCAGCATCTGTCCCCTGTAGCCGCCCTGAAGTGAGCACTGGCCAGCCCTAGGTTGGGCACCAAAACTGCAGAGGAGAAATACTTTCCTTTCTTCCTTTACAAAATTTTTGGCTGACCTAATAATTAACTTGACATGAAACATTAACAGGAGAAAAACAACTTTAATTATGTACCTATGGGAGCTCCACGAGGATGAGAGGCTCTCCCTTGACAGGTAACTGAGGCTTATATGCCGTCCCAAGTAAGAGAAGGGAAATAGGGGTCTGGGACTACAAAGGGGAGGAAGACAATTCACAGGAAAAGGGAAGAGCAAATGTTTGGCAAACAAATGTTTGCCATACCATTTGGAGAAGTCTTTCTCATGTAAAAAAAAAAAAAAAAAGTTTTCTTTGATAGTAACTCTTCCTATCACAGACATCCTATTTAAATTCTTTTAGACAGTTAAGGGGGAGGTAAAAGCTCTTGAGTGTGCCGGGCCTTGATTGTCTTCAGCTCAAAATAATCCATAGGCCAAAGTGACACATTCTGGGGCCATCAACCCTGAACCCCATCACCTTCAGTTGAGGTCAGGATTTGAACTCTGCAAACCCCTCGGGACCCTAGAACATTGGCCCAGGGCTGTGGCTGTAATGCATCTTATAGCTTACCCTTAATTTGCTGCTGGCATGAAAATCCTTGGAAATCTTAAATTTTAATCTTAATCTTGGTGGTTTAAGAAATATGAGGGGAAGGGGAACAGATACTGCTTTTGAGCCTTGCGGTTGTCTGGAAAGATTAGGTTTACACTAGAAACTTCTGGTCGTCAAGGTGCAGAAGTGAGGAGACCACTCCATTGTTTACAGAGCCAGGTAATAAAACCTTCAAAACCTGGAAAGTAGTAATAGTAGAAAGATCCTGAACTTTGCAAACAGTCTTAAAATCTAGTTCTAGCTCTACCATTTGTTAGTCATTTGGCCTTGAGAAACTTCCAACACCACGAACTCAGCTTCCTCATTTGAATATGGGGATAAAAATAAACACTTTGAAGGGGTGTTGGAGGACAAATAAAATAATGTACATAAAGTACTTGGCTCATAGCAGGTGCTCCCAAAATATTTGCTCTCTCTTCTAAACCTTGAGGATTCCACCACTGTTATGTTTTAAAACATCCTTTTAAACAATAGAAGCCTTTGTAAAATTGTCAGGCATTCTGCCTTAGAAGCTGTGAGATTTGCAGGATGTAATTGGATATCATTTTCATAACTCTATGAATTGTGTGGTCCTACTGGTCAGGAAGAATATGGAAAGAAGATAGAATTCCATAGATGTCAAAAGTCATTGGAGCTAGACGGAAAAGAAATTAATATATCCTAGACAAAGGAAGGCAAAATCGAGTCACGTGACAGCCTGAGTCAGTTGCAGGCTTCCATGAGTAATCTGGGACTGGGTTTAGTGGGATAAAATGAGTGTAAGCAGAAGTGATACCCTGGTAAATAGCCATGTGGCCATACCAGTTTGTGGAGCTCTGTATGCAAGTCTGACCACCTATAACAGGATGAAGTCCAGGTGTGGGCTACAAATAGGGCAGGCAGAAATCCAGGCTACAATCCTAGCTAAAATCTCTGAATTCTCCCCAAATTGCTCGAGATGGCACTATTAGTTCCTTAGTGGATAAGCATCTTTCAACTCTGGGAAAAATTAGAATTAAGAATAGAAATGTTTAAGAGATTCACACTTAGAACATTAATATTTATGTATTTAGAATAAATATGTGCCTATTTGGTAGTATAAGTATTTGTAATACTCAAAAGAAGTTGCTGGGCCTATTATAAAATACACCTGCACTAAAAAAACCCCGATCTGAAATATATGAGTAATTTTGACTTGTATATTTAAGTGTAATCTTTCTAAGGTTAGGTACAGTATTGGAACCATTAAGAGTACTTAAGAATCACCATCTATGTAAGTTTATTTTATTAAATTTGTAAAAGTTGCTAGAAGTTGAGAAAGCTAGGGGCGCCTGGGTGGCACAGCGGTTAAGCGCCTGCTTTCGGCTCAGGGCATGATCCCGGCGTTATGGGATCGAGCCCCACATCAGGCTCCTCCGCTGGGAGCCTGCTCTTCCTCTCCCACTCCCCCTGCTTGTGTTCCCTCTCTCGCTGGCTGTCTCTATCTCTGTCAAATAAATAAATAAAATCTTAAAAAAAAAAAAAAAAAGAAGTTGAGAAAGCTTATTTTGTCAAGATATTGAAGGACTTCAAATGAGATTAAAATATTCAATTAGTAAATGGAGTTTAAAAGCTTAGAGGTATATAAGTCTATAAATGGGCCTAATTATTAATTAAAGGCTTCCTTAAAAGTAATTGACACTTACTAAACTTGTAAATAGAATAATAAGATTTATAAATTGAACTTTAAGGAAAAACAAGGCTTCTGAATTTAAAACATTAATAAATTAAATGTTAACTTTTAAAAACCAAAGATGGGGGCTCCTGGGTGGCTTAGTCAGTTAAGCATCTGCCTTCAGCTCAGGTCATGATCCCAGAGTCCTCGGATTGAACCCCGCATCAGGCTCCCTGCTCAGGGGGGAGCCTGCTTCTCCCTCTGCCTGCTGTTCCCCTTGCTTGTACTCTCTCTGTCAAATAAATAAATAAAATCTTTTAAAATAAATAAATAAATACATACATACATACCAAAGATGCCTCTGAATAATATTTTCTGTACATGAAATATTTGTTGTTCCTGAGAGTGGGAAAAAAAATCTCCTGTTCGGGGGAAGAAAAAGGAAATCTTAAGAAAAAAATCAGACTAAATAAAGCAGATAGTCTAGCTGAAACAGAAGTAGAGCCTGAGCCTGAATCCAGCTTACTGGTCTACCTCTTGGCATCTCTCAATGCCAAACTGATGCACATCCCACCACCACTGCCACCCTCTCCCCATCCACATTTGGCTTATCTCTACCCAGTGGGGAGAGAAGCTGAGTAGCACAGGGCAGGTCAATGGGGGAGACATACCAAGGAATGTAAAGATCATCAATTTTGAATTCACACAGACCTGAGTTTGAGTAACCGTCTCTGAGAACTTAGAAAAAGTATCTAAATTCTCCGAGGTTCAGTTTCCTCTTTTCTAAAGTGGAATGTTTTAAATGTCTATGCCAGGGGTCATTAAGAAAAGTACATGTCATCCTGTATTTTCTTAACTTTCACCACTAGTCACGGGGGGTATGATTGGGAATGAGACACAGCCCTGCCTTCAAGAACAGCTAAAGTGATGATTGCATTTATGATTAGTGCTTAACCAAAGGCTGCCACGCCTATAGTTCACCATCACATGGAGGAAAGCAACCCTGCTGCTGAAGTCAGAAAGATCTGGGGTAGAGCTTAGCAGTGCCACTTATGGGGCAGCTATGTAACTGTGGCCTCCGCACTTGTTTCCTCTTCTGCAGATGAGGACAACTGACTGTAATGCAGAGTAGTGGAGGGACTCAAACGAGATGGTGTGTGTGTAACGACATCCGGTACAGTGCCCAGCACACATAAGGGATTCTCGCTGTATTTTAGATCCTATATGCATATGGCAGGTTTCTCCTGGCCCCACTGGACTGCACACAACCCCCCAAGTACAGGGCTAACCCCAGGTCAATGTCGTGTTGACCGCCAGGGATAGAGAGAATTTTGGAATTGCTGCTGGCCAGAAAGCCTGGCATTCTCTCCTGTACCCATGGCCCTGACTGACCCTGAAGAATCAAGTTGTTGGGCTGGAGCAGATAGACCGACATCTGGTTCCATTCAAAGTTTCTCTCCATTTCGCCTCCTTAGAAGTTCATATAAAAGGCTGCAACCATACCTGCCCACTGCTAACCCCAGCTCTTTTTCTTCCAAAATTTCCTAGTAGAGATACTGTCTGTGACCTTCACATTGCACTCATTTTTCTGGGCACCTACATAACTTCACACACCAAATTTAAGGTCCTAATAGTGATAGGTCTTTAGGAATGTTGTGATGGCTGGTCAGCCCAGAATTCACACCAAGCCCCCAGCAAGATGCTCCTAGTACCAGCAAGATACTCCCCTAGTGAAGATACTTCTTTTTAGAGCCTCCCTTCCTGGGCACAATCTTCTCACCCAAGTAGCTAAAGTTTGAACCCTGGGACTCAGGGAACAAAATTCTCAGTAGTCCTTTGTGCCACAAACATCTTGCCATGTTCCCCTGGTGGGAGGTGTAGGAGAGGAACACTTTCCCCTTTTTTCCCTTCTAGGTTCTTTGGCTGGTCTAATACTTAAATTGAGATAGAACAGATTAATAGAAGAAAAACAAACAAATTTAATTTTCTACATTCAGGAACCCTGAGCTATGAGGCTAAAAGACAGTCAAACAATTGAGGTTTATATGTCCTCGTGAGCTAAGGAGAAGGGGGAAGGGATCTTGGCTTCAAAGGGAAGGAAGACAATCCACAGGAAGATGGGAAGAGCAAATGTTTGGTAAAAAAATAAATAAATAAATGAAAAAAATAAATGTATTTACCATGTACGGACAACGGAACAGAGAGAGGAATCCTAACAAACAGGCCCTTCCAAACTCCTCCTAGCCTACCACACCGAGTCCAGACTCCTTGTGGTTATCTCTGGTGATAGCCCTCTCTGAGACCAGACCCCCCAACTAAATTCTTTTAGGCAGTTAAGGGAGAGGTAAAAAGCTCTTCCTGAGTCTTTCAGGCTTTGATTGTCCAGTTTGAAATAATCCACACGCCAAAGTGGCACATTCTCCAGTGGCCTGCCCTAAACTCCTTCAAAAGCAAGCCCGAAAATGATAGAACTACTTGGACTGTGGCTCCCCCTCAGGTTTCCATTCTTTCCTCTCCCATTTTTCCCACTAGACACAAAAGGAGTTATCCAATCATTTTTCCAGAAAGGCTATTCTGATACCTGAACCCTCTGAGCCAAGAAACTATCCCTTCCAGAGAGAGAGAGAGCGAGCTTACAGTGGATGTTTGCTTTGCTGTCTGCTTCCAATCACCCTTCCAGTAATGATACCTGGAATTTCCTCTGAGGAAACCCCTCTCCACTCTCAGTCCAGATGCCCAGGTGAAACTGCCAGGGCGAACCTGGAGAAGGAGAGTCTTAGTCAGTCTGGGGTTCCATAACAAAATACCATAGATTGAGCGGCTTAAGCAATGAGAAGTTATTTCTTACAGTCTGGAGGCTGGGAAGCCCAAGATCAAGATGTCAATCAATGTGGGTCCCCATGAGGCCTCTCCTCTGGCTTGCAGATGGCTGCCTTCTCACTACATCCTTACATGGCAGAAAGAAGAACCTTTCTGGCCTCTTCTTATAAAGGCACTAATCTCATCATGAGGACCCTGTCCTCGTGGCCACATCTAAATTTAACTATCTCCCAAAGGCCCCCATCTCCAAATACCATCATACTAGAGGTTAAAGTTTCATCATATGATGATGGTGAAGGGAGACAACTCAGACTGTAGCAGAGAGCCTCACTCTTCCTCCCCTCCCGTTCCTGATTCAGAGCCAAACAAAGAACATAATCAGAGGCAATGAGGCCAAGCCCTTGCCCTTCTCTGGATGACTGAAACCACAGACAATGAAGCCCGAGCTGTAGGCAGCCATCTTGACACCACAGAGAGGACAGAAAAGCTGACAGAAAGAGAGAACAAGTCCTAATAACACCTGGCATGAAGCCAGACCGACCTTACCCATCTATATGCTTTAAATTTTGTCAGGCAAAATAATCCCTCTTGGCAATTTAGGTTAAGCTTTTATGACTTGCAACCCAAAAAGTCCTAACTTCTGCATATCTATACCAGTTCATCCAGTGGTGTTCTAAGGAGAGCTTCACGAGAACCAGTTGACCGGGTGTTAAGCATGGCCATTATTAATAATTAAATCATGCAAACCTATGAGCAAATCAATAATATTTATAGAAGGTAATAAATACTTAAAACCCATCACTTCCTAATAAGTATACAGTCACTTGTGTTTTGAGTTTTTCTCCATCTACTGTATGTGCGTGGTGGAAAAACTGTAGAGAGGGATGCTGTTGCCTATGTCTTCCCAGCTCTGTATTCAGTGGTATCACTCTGGGAGCTTGAAATTAACAGGGCGCAAGTCCTTTCACCACAAATATTGACAGCACTGCAAATCAAGGCCTAACTTATTGGCTTGTTGATTGCCTGGGCTTAAGGAAATAGTGCAGAGCGTGTCAATAATGTAGATTAAGTTGAAAGTGCTTCATAACTGTGATTGTTACATTGTGACAAAACAAAAACTTGAGGAATCTTCTTCCAGTGTTTGAAAACTATTATTTGAGTGAGCAAAGACTATCTGCGGCCAATGCCACGGCCTGGCAGCACTGTGCTAGTCTTCAGCAGTCAAAATGAATAGGACACAGACGGCCCTGAGCTCAGGGTGATTTGTTCTAAGCCAAGTACCCCAGAAGAGCCAGCAGTAAAAATCATCAAGAACTGTATCATTTCATTGTAAAGACAAGCCCAGCACACAGAAAATACAGTGGAGTCTCTAAGTCAGGCGTGGTAAGTAGCTACTATGCACGCCACCACCTCCCTGTCCACACCTGTGTGCGTAAGCGCCGGCACTCTGCCTAGGAGAGCACTCCCGGCAGCCACCGCTCTGCTCATCATGGGTGCCATGACACAGGAGTATAAACCATGGACAGCCCAGGTTAGAAGTTCAGAGGCGAGACCAGCCGGAACTGCGTTATCTGAGACAGGCTTCATGGAAAAGAAACTTGAAAAGGGTCTTGGAGGATGAGTAAGGAACTTGTTAGAAATGCAAAGTCCCAGGCCCCTCCCCAGGTCTACTGAATTAGAAACTCTGATAGTGGCCCCAGGACTCTTGTTTTAACAAGCCCTCCAGGTGGTTCTAATGTCTGCTGACTGGGAGAACCACTAGACTAGGCCCTGGCTTCTTCTCCAGCTGCTTTCTCTCCCGTGTCTCTCTGGTGGATCCTTGCGACTGTGCCATGCAGTAGGTAGGCAAGCTAGAACATTCATCCTTCTTACACGGGTGAGAAGAGCAGTTCAAAGACATTACAGGACTCACCCAGGACCACAGAGCCAAAGTGCAGCAGAGCCTGGGCTCCAGCCAGCTCTCCAGGTGCCAGACAAGTGTTATTTCCATCAGCCCTAAGGTAAGAGCATAATGATGGCATGATTCCCCCCAGCCCCCAGCCTCCTAATTTCCTCTCTCACCTTCCCAAGGAGTTGGCCAGCTTCCTGACAACAGGCTGTGAAGAAAAGCCCTGTGGGGTGATGACAGCTGCCTGACAGAGGAAGGTGATAGGGCTTGGTGCAGGGTCCCCACCATGCTCATACCTGCAAGGAATGAAAGTGAACTTCAAAGCCAGCACCACCCAGCCGGGCCCAGGCCTCCAAAAGCCTCAACTCATCAGATGCCACGGCCCAGAGCTGGCTAATGGCAAGAATGTGGAAACTCAGCTTCCAACGAACCCCAGGAACAGAGCCATGAAAGCTGGTCCAGGATCCAGCTCTTCGTGCCAAGCCCTCTCAGGCAGAAATGATCAGGTTTAAAGAGGAACTATCTCCCATCCAAGGCCAAGCTGACAGGTCAGCCTGGGGGAGTGGAAAGGGCGTGGTCTCTCGAGTCCCACATACCTGGGTCTCAAATCAGTTCCACCGTTTACAAGCTCTGCAGAGCAGCCTCCTTACCTTCTCTGAGGCAATCTCTTCCTATGCAAAACGGGGACACAAATACCCACAGTTTGTGTGAAGGGAGCGAAATAACATATGCAAAAGTGCTGGCAGAGGCCTTGGCCGTTTCCTTCCCTCACTCTTCCCTTTGGGAGTCTCCTTTCTCCATCTCCATGGATTCTGAGAAGGGGATGCCAAGTTGCTAATGAACCAGGCTAAAGGGGAACAGCTCTGCCTACAGCAGAAGACAACCGCTAAAAGCACCTTCTAGCATTAGATCATAAATCTGTCTTATGTTGAAACTGTATTTGTGGGCTGTTAGCTCTGTTAAGAGTGTATCTTACTGCCTTATCCAGCATTCAGCACTCACTATGCACAATAATGAGCTGCTTTGTAACTTATGCAATATTGGGCATGAAGAAATTAATCAGGAATTCGCCAGAATTCTCCAATCATCTGAAATGAATCAGTAATTCTCAGTAATCAGTAATTCCCTGGCAAACTACATCCACAGGCCAAATCCAGCCAAGCGCTTCTTTTTGTAAATAAAGTTTTATTGGAACACAGCCATGCTCATTTATACACATATTATCTGTGGCTGCTTTCACACTACAAAGGCAGGGTTGGACTGCAAGGGCTGAAATATTTACTATCTGGCCCTTTCCAGGATAAATTACCCACTCCTGCTCCAAAAGAAAGCACAGATAAATTGAACTGTTGCAGTTCAAGTTCCCCAAAAAGTAGACTCTGAGAAAGAGTTTAGGGTTCAGGATGTTAAATAGGGAATGCCTCTGGGATCCACAGCTCTTGAAGGGAGAGAGAGGAAGCTGCAGTAGGCACAGGGAGAAGTCCGGCTACGATGCAGGTCCAGCAGCCCCAGCCGACTCCACAGGGAATGCCGGAGCAAATGACCCCTCAGAGTTGGCCTGAAAGGGCCGAAATAGCTGCACTTTTACCCTCTGCCTTGATCAGTCATTGGAAGTGGGCAATCCCCTGGAATGTGTGCCCGCGGGTGAGGCAACTCCCAATGGGGCTGAGTGCTGGAGGCTGTCTACTGACATCACTCCCAGAACCGAGGGCAACAAATCCTCCCTTGCATCTCTATGCCCAGCCCAGCCACTCAAGCTTGCTTGCTTTCTTTCTTTTTTTTTTTTTTTTTTTTTTTTTTTTTTTTTTTAGGTATGGAATGCTTTACGAATTATGTGTCATCCTTGTGCAGGGGCCACGCTAATCTCTGTATCATTCCAATTTTAGCAAATGTGCTGTCAAAGCGAGCACCCCCTGAGCTTTTTAAAGTTTTCCTCCACCACCTTCCAGAAGTGTCCCCCACTTCTACACCAGCGAGTCAGCTGTCTTCTGAACCCCCAGTGGAAGTGGTGGGTGTCATCAGTGGAACACAAAGTCAAAGTGGACAGGGTGTTCAGAATAACAACTAAAATATCCCCTTAAATGTATTCCCAGTAATATTCTTGAAAAATTTTATGTCCATCAGCTTTATTGGAAATCATAGAGAAACAGGCTATGAATCCATAAATGCCATTCTCGGGAAAAGCGGACTTTCTTATTTCTATCAGAACAACACCCAGATTTTTTGATAGAATGGTGAGATCTAAGATATATAATGTATATAAGATATAAAATGTTTTATATAAAAAAGATACAATGAGAGTTAAGGTACAAAATGTCACTAGTTATTAGTGCAATAGCACAAGAGCAAGAGATTTTGAGTCTACAAACCTAGGTTCAGTTCCCCACCTGCCACTTACTCCGGACAATCCCTTTACCCTCCCAATGTGTTTGCTCATCTGTGAGATGGGACTATGATACTCTACCCCCCTCACAGTGTTCTCACAGAATCAGAAGAAATGATAGATGTGAACCAGTGATGGAATCTGGAAAGTTCTCAAAAAATATTTTTTGTCTATGTCTTCTGTAACACCACCTTCATCACTATCTTGAAATTCAATTCAAATATTTAATTGCTTCAGTTCTGTTTTTTAGTTCTTCTCTGGTCTTACCAAGTATATCATCAATATTTCGTCATACACAGAACACGTATTTTAAAAGATTTTTATTTGCTCTTGGTCTTCCTATGCACATAAATATACATGCACACATGTATATGTACATGCAAATACCAGCCCCATATGATATTTCCTTCCCAAGACAAGTATCCCAGAGAATACATAGGCATTGATAGTCACAACTGTTGACAAAGGATGTTGGAGAAAATATCAGTGAACACTCAAAGCCCTACCTCTTCATAGTCTTGCCCCCATTGACATCACATGAGGTCTCACCAAACTCTAGGAGCCCACTGAATGGCCTAGCATACTGAGGTTTTGTCCTACCATGTTTTCCTGAGCTATAAGTGGCCAGATATACTACAGTAAGATCTAGAGCTTAACTCTATTCTGTCTTGTGTCTCAGTTGGCACACCTGTTCTGTCAATGAGTCGTTTTCCTTTCTGTATTTCTTCTTCATTCTCTCTTTTAGACTATCTCTTCACTCCATGAATGCACATAATAATATATATCACTTGTTTCTTGGGTTGCATATGCCAAGGGGAAGAGAGCACCATAATAATAGCATAACCAGCGTGACTCAGGCTCTGCCCACTTCTATTTAATCTGTCAAAATCTCCATTTATCATGAAAAGTCCCGCATAACCGGTTATGGAAGTTCTTAGAAAGTGCTTTCACACTGCTGTATTTCCCAGCCCTCTCAGCTACTATGGGGCCCCTTCATTTTCTTTCTCTTCTGCTCTAAGTCTGTAAAGCTCTGTGAAGGTGTCTTGGCTCTGCTCGTGAATGCCTGGTGAAGTCCTTCTGGGACTAACAGGGGGTGGAAGTCAGTGAGGCTGCAGTCCAACCTCAGGAGAAGTGCTTCCCCACCACCTGTTACCGAAACAGGACTGTCTTCTCCTCCTCAGTCTAGCCCTCTTTCAATTTCATGTCCTTCATTGTTTCTTTTAGCTGCAGTCCCCTCTCCCTTCTCCTTAGCAATCAGGGGCAGGACCTGCCGTGGGAGGGATTGGCCCTGGACAGCTGTCTGAGTTTCAAACTCCATCCACTTCAACGAACCAACCTCCTCACAGACACCTGTGGCACCATCAGTGGGCCGGGCATGCTCACCTGGGCTCTGGCTTCCCTCACGAGAACCCTGGGTCCTTGCTGCCTCACGTGCCCACCCCGTCAACAAACATTTGTTGAGTAACCACACAGGCAGGCCCAGCGTCAGACAGTGCGTAAACCTGAGCATCTCTGTCTCAAAGTGATTCAATAACTTACTCAGAAAGAGATCCCTCTCAACGGGAACATCTGGAATGTTTCAATAAAAGAAGTGTCCTCTCAGCTGGTTCTTAAAGGTTTGGTGGAATTTTAATTCCTATGTATGATTCTTAGTACAAAAGTAATACATTTTCATTGTGGAGATTTTAAAAATACAGAAAAGCACAAACATGCAAATTAAAAAAAAAAAAGCCCACAAATCCCACCACCTCAATATAAAAACACCATCAACATTTTGGTGCACATCCTTATAAACATTTGTCTACTAATCACCACATCTAAAAGAACAATTGGGACTCTACCGTTTAGACACCTGCATTTTTATAAATGACATTGCATTTAATCCTCACAATAGCCCTGCAAAGTAGGGAGTGTTATCAATCCCATTTTATAAGAATAGCTTGAGGGACAGAGAGTTTAACTTATCCAAGTCACATGACAGAGCCAAAATGCACGTCCCAAATGTCTTTCTCCAGAGTGCATGCTTAGCTTCCTCCAGCTGCCCCCCAGCCCATGAGCTGGGCCATGCAGATGGCAGGGCATGGAGAGAAAAGGTAGGAATCCCTGCGAGGGACTGGTCTTAAAGAAATACATGCAGCCTGATTCCAGCATCCAGACCCCAGCTGTGCGCTGTCCCACAGACAAGGAAATGCAACCCTGTAGAAAACAGAAGAGGGACTTTGAGACAAAGAAGGAACAGTGGGCATATTTCTTCTTGGGACTGTTGGGATCCTTGATTGGGATTTGGTGACTGCTTCTATCTAGGGCGTAAAGGATGGGGAGAAATTTTTAAATGACTAATTTTCCAGCCTGGGTAGTTGGAAGAAGGCTGGTCCCATAAATAATACCAGTTTTATAGCCTGCTCAATAATACACATAACCTCTACTAGGCAAAAACTATTCCCTCAGTTTAGACTCACCCCTAACTCAGGACTCATGTACCGTGTGTTCCGGGGAGGTCTCATCAAATCTATAATCCATGTCACTGAGGAGAGCTGGCCCTGGCTAAAAATCTCACGGGAGCCAGCATGGAGGCTGGAGCACCTCATTTGTGCAAGCCCGGGCTTACGCACACTGTGTTTTCCCACAGTGGCTTCTCTGTAACCAGCAGGGCATCTGGAACAGGCACCAGGCTAAGATGCGGTCGAGCAGGATGGACCCCTCCCCCCTCCACACCAAGTGGACTTCAGTTCTGCCCGAGCAGGGATGGGAACAACAAGTTTTGCCAAAAGAAAAGAAGAAATCAAAACATAAAATGTACTTCTTCCCTGGGCTGCATGTTCCTGGCTTGACTTATATCACTTAGGTAACAGTGATATTAATTTTTAGAACAGCACAGAGGGTTTCCGGCAAGGCCAGAAATGCCAGCCTGGGATTAGGTCCCCTAGAGTTCTGACACCAAAAGCAAGGGAAGGAACATGGCTGTGTGGGAGTCAGGAATGTCTCTTCTGATTCCAGCGTCCAGACCCTAGCCGCACCCTGCCCCACAGACGAGGAAATGCAACCCTGTGCACACCGGTGGAAGGGGGACTTTGAGATAAAGAAAGAACAGTGGGCACATTTCTTCTTGGGACTGTTGGGATCCTTGAACCCTTTGCAGGTCTGGCTGACAGTTCATCTTTGATGGAGAAAACAGTGATTCACTGGACGAAGAGTTCCGGTTCAACTACTGGCTGAATACACAGCACCCAACTAAACCATCCATATCCCCCGAACCCAAGATAATTTGTTTTGTTTATTTTTTTTTTTTAAGATTTTATTTATTTACTTGACAGAGAGACAGCCAGCGAGAGAGGGAACACAGGCAGGGGGAGTGGGAGAGGAAGAAGCAGGCTCCCAGCAGAGGAGCCTGATGTGGGGCTCGATCCCAGGACTCTGGGATCACACCCTGAGCTGAAGGCAGATGCTTAATGACTGAGCCACCCAGGCGCCCCTTGTTTATTTTTTCTATCACATTTTCTAAAGCTTGCCACTTTCCAGAAATTCACCCTCAGGGAGTTAATTTTTACATAATTGTTTAACTTTCTTTCTTTCTTTCTTTCTTTCTTTCTTTCTTTCTTTCTTTCTTTCTTTCTTCTTTTTTTAAAATTAAAGCTGCTCTCCATTTCTGGATGACATTTGATGACCTGCATGAGTAGAAAAGATTAACTTTGCCCTCTTTGACTCTGAAAACTTGGCAACAGAGTCAAATTCTCTCCAGGTCTCTCTAGTGTGAAACTTCCTGTAATCCTTTTCCCTAACACATACCACAAATCACTCACACAGATGCTTCAGAGAGAAGGCCAGGCCCTTACAAATATCCTACAGAGAGCCTTCTTCGGTCCTGTTTCTTCTAAATTTTTTCAGTTTCTGAGCTTTGCTCTTTCCTCTACATTTTATCCCACTGAATCAATCCAGTGTGTCCTCTACTATGTATTGGGACAGATAGTGCCCAATAAATATTGATAGATGGAGTAATTTGAATCAATCCCTACCCGTCTTTTCCTTTTTCATTCTTTTTCTTTGTCTTTACCACTGATTCCATATTCGATGGGCTTCCAACTGGGCTTTATCCCTGCTCACTGAGACTGAGCAAGTCGCCCCTTACCTATACCAGTGTCTATCACTACTTTAATCAAAAATTTCTTTAAAAAAAAAGATTTTATTTATTTATTGGTCAGAGAGAGAGTGAAAGAGCACAAACAGGGGAGCATCAGACAGAGGGAGAAGCAGGTTCCCCCCTGAGCAGGGAGCCCCATGTGGGACTTGATCCCAGGACCCTGGGATCATGACCTGAGCCAAAGGCAGATGCTTAACCGACTGAGCCACCCAGGCATCCATCATTATCAAAATGTTCTTAACAAAACAAACTTCGTTGCACCCACACCAATGAAAGCCCATTTTCCTTTTGACATTCAATAGTAAATCATCATTGACTACCTACCCTGTTCCGGGCATCATTCTAACAAAACAGATAAAATCCCAAATCCAAAGGAGCTTACATTCTAGTAGCAGGAAACCAACAATAAGCAAATAGATAAACCAATAAATAATATGCTCAGAAGAAAAATAAAGCAGAGTCAAGGGCCAGAGTGACGGGGGTTGGCTAGGTCTTTTCCGAGCCTTAGTAAAGATCATCACTTGTCCTCATATTTATCAAAAGCCTAAGCCTCTCACTCCTTTGGCGGCAGGCACGGGCGCTCTGAGATAGCGGAGCCACATCTATTTCTGCCAACCAACCTTCAAATGGCAAGAGCAACAATGTCCACTTTATAAGGATTGAATGAAGTAGGTGATCCTTGTAAAGTGCTTAATGCAGTGTCTGGTACACAAAGCGTAAGCAGAAAAGGGCAGCCAGAAAAAAATGGGAAGGAGCGGGAGCCGCCTTTGGCAAAGTCCATCTCATTTGCACTAATTTTAGCTTGCTCTCCATATTATTTGTGCTTCCTCCAGGCAGCCCATAGCTTTATGAGCAATTGACCCTTGAACTGAGAAGCTGCTCCAGATAAAGACCTCAGCTGAAAGTGACATGATAAATAAATGGCACGGTTTAGAGAGGACTGCAGGCTGAACTTGACAGTAGCTGGTTTGTCTCACTTTCCTCTCTGGGGCTTCTCTTCACCCTCTGGAACTCACTAGTCATCTGACATACGGGCAAACCTGGAAGTGAGGGAGGTAAAACCTCACAGGGCAACTTGGATCATGGGCACGGGAGCCAATACATAAGCTACTCTACTTCTGGTCTTAAGGCAAAAGAGTCTGAGGCTTATTCTACAGTTTCTCAGAGACTTCCCGCAAAAGGACGGAGCCTCAGCCACCCACGGCAGTGACCAGCTCAATGATACATCCTGTCTTTCCCTCTTTCCCTGTTCTGTCTCGTGGTCCCAACGCAACACCTGTTCACTGGAATCATTTCCCAAAATAATTATCTTTACAAGACCCTCAATTCAGGAAGAGCTCCACTAAGACAGGCATACTATCCATGCAGTGGTCTTTCCTTTCAGAATCTACCTCCTAATATCATACATATTAGATATATATTGTATATATATGAAATTACCCATGATCTCTTCTCTTCTTCATAGCTTCTTCAAGTTAGAGAGTCTCCATTATCAGATTAACCCACAGTTTCTCTATCAAGGATCTCTTAAACTGCCCTTCCAGCATATATTTGGATCCAGCTTGGCCAAGCTGATCATTACTGTTTTGTATATGTAAGCAAAACCCCAGAAGCATATCACTTGCTATAGAAATTCTCTTTGGGGGTGCCTGGGTGGCTCAGTCGTTAAGCGTCTGCCTTCAGCTCAGGGAGTGATCCCGAGGTCCTGGGATCGAGCCCCACGTCAGGCTCCTCCGCTAGAAGCCTGCTTCTTCCTCTCCCACTCCCCCTGCTTGTGTTCCCTCTCTCGCTGGCTGTCTTTCTCTCCGTCAAATAAATAAATAAAATCTTAAAAAAAAAGAAAAGAAAAAGAAATTCTCTTTGATCCAAAATGTTTACATTGCTTCTTCTAGAGAAGACAAGATTTCAAGTTGGAAAACTCATTTGGAAGGTTGCAATGAACTTCTGTATTTTAGGGTGCAGACTATCCCTTAATTCTTGAAGCAACATTTTGATGACCATTTGATGAATATATATATATACACACATATGCAAATGCTTCAGACTGAGATGTAAAATATTCTGTTTGGGTATATCAGTTGAGAATAACTAGCAAAATTATTGGCCTGCAGCATTAGGGTTTTTTTTCCCCTAAATCTAGATTTAAGCTGTCTTATAACTAAACGTTTTTATTTGCCCTTGGGAAGAAGCAAAAAGACAACAGCCCAGAAAAGCAACAAGATGGCAAGGAGTGACCAGCAGAAGTGGAGCCCTGTCCCAGGGCCAGAGACTATCAGATTGCCTGGTTAGAATGGGAGGGTTTGGGAAACAGCTTCCTTAAGGTTCCAAAAAAATTACTTGAGGATGAAACTCTAAAAAAAATGCTGAGCTTCTTTTTTTTTTTTTTTAAGATTTTATTTATTTATTTGACAGAGATAGAGACAGCCAGCGAGAGAGGGAACACAAGCAGGGGGAGTGGGAGAGGAAGAAGCAGGCTCATACCGGAAGAGCCTGATGTGGGGCTCGATCCCAGAACGCCGGGATCACGCCCTGAGCCGAAGGCAGACGCCCAACTGCTGTGCCACCCAGGCGCCCCAAAAATGCTGAACTTCTTGATGGCAGCATAGAGACCTAGATTCTTGTTATTTGGGCATTAATGTCTTCTAAATGTGGAAAGACAGAAATATCTTGATTACCCATGATCCCCAGCACTCCTATACCCCTTTCTTTTCCCTTCCTCATGTGGACAAGAGAAATCAAGGATTTACTAACTCAGAGCATGTTGTACCATGTCTTAAGCTTTATAGGTATTTGTTGAGTATTTATTGAGTGAATGGATGAAATAGACCAGCCTCTATCAGCAAATACAAAACGATCTGAATATTAAGTAAGAAAGCATAAAAAAAGAGAAAAGGGGAGTTTTGTTCAACTACTACTCAATTTCCTTTCTAGCATTTCTCAGTAGGCTCTGATAACCATTAGTTCTTTGGTATGAAAATAAATGATGGAGTGTGGAGGGAGAATATATGTGTTAAATATGTTTGGGAATACTGGTTAAATAAGTAAAAAGGGCTTTAGGTTTTTTTTTCAGTATAGGAATTCTCAGCTTTTAGAACACTAACATATACTACAAGAGTATATACTATGTTCTGTTTCTGTATGTACGGTTGACCCTTGAACAACAAGATTTAAACTGCATGGGTCCACTTATATGCAGATTTTTTCAATAAATACAGTACAGTACTGCAAATGTATTTTCTCTTCCCTATGATTTTCTTGATAACATTTTCTTTTCTCTAGCTGACTTCCTTGTAAGAATATCGTACATAATACATATAACATACAAAAGATGTGTTAATCGACACTTTATGGTATCAGTAAGGCTTCCGGTCAACAGTAGGCTATTAGAAGTGAAGCTTTTGGGAGTCAAAACTTATATGTGGATTTTAGACCACACAGGTCAGCACCCCTAACCCTGCATACTATCTTGCAAGATGCTTCTTCAGTATTTAATCATGACCTTTTTTAGAAAAGCATCTTGCAAGATAGTATTTCTTGGGGATACAGTTCCCTGGAACACACTTTGGGAAACACTGGTTCAGTATCATCCTGATTTCTTTTTGGCTTTTGATTCATACTGTGTTTTCCTGGCCCTTAGACAAAGATCATTCTGTATTCATTCTCCTCACAAATCTTCTTACGTAACTGGAAATCACTGAGTGTTCCCAAATATCCTCCTTTCTTCTGCACCCCAACTTTGAAGTTTAATTTAGGCCTGGACCTCCAAGAGGGAGGTCTTCTCAGACATCTTAATGACTTTCTAAGAGTCTTACAGAGTCCCTTAATTTTAAACCATAACCTATAAAACAAGTTATCTACCCACTCATGCATCAAAAAATATATATGAAGAACTTTTTATCCACAAAGCACCTTGGAGATAAATAGTTATATAACACAGATCCTACCTTAAGGAGTATATAATTCAATGATAACTGTAACTTCAAATTAAAAGGCTTGGGAATGATATAAACCTGATTTTGTGGTCTTGGGCAAGTTACTTAACATTTCTATTGGTACCACACCTGTAAAATAGACATAATTATATCTACTTTCCATCTTTGTCATGTTGACCAAATGCAGTGAAGTACACAAAACTATCTAGCCTAGTGCACATTCTGGCACTAGAAATTTAATAGCGTTAATAGTAAGAGAACCCCTTAGGGTCTACACAGCAGCATTACCCAGAAACACGACTTGTCCTCAACTGCTTCATTGGAACCTCCAGAAGCTCCCCAAATCACTGAACGACAAGCATGCACTGGGGAAGCGCTACCACTTGTACCACCAGACACCCTCCACCCCGTTGCATTGCTTGCTAGCTAAGGCAATAGTGAACCAAAGAGGAGGTTGCCTTAGCCAAGACTGGCTGGTTGGTCTCTCCAGTCCACTAGCCTGGCCCAGCCTTTGTGGTCTGGTCTGGTTCTCACAGTTATTTACAACAAATTTTCACAGTATTAGTAGGGCATTTTTTGTCTTTATCTGCTTTTGACAAATGAGTAATCTTAGGCTCTGAAAAAATAAATGCCTTGGCCCAGATCACCCTGCTAATAAGTGGCAAAGCTAAGATGACTCTATTTCGTGAGGTCAATAGCACATAAATAACAAGAGAAAAGGTGGAAGGTTAAGAGGCTGTTGCTTTAATCCAGGCAAGGGGTGGGCCATTGCTAGAATGGAATGGAGAAGAAAGGAAATAATGAAAAACTAAAGTCGACATTTTCGACAGCAGAAAAACCTGGGAATCTTGCAGTATCTGTGAACTTCCAGTCTTTCCCCAAACCACTTCCTCCCTTATCCTCAAAAGGAAAGCACATCCTAGCTAACAGAGACACACGCAGACATCTATGCTTGATTTCAGCCTTCCACTGCCAAATAAGAATGTTAGTTATATTGATTTTTACACAGTCCCTGCCTTCAAAGAGTTAAAAATCAGAAGGGGAAATGAGAGAGACCACAGATAGGACATAAAGTCAAAGGTTCTGTCACACACAATCTGGTTACCTAGATTCCAAGGTTAGTCCTGCCATTAGTTATATGACCTTGAGTAAATGGCAGAACTTCCACTGGATGATCACATTGTCTTCACTCATCACTCATTCATTCATATATTCAATAAATATTTTTTGGTTGCTTACCAGGTGCCAACACAACAGTAGGTACCAGGAATACAAATGTCCCTCAACCCAAGGAGGTTGGTGGCAAACAACCAGACAATTCCAATTCAACAGATTCCTCTTCCTCACCCCCATGACCGGTCAGTCACCAACTCCTAACCATTTTACCTCCAGAATATATCCTGAATCCACTCATGTTTCAGCCCCTCTCCACTACCATCCTGGTCGAAGCCAGGGCTCATGAGTTCAGGCTTGACTAACTCCATCGCCCAAGCAGAAGCCTGATGAGCCAGACAGAGGAGGGTCAACTGTGGTTAGCCACCATTCCTCGGAGCCCTGCCTGCTGCAGGAGTGAGACCACGTCTTCTGGGCAACCGGCACCTTGTGTGCAAAGGCGAGGAGGCCAAGAGCCTTAAGAAGGACATCCTTCGATGCTTGAACATGATATTAGCATTCCAAAGAAACCACAGATTATTAAAAATCACATCATGCGCGTAATTGTTTCAAAGGGAGAGGAAGTGAGAAGCCAGAGAGTTTAAGTATCACAATAACCAAGTTATGTTTCCTGCAGGAATTTTAATAATAAAAATGTTTTTAATAGCTTTAAGTGTTTAGCTGTACAACCAGTACATCAGTATGTAAATCCAGGCTTTGATGATTCTGGCTTTTCTGCTCAGGAGGAATAGCTGTTCTTTTGTCTATCATATCATAGCTTTTTATCCTTCTTTTGAACGGAAAACAAAACAAAAAAACCTCTCAAACAAAGCACATCACCTCCCCACATACAAACCCAGTTCCCCAGCAGAAAAGAAAACTTGCCTCGGTTTCCTGGTCTGTAAAATGAGGATAGGTAATAAGATCCAAGTCAAGGAGTTATAAATAGAGTTGCATTGGTGAATATTTGTAACGTGCCTGGAGCTGTGTCCAGCATACAGTGTGTGCTGCGTAAGTGGTGTTAAATTAAATTAATTACTAGATAAATAAGTCATATTATATCTAATTCCTGTTACGAAAACACGTGATGTGGGAGAACTATGTCAGAAGAAAAAATTAAATAAAATGAAAGGGAAAGGGTAGGAAATGAGTCTATCCCAGCACAGCATGTAAGCTATATAAAAGAGGAGGTCAGAAAGCGAGTCCCTCTAGAAATAAAGTATATTAGACCAAATATGCATATTCCTGAATAAGCGTGTTATGTGCACGATACATATATCTACAGACATCTACACGCATCAGTATATAACTCCTAGCTGACCTACTTCAAGACCAGAGTCTGAATCGGAGGCAAAAATGAGAAATTCATTAATTGTGCCCTACTTCTCTCTATAATAACACACAAGAGGTTACAAACCTCAAATTGGGTCCAGTCCCAGAATTTGGTCAGTAAATTGAAAACAATAAGAACATAAAATGACTGAGATTCTCCATCTGCAGAAATAAAGCACTCCGGAGATGTTGTAAATGTGCTGTTGATGGGAGTAGGGCTTCTCCCCATTTTCCGTCAAGGAGAACAGGACGCCTCACAAATTTAATTAAGGACACCAGAGTCTCCCCCAAGTCCAATCAGAGTGACCCCAGGGTGCCTCCCTGGGAAAACACGTTAGAATGTGGTTTATGGTCACCTACTCAGATGGATTGCAATGAATCTGAGGTAATGTTGTGTTGTCATAACAGAGGGTGGGGGTCCACAGGAGTCAGGAAACTGAAAGCCAAGCAGTGAAACTCTGAGTGTCTCCACCACTGCCCTGGGCTCTGTTTCTAGATCATCAGTACTGTAGGATTGAAGCATCCCTCCAAGACGGCCAGTAACCTTTGGTCTAACTAAGATCTCCAAGGAAAATGGAAACTGTCCTTCAGTGTCCTCAGTGATGGGCCTTGCAAAGATCAGTATCCTCTCTTGGCTCCCTAACCAGAAACTCCCCTGCTGTAAATTTAAAAATTTAATTGGTAAAGAACAAATTCTGCAGACAGGCTGCCTGAGTTTGAATCCTGGGTTTAGCCTTTAATGGTTGGAAGACATTAAATAAATCATTTAGCATCTCTTGGTCTCAGTTCTTCACTGACATGAGGACAACAAGAGTACCTACCTCATGGGCTGTTGGGGGAGATCAAAATAGAATAATTCAGGAAATATACTTTCTATTTTGTGCCCAATAAATGCTAGCAATTTTTATTATTGGTTACTGTATTGTTATTGTTGGTCTGGTTAAATCCTGACTAATCATCATAATTCTGTTTGAACACCTCTGGGAAAACCACTGAAATCAATTTTTTTTTCTTTTTTTGGTTTTTATTTAAATTCCAGTTAGTGTAATATTAGTTTCAGGTGTACAACATAGCGATTCAACAATTACACATATCACCCAGTGTTCATCACAACAAGAGCACTCATTAATCGCCATCACCTATCTAACCCATCCCTCTACCTGCTTCCCTTCTGGTAACCATCCATTTGTTCTCTATAGTTAAGACTCTGTTTCTTGGTTTGCCTCTCTCTCTTTCTTTCCCTTTGCTCATTTGTTTTGTTTCTTAAATTCCACATATGAGTGAAATCACATGGTATTTGTCTTTCTCTGTCTGACTTATTTCACTTGGCATAATACTCTCCAGCTCCATCCACGTCATTGAAAATGGCAAGATTTCATTCTTTTGATGGTTGAGTAATATTCCATTATATATATATATCACATCTTCCTTATCCATTCATCAGTGAGTGAACACTTGGGGTGCTTCCATAATTTGGCTATTGTAGATAATGCTGTTATAAACATCAGGGTGCATGTACCCTTTTGAATTAGTATTTTTGTATTCTTAGGTAAATACCTAGTAGTGCAATTGCTAAATCATGGGATAGTTCTACTTTTTACTTTTTGAGGAGACTCCCTACTGTCTTCCAGAGGGGCTACACCAGTTTGCATTCCCACCAACAATACAAAAAGTTTCCCTTTTCTCCACATACTCGCCAATACCTGTTGTTTCTTGTGTTGCTGATTTTAGCCACTCTGACAGGTGTGAGGCAATACCTCGTTGTAGTTTTGATTTCTATTTCCCTGATGATCAGTGATGTTGAGCATCTTTTCATGTGTCTGTTGCCCATCTGTAGGTCTTCTTTGGGAAAATGTCTATTCATGTCTTCTGACCGTTTTTACTTGGATTATTCATTTTTGGGGTGTCAAGTTTCATCGGTTCTTTATATATTTTGGATATGAACTCTTTTTTTAAAATTTTTCATTACGTTCAGTTAGCCAGCTGATAGTACATCATAGTTTTTGTTGCAGTGTTCAGTGACTCATTAGTTGCATATTTGGATATGAACTCTTTATCAGATATGTCATTTGCAAATACCTTCCCCCATTCTGTAGGTTGCCTTTTAGTTTTGTTATTTCCTTCACTGTCCAGAAGCTTTTTATGAAATCAAATTTTTGATCTGAAAATTTAATCAAGCACCTTAATCTCCATTGGCCTTAAGAGGACGCTTCTTATAACTTAGCAACAATGTTAAAACTGCTAACATGAATGTTAAGAACGCTCTCGTATGCACAGGAATAAGTAATACTTTTTAAATAAATACATTACTGTATAAAATATTTAATGTTCTAGAACTATCCTCAGTTGCCACCCAGGAACCTAGATCTACCCAATCAATATTTTCCTGTATTAGAAATGATTGGGACTTGAGAGGTATACTCTCTGACTTTCTTATTTCACAGTTGAGAAAACTGAGACGAGAAAAGCAGACTTTCTCTTCTTTCCTAATTCATGGTCACATGCTCATTGCCCTGTGCCCTCCACATTCACAAATCATTGACAACACACAGAACTGTGAAGAGAAGTGCTGAGCCATGGACATGAATTCAGAACACTCCAGCTTGAACCTACTTCTATGTGAGTGACCGCGGGCAGGCCATTAACCTCTCCCTCAGCTCCCATCCCCATTCCCGCAGGTAAGAAATAGGGTAACATTGGCTACTCCTGCCGCTCAGTGTTGTTGGGAAGATGGGATGAAATAAATGTGAAAGTGAAGCCTGGAGTGCCATGGCAACAGAGTGAATTGTTTTGATGTGGACTTCAGAGCAACATTTCACAAGTTAGTTCTACCAATCCCTGAGAGGTACTAGAAGTGCCTGGTGTTACCTTAGTGGTAGAAACGGGGGGAATGATAGGAGGGAACAGATACCACAGGGCCAGAAGGTCTAAAAAAGGTTTCTGAAGGGAAAACAGTGAATTTATACATTTGTCTACTTTCCTCACCTTATGTGCCCGCAACCATTCTTAACACATTCAAGAAAGAGAAGCTGAGAACGAGGCTCCAGCTTTGCTTAGAAAAACAGGTGATAAATCATAAGGTAATCAAATCTGTAGCAAGGAATGGGAAACACATGGTAGGTCATTCTAATTATTCGATACGTTGCACGGTGTTGGGGTGTTGTTTCCAATGTTTCACGTTTGACTTGTCCCAGGCCACTCTCTCACCATAGCAACTCAAGTTTACCGGAAAGTGGAAAAGTCTGCATTTGAGAGAGTTAAAGGAGTTTGATACAGTTCAGCTAACCACAATTAATTTTTAAAAAGAAGAGGCAGCCAAATATTTCCCTCTTGCAACCATCCTTTGGGAGATATTCTCTCCCTTTCTCCTTCTTATATACCTCATTCTCTTTTCCCTCCACTTTCCCTCCCTCTCTCACCACCTCCCTGAGAATGCCTTTCTGTGTTTCTGTTTCTCACTAACTGAAGAAAGAGAGAGAGCAAGAGAACCTAGTCCACATATGTTCTGCGCAAGTATCTGGTTCTATAAACACCGTGAGGATTCATCAGCTGTGTTCTCTGTTACACCCAATGGCAACTCAATAAAATTTTTTGAATGGATGGGTGAATAAGGCTCCTCCCTCCTTTTGCTCTGGACTGTGGATTTTAATATGATATCCCTATTTCAGAGAGGCAGTAGGAGACAGTACAGCAGGTCATAAACTTACCAGGAATCAGTGATACCCTTTTTGGATAAATACATCATTATATAAAATAAAATGTTTACTGTCATAGAACTATCCAGAACTGCCTCTCAGGGACCTAGTCTCAGTCAATGTTTTCCTATAGTGAAACCACTTAGCAGGGAATGTTAGAGACGGTTGGGACTTGAGAGGTAAGCTCTCTTTCTGACTCTCTTATTTTACAGTTGAGAGAACCAAAAAGAGAGAAAATTGGCTTTCTTCTCTTTTCTGAGAATCTTAAGGCCAAGGATCCAGTTCAACCTTGCCCCACCACTTAGTATGGGCCTCAAGTTAATCACTCACATCTCTCTGTGTTTTATTTTCTGCTCCTGAAAACAAGGACTTCGAGCAAGAAATTCTTTAAAGATTCTTCATAGCTCTCACCTTCTTTGAGTATTTTACCGAAAGACCTGCAGAGAAATATCCATCCCTTCATGGATGAGTGGGCTAGGCCTGTGCTGCTTGTCTTTTCTGACTGCAAACATGGGCCACACTAGAAGGGAAGAGAGTGGCCTGGGACAAGTCTGTCTGGACCTCTAACTCATGTTCATACTGACTAAGCCAGGAAGGTGAAACTGGAAACAGGGCCAACTCTCTGAATAATCTGAGGACCAGATCCCAGCCTGACTGCCCCCATCTGGGCTGGCTGCTCTTACAAATTCAATCCCTGTCACATTGAAATGACTCTTCAGCCCAATTAGCTCTTACAGGCAAAACTGTGAACTTTCAAAGACAAGAGATTCAAGAGGTCCTTTTCCCACCTCCAGGAAGGGCCTTGCTTAAACAATCCCAGAGAAGTGATTAGATTCTGCACTTAACCATCATCAAAGGACATTTCACAACTTCTCCAGGCATTCTGCCATCTTTGGGCCAGGCCCTGCTTTATACTATCCTCAGAAACTGAGGCTTAACAGGGATTCTCTGTGATACACACCACGAAACTGCTCAGGTAAGAAAGTCTCCGCTACCCCCACAGTGCTCTGGAAACTCACCGGTTTGCAGAGCAGGTCTTAGGCTTTTGGCTCTTCTCTGGGCCATGGCACCTTCTCAGATGGAGCAGTGGGACATGAACCTGAAAATCTGGTTGATTTCAAGCCCCTTCTTGGGCTTCTCTTCCACTGCCATTAGTAGGTGAGCCATTTGAGAAGTCCAGTAGCCAGGGGTACAGGTGCCCCCAATGGCTGGGCATCAACCTAGACTCATGCTTTCTCAGGGTACTGAGTTGGGTGGAGAGCACTTTTCCTATATCTGGCCTATGTCCATGAACTCCAAATTTTGGAGGGATTGCTTTAGACTAGCCAAGTTAATGTTTAAAGAGCTCATAAATAAATAGGTACTCTCTGGAGGAAAACTGCCAAAAGCTGCTCAGACCTTCCTGCTTTCTAAAAGCCCTTTCAAAGTGGGCATCAGCTGGCAGGTCATTAAGGAAAGTGAAATGTGCTCATTCTGCAAAGCTCCTTTTCCCTCAATGCTCCTTTGTCCCTACGGGTTTCAACACACTCCATTTGACATTCTCAATTCCTTTGATAAGAAGTTCTTAGAAGTTTATGGCAACTCAGATCTCCCTATTCTGGAAGCAGGTCTATAGGAATTCTGGTAATTAGTTGAGCAACCTTGAACAAGTTGCTTCACGTCTCTGAGCTCAGTTTTCGTGTTTGAAAATGATTTGTTCTCTGTAGGACCTCCTTAATAATCCGTGACTGCTGGAAGCAATGGAGTCACGTGGAAACAAAGTAGCTTTGGAATCACACAGGACTGAGTTGGGGTTCTGAACCTCCCACTCTGTGTTTGGCTTGAGCTGGTTGCTTCACTCGTCTAAGGCTCCGTCTCCACATTTGTACAGGAATAAATGAATTAATGTGTGCAATTAATCTATACAAACTCAACTTAAAAAAGCAAATATCTTGCTTTGTGGGTTTTTTGGTAAGTGGTTCAAGCCCTGTGGCACATTGGCAGAAAGGCTGGTATCTCTCTCCTATAGTTATTTTGTCCATGAGTTTTCCAGGAACTCCAAACTTCGCTCAATCCAAAGGTACCCTGTCCTCAACCGAATGGTTCATCTCTTTCGCCGGATGTTGTTCTGATGACTCACCCAAAACAGATCAACAGGCAGTCTGTGCTTGCTTCCAGAGCCAAGATGGATTTCTCAGGCAGCATTACCTAGGGAACACCACATAGGCACCAAAATTCTAGGCCTTTGCTCACACTCCATCCTCAGCAATAGCTCCCCAGTTTTCAATCCATAGACAGGAGTATGAGGTGCAAGGAGCACATACCACACACACACACACACACACACACACGCACACAAACAGTGCTTGCCCCCAAGCTTGAGCCTTTGTCTTGAGTTTAGGTGACTGATCTAGCTGGGGGCTGGACCCTTCCTTTTCAAGAAAGCCCTGGGACTAGATCTTTTTCCAAAGAGATCCACTTTCTTCATGTCCCTCCCCCACCCCTGTTCTTCCTTTCTCCCTACTGGGCAAATATGTATACCGAGAGGTAAGACAGCATTTGCAAAGACATTTTTCAAAAGTGTAGTCACATCCTTATCTCATTACAATACATGCTTATATAAGAGCTTTATATTTGTATAGCTGGGAATGTGTTCCCTGAGCTTCCAAGGTCTGCTCTGCTCTCTCCTTCCTCAGGTAAACAAAAGAAGAGTTGAAATAATTGTAAGTACCCCCTTAATGGGCAGCCCATTTGGTCTCTTCCTTATCCATAACCTTAATGTGTTGGTGCAAATATAACACACTTGGCAGCACCTGACACAGAGTAGGACTTTAGAAAGTGTTAGTGCATCCCAATCCGGTAAGAAGCACACCCAAAGCAAACGCTCCCTTTCCTGTAGGGAGAGTGAGCCATCGCAGAAGTTTCGCAGACCTCATTACTCCTTCACCAGCTGAAACATCATATTAACTTATTCCCTACTAAGCCAGAGATAGGCAAACATTTTCTGTAAAATGCCACAAAATATTTAAGTTTAGCAACCCAGTTACATCTTTGTCATATGTTCTTTTTGCTTTTTTTTTTTTTAATGATGTTTTAAAAACGTAAAAACTATTCTTAGCTCTAAGCTGTAAAACAGGGTTGCTGCACGTTGGGTTTGGCCCAGATGCTACAATTTCCCTACCCCTTGTCTAAATCAACGACTTCATAAATCTAAGTGTTACGCAGCCTTACCTGGGAATTGGAGTGGGGGACACTGTTTTTGAAAACAGATTCCTGGGTCCTAACCCAAACCCATTCAGTCAGAATCTTTGAAGTAAAATCTTAAGCTCTCTGGTGATCATGATGGAACCGGTCTACTGGCTGACCCTAAGAGCAGGTCTGGAAGACCTTCTCTGACATATTTTGTTCCTCTCCAGGCTCGTTCCTCCTCCATCCCCCATGGATGGTTCTTTAACCTGCTCAAATGTTATTGTTGAGTAACTTCCATTTTATGCTCTATCCTCCGTCTCCCCCTCTTACTCCTGTCTATCTGCTTACAAATAAATCACGTGCACTATATTTTTTTAACGATCCTTTCCAATAATACTTGACAATTTTATTTATAGTCCTTTCCCTATAAAGCTTGCTGGCAGGACAATACTCCCTCAAAGTGCTATCTTCACCCCATCTTGGCCGATACCATAATTCCTCCCCAGTCCCATCCTTTCAGTTGAGCATGCATCAGCTTCTGCCCCAGCCATGGCCACCTTTGGGCTGAACGGTGAAGCAGTTTTCCGATCTCTGAGCCAGCCTTGAACTTCGCTTCAGGAGGATGAATATCCAGTTCTTAAGAAGTTTTCCATGATTACACTTCCGGGTTTCTGGTTCCTTAGGGTCATGGTGCATAACAGGCAACTTACCCACAAGAGACAAAGTTCACCTCTGGAATTCCAGAAAAAAGTTTATGTGTGCACAGCATGTAGCAAAAGCAAAGCCAAAAATAAAGGCAACTGGGAGTGAAAGCCACATTTGGGGGGTTTATAAAGTCAGCACAGGATTTGAAACAATTGGCAATCGGTCCTAGACACAAACTAAATTAAAATGATGTTGAGGTCACGTGGGCCCAGCCCATCACCTTAGTGTAGGTGCAGGTGGGCTGGGGGTTTTCATGGAACTGCTGCTGTCAGCATCAGAATTTTCCCTGGAACGTAATATACCAGTCAGCTCAACAGTCGTGGTCTCCAGAACTTTGTCAAAAGAAAAAAGCCTTGATCAAAAGAGTCCAAAAGCCAACTCTATCTCAGTTTATTCTTGTCTCAGACAGAATGGGAGAGAAGCCAAGGATAAGATATTGGGGAGACAGGCATGGACAGCAGACACAGTATTATAAAATAGCTGAGGACATTTGAGAGAAGATACGCATCTCTGAACAAAACAATCAAGAAAACGAGTACTGGCCTGTTGGCCTGGATCTCCCAGGATCTTCTGGCAGACTTAATTAGAAGTTAAATAAACTCCCTTTACATCTGTTGTGCATAAGAATTTGCGTCTATCGGGAGTTGTGATATAATCTGCTTTTTACTCAAGTGAGGTGGTATTAAAGAAGAGGTAAGGAGTGGGGGACATTGGGAAAAGGGAGTGGAAAGTTTCAGAAGCCATATGAAGTTTTTAAAGCACTGAATAAATGCAAAACAACAACACTCCTAGAAGATAACATAGGAAAATATCTAAGGGATCTTGAATTGAGGGGGTACTTTTTAGACACAACATCAAAGGCACAATCCATGAAAAAGAGAACTGTTTTAAGTTGAACATCATTACAATTAAAAATTTCTGCTTATTTATAAAGACACTGTTAAGGGAATGAGAAAACAAGAAAACAAGACAGACTGGAAGAAAATCTTTGCAAAAGACATGTCTGATAAAGGACTGTTATCTAAAATATACAATGAACTCTTAAAACTCAACAATAGGAAAATGAACAACCTGTTTAAAAAATGAGCAAAAGACCTGAACAGATACCTCATCAAGGAAGACATGCAGATAGCAGATAAGCATGGCATTAGGGAATTGAAATTTACAGTGAGATACCACTACATACCTATTAAAATGACCAAAATCCAAAACACAGACAACACCAAATGCTGGTGAGGATGTGGAGCAACAGGAACTCTCGCTTATTGCTGGTAGGAATGCCAAGTGGTACAGCCACTTTGGAAAACAGTTTGGCAATTTCTTTTTTTTTGTCTTTCAGTTTTATGGAGATACAGTTGACACACAATACTGTATAAGTTTAGATGTACAGCATAATAACTTGACTTACATATATTGTAAAATGATTACCACAATAAATTTAGTTAACATCCATCATCACATACAGATAAGAACTTCTAGAAGCTACTCTCTTAGCAACATTCAAATACACCATACAGCAGTGTTAACTATGTCATGCAGTATCTTATATTCCTCATATTTATTTATCTTACAACTGTAAGTTTGTACATTTTGGCCATTTTCATCCAATTTCCACACTCCCTACCCCTGGCAGTTTCTTACAAAACCAAACATACTCTTACCATACCTATGGTCCAGCAATCATGCTTCTTGGTATTTACCCAAAGGAGTTGAAAACATGTCCACATAAAACATGCCCCCTGATGTTTAAAGACACTTTATTCATAATTGCCAAAACTTGGAAGCAACTGAAATGTCCTTCAGTACCTGAGTAGATAAATAACCATGGTACCTCTGAAGGAATATTATTTGGCGCTAAAAAGAAATGAGCTATAAAGCCATGAAAACACATAGAGTAAACTTAAATTCATATTACTAAGTGAAAAAAAGCCAAACTGAAAGGGATACATAGTATACGATCCCAACTATATGACATTCTGGAAAAGTTAAAACTATGGAGACAATAAAAAGATCAATGGTTGCCAGGGGTAGGAGAGTAGGAGGAAGGGTAGGAGGGATAAAAATAGGTAGAACTGAAATCATTCCAAGGATTTTTAGGGTAACGAAGCTATTCTGTATGATACTATGATGATGAATCCATGTATTTTGTCAAAACTCACAGAATCTACAACACCAAGAATAAACCCTAATGTAAACTATAGACTTTGGCCATTAATGATGTGTCAACGTAAGTTCATTGATTGTAACAAACGCACAACTCTGGTGCAGGTTATTGATAGCAGTGGAGGCTGTGTGCAGGTCAGGGCAAGGGATATATGGGAAATCTTGGTACATGGTGTTCGATTCTGCTGTGAACCCCACACTGCTCTGAAAAATAAAGTCTGTTTATAGGGCACAGGGCAGCTTGTAACAACACTGAAGAAGAACTGGATTGGATTTTTTTTTTAACTCAGAATGAGTTTAGGTCCCAAAACAATAATAGATTCGAGCTGGATAAGGAGGTGAAACAACCTAAAACATCAGCTAGAGCCATGCCATCGTAGATGCTCTATGGATATTTGTAGAACAAATGAATCACTTATCCTAAACCTCACTTAGGCCACCCTTATCTGGACCTGAGGCATTGATGGGAGCCATCATTCTAGATGGCTCCAGATGGATGTGTTCGTTTTGTTGTATTGTCTTTCTCCCCTACTAGAATGTAAGCTTCATCAGAGCTTGTCTGCTTGCTTACTGCTCATCCCCAGGGCCTAGAGCAGTGCATGGCACATAGTAAGTTTTCAATAAATAATGGAAGGAAGGAAGAGAAGGAGAGAGAAAGGGAAGAAGGAGGGGAGGAAGGAATGAATGAATGAGTGAACGAACAAAGGAAGGAAGGACCTACCATTTGCTCACCACTCAACAAGGCTGTGAATAATACGAAAGAAAAATGAAGCACTCTCCTTGTCCCTAAGAATCTCAGTCTTGTGAGAAATGACAAAATATACTAAAATACACTGAGTGACTAATAGAAGCAATTTGCTATGCTGAATATAATCAAAAGCTAAATATATTTGAACACAGACAAGTGTTATGGGAACCAGAAAAGAAAGAGAACTACATGGAAACCGGATATAGTTGTAAAGACTCAGCTGCGTGTATTTCTCTGGTCCTACAGAGCATGTCCCTCCATAAAGAGTCAAGACACACTATATCATGTTCTCTGAATTGGTTCTGCGGAAATTTGCCCAAATCTTTCTGAAACGCACATTACCCACAGCTTCAGGGGTGTCCAATGACCTAAAGATCCCTGAGCTCCTTATTCTCATTACTGCTGTTTCTTCCATTGACCTATAAATCCAATCTCCCCAGTCACGCCTCCCCCAACCCTCTCTTTTTCTAGAAGGGGTGTGGGGGGCAGGGCACAAAGTCACTCCCATGCTTTCTTTGACTCCCTTACTGATATTTTCTTCACCTTTTTGCTCTCTGTCTCTTCCACTCAATCTCAACAACCCTTCTTTACTCATCTCTTGACCTGCTTTTAATCTTTTCTTTCTCTCCAGCAGTGTTCACTCCATTTTCTTTTCCTTCCTTACTTCTGGATCTTTCTACACAGACGCTTACATTTATAGCTCACCTCATTGCCCCATTTTTAATAACTGGGAAACATCCCCGCCAAAAGCATTTTGTTACAGTTAAAAAAAAAAGAGGTACATTCCATCATCTGCCTACATCATCCACTCAAGGTGAAGGAAGCGCCTAGTAAATCATTCTTCCACATTCTCATGTGGCCAAACCAATAGAGGTGGCTGGCCCAACATTATCTGCTGTCCTGCTCTCTGCTGGGCTGCATTTCCTGTTCCCCCAGTCCTCCTACTCATCAGCCCATAAACTGAAGTAAGAACTTCAATTCAGTGCTACTTTTCTGGAGAAAAGGTGACTGGAGATGCCTAATGGAATGGCACATGTGAAGGAACGTTCTCCTGACACCCCTAATGGTATGCCTAGTTTGGACCTGGAGCTGGAGTTATGTACGGCAGGCAGAGAAGTTGGGTCTCACCCATACTCACACTAAACAGTGCCACCCTTCTCAAGCGGGGTCTACTGTTTCTGCCCCCATGAGTCACTGGTGGAGAGGTCCCAGATCTGTCCTCCACAAATTAAATGTGCCAATAGGTTCCACGAGTACAGAAGGAGTCAAGAAAGAAGGCATCAATCAATCCACCATCCAGGACAGAAGGACGATAAGATAAAGGGTAAAACATAAGTATATTAAATTAGGAAAAGTCAAAACACATGAAACCCCTGTAGCTTTAGCTTGTCTATGAGACTCTCTATGGGAAAAGTAATGCACTTGTTGGAGAGGCAGCTGGTTTTCATTACAGCCAAAAGGAGTTTAAAAATAAATACAGCCCCCCTTATGCCCACCCCAAATTCACTGCATATTCAATTCTAACAGAATGGACACCCAGACTTAAAAGTCAAAACAGTTTGAAACCCATACCATGGAGAATTGTTGCTGTCCTTGTTGCTCAGATGGTTTATTCCTTTAGAGGCCACTAACCAAAACAATGACAGCTTTCATGTCAAATTCCAGGAAATAAAAGATAGACAATAATGAGAGGATTTTTTCCCCAAATACAAACAAATGAATTAGCACTGAGGGGCTGAAGGGAAGTGGAACAAATTAGACCAGAGGACTTCTACCAGCCTTCCTACCCCACTGCACAGCCCTTGGGAACATTCTCCAATCCGAGTTCAGGAGTGGTCTGGGTTTAGGGACAGATATGTAACAAAAGATGCAGGCCCACCCAGGAGATACTGGAGCCTTCTGTGAGCATTACAAACTCTGGCATAGGGCCAAGAACTGCCTCCCTTCCCCCAACTATGGAAAGGAAGGGAAATGGCCAACCCAACATTGCAGACAAGTCCCCCCACAATCAAGAATAGTTTTTGTGCGGAAATAATGCCTGGCACTGTGCCTGTAGAACCCTAGGCTGGTAACTACATTTTAAAATCATTAATTTTTCAAACCTGCTGGCCATTACCATATCAGATCATCTCAATCAGTCACAGCCTGGTATGTTCAATGCACAGTAAATATTTGTTGTTAGAATTAATTAACTGCACTAAGGAAGCCCCAGGCCAGGATCATTACACCACCAGCCTTTTAGTTTCCCACGGAGAACAAGTCTATTCTTAAATCACAGTCTTAACCCCCACTGCCAACCATTGAATAAGTCATATATGAGATATTAGATGGGCTACGCCAAAAAGCAGATGACCCAGGGCAAAAAACCCAGCCATCCAAATCATGGAGCCTGGGTTTGAAATAGCATCTTCTGAAGGTTAACACATTTCCAGTAGCCTATTGTACAGACGCGATCACTGACAACCCAAGGTGTTAAAAGACTTCCCTAGAGCAACAAGCAACAATGAGATTAGCCATAAAGTCTCCCTTAGGTGGTTTTCATTATGAAAATCTAATAGTTAGATTTAAAAAATTTAAATCTCATTACTCACTAGTCCCCACCTAGAACCAAATGCTTTCTTCAACATCTCCCTTGTATAATCCTCCCACTTTCTTGTGACTCTCCTCCCCATGCCTTACCCCAGGTCATTCAGGAAATCCCGATTTCCACATACAAATAGAATGATGAGCAAGGACAAGGAGGTCAGCAGACCTGGGTGGCCCCAGCAATTCATGGGGTTGAAGGATGCCATTGCCTGCCTGCAGGGTGTGCGCTGTGCCAGGGTCATTGAAGGAGCCAGAGAAGGAGTCAGTAGTAAGACAGCAGATCACTGGACCTATGTTAGAAAGTGAACTTTGATGGCATGGTGGTAACCATTAACTTGTCAAGTATAAACCAAGACAAGTTTCCTTGGGGTTTCCTGGAGCAACCACTAGTTTGGTACCTGGAGTTGTGTTCAGTTTGTCTCCTTTGTCTTTCAGTTGGGGCACTCACCCCCTTCGCAATGAGCTTCATCATGGACCATTCCCAGCCATCTGATCATCACAAACAGCCTGGCCTAGCCACCACCTGTTCTTCTCAAGGGGCTGCAGCTACACTACTTCATTAGAAATGCAACTCCACAGTCTCTCTAAAATACTTTGTGCGTGTGGTCTGCTTACCGTTGTTCTGCCTTAGCTAAATGCACAAAAGATACCTGTGGGCAAATGAGATGTTATTTCATCTGCAAAGATTCCACTTATACATAATCTTTTAGGCACATACCTGTTGTCTAGGGTAGTGATTTCCATTCTGTGTCCCTGAAATCCTTAAATGATATGAAAATATCTCAGAAGACCAAGGAGGCCAAGCTGGTAGGGCTCTGGGCCCTCCACTTATTCTTCAATCAGATTCATTCTGGTTTTATGTATTTTGTCTATTTTATTTATATAATATATTTTTATGACATATAACATGAATATTGTATATGATAAAATATATAAATATATATATATAATCAGAAAATTTCATGTAGAAAAAATCCATTGCTAAATAAAAAGCTTGAAAACCATGATTTAACCAAAGTAAAATCTACTTATATCAGTGACTATAGTTTCTAAAACTCTATCAGGCTTTTGTGATGTGAACAGCCAACCATGTAGGAGCTTCTCTGATTGAAGCAGACCTGGGGAGCCCAAAGACTCCCGCTTAGGATCATCCCCCTTCCCCTGCTTACTCACATTCTCTCTCTCTCACTTTCTCTTTCCTTGGAAAATAGTTTTGAAACTATTGAACCAGATGATCTAGGCAATTCCTCCACATTCAATGATCGAAAGACTTCTATATTCCAGTAATTTTAGGTGGAATGGACTAAAGGAATGATGATTTCACTGTCTGGCGACCTAAAGTTTAAAAGATTCTGAATTACATTTCAAACCATCACCCAAGAATTATTTAGGCAAGCAAGATATTAGGATATGTTGAAATCAGATTTCATTGCACAATTGCATAGATGAGCTTTAAGTCGGGTTTTCTGACTTTTTGGTTTTGTTTTCCTTGTGGCCACCTAACCTCTCAGAGGCCAAGCAAGATCTTTCAGCTTAGGATTGCAACAAGTCAGATATTGTAGCAGAGGAGTAACAATGGTAAATCTAGACCACCAGGTGATCGTCAAGCTCTTCCTTCACCAGTTTGTTGTCCCAAACTCTGTTATTTTCAATAGCCAAAGAAAATTATTATTTTCCAAACAAGAAGAAATTTGATCAGCAGCCTTAACATTGTCATTCAACATTTGGACCTTATTTCTTGTTACTATGTCACCACCATTCACATTCTTAAGATAAAAAAATTAAGATTGTCCCATGCCATGGTCATTTACAGTGACAACAATCTTCTTCTACTCTGCCAAAAAAAAGCATTTTTAACAAACCCTTCACATGGTTTTCCCCCCAAGGATTATGCAAAACATTTCTACTTGTCTTGATAAGTGTGACCTAAATATTAAAATATTTGGGCTTTTATGTTTGTGTGTGTGTGTGTGTGTGTTTTAATTTAAGTAATGGACAGATTGTAAGGAAGTGGAGCTCTTGGTTAAAGACATTTGCTTCACTTTTCTCTTTATTGTCAGGCTCACTTATCTCTTAAATAGAAGGTACATGGAATATGCCCAAGGAGTTTCCAAGTTGCCAGAGCTCAAGATACAAAATTGGTAGGCATGGAACTGTTCTAAATAAAATACACCTGGTAACTTCTAAAGGGGTTTCTCAAAGCACTATCTGAGGACCCCACCCCATGCCAATGTTCTTTAAGGATTCCTTCAATTATAAAATTCTCTGATCCAACCCAGTGTTTAAAAATGGGTAAGAAAAGGAAACAAGTGTTCAAAGAACCAAATAAGGATCAAAAAGCCATACTCCTTACTAATTTGTTAAAACAACCATGCGATTTGTTTTTCTTCCCATAACTCAGCGTTCTATATCTGCAAAATGGAGAAAATATGGGGCAAAGGAGGATCCAAATGGCTAATGATGTTGGTGAAATGTGTGCCTTTCTCTTAATGATTTTGTTAGACCTCTCACAAAGTCACCACTTCTACCCCGATACTAAAACATATGGGCAGCGTTAGACACACCTAAGAGGAGGGTAAAACACAATGTCAGTAGAGACAGGGTGAGTTGGGGTCAGAAGACAGGATGGGGCAGGAAGCAGAAATCTCAGAATTCAATAGGCAGGAGTAATGGGATGGCTCCAACTGGTTTTCCCAAGCCTCATCTGTGCCAATTTGATTGGACACAGTTAAAAAGGGAGAAAGAAAATGCAAAAAAAAAAAAAAAAAGATAAAGAAAAAGAGCTTTTCCAAATGGGTGGGCAGAGATCTTGTCCCCTGGCAGGGGAGGAGGCCCACAGCCCAAGAGACATGTCTTCCAACCAGCTGAGACCACTCACCTCCTGGGGCAACTCCTTCCCACGGAGCTCAACTGTGCTTTCTGCACCTTGAACCCATTTGAGGGACTTTTTTTTTTTTGAGGGGGTTTGGCAAATTGTTACATAAAAAGGACCAAAAAAGAGAAGAGAAAAAAATAAGATCATTTCTTCAGCATAAAAAAAAAAAAAAAATGTATCCCTTTAATTTAGCCAGACAAAGAATTTGCAAACTCCATCCAGCCATAAAATCAGTTCTTATGCCACCCACATTTCACACGCCTCCTCGATCCTTATTGCAACTATTCTACTCCTTCAGCTCATCCCACCCACCCTCCCCCTACCCAGCACTACGCCTCACTCACCACCCCCCAGCCTCAAACCCAAACATCCATCCGAAGCAACATGAGGACCCAACATGCACTCCCTCTCCCATATATTCACATGTGAATATCCCTACACACGCAGCTACCTCCTTCCCTCACTCGAAGTCTCTAACATCTAAGAGAGATGTCAGCCATGACACCCAGCTTGCTCCCCATGCTCTTCCCATGAAACTGCTTACTGCACAACTCCTAGTTAGGCGGTAGCTGCAGGAGATGGTCATTCTGCCTGGTAAAGAGCTATAGCTGAATGGACCCAAAGTCAGTAACCAAAGAGCTATGACAAATGACCCTGAGTGTGGCTGGGTAAAGGTAAATTGCACATATTCATTTGTCTCTCACAAATCCTCCCTGAGGGGTTTAGGCGACATTCATTTCATTCTCTCTTATCCCTGGGGCGAGCTGTGAGTCTGCGTATAATGCTCCATTCACACACGTCGGATTGCGTCCTTTATCTTCCTGCCTAAGCCTTTTTCTTTGTAAGAGCAAGTGCCAGAAGATAAGCTTCTGAAACAAGTCAGATTCTGAGAGCAGCATTCCCACCAGCCCTGGGAGCTTTCACACAGATCAGTGTCCTGGCATGGGCCTGTTCAGTCTGCAGAAGGAAGTGTGATAATGAAGGAATGTGGCTTTGAGTCACTGTCCCCCAAGGAGGGGGAGACAGGAAGAGAAAGGAGGAAAAGCAGAGTTAATGGTCATGTAGAAATTACTAGTTGATAATACCACCTGTCTATGACAGGGAAGTTACAAAGTTACACATGGTAATGGGGCTTTGAACTCTGGGCTCTGTGTAACCAAGTCTTGGGCTGAAAGTTAAACTATAGTTCTGGTCTTTGAGTGACCAGGAACTTCTTCCATAATGCCCATACCCTAGCGATTAAGGAACCATAGCCTCCCCAAATTCTACTCCTCCAGCTGGACTCACCTTAAGAGTATGATCTGTTAAAATGGGTAGGGGGGAAATCCCCTTTCTCTCTTAACCCCTATGGGGCAACTTTGATTCCATAAAGTCCTGGGCGTGAGAGTCTTAATTCTGACCTTTGGAGAAATTTAGGGAACTCAGGAAATTATTTCCTTATAATTGGAACAGCCATAGTTGGTGAAAGGTCCCCAGGGTTTCCTCAAGACACCATGGTTGTGCACGCTTTGGCAAGGTTCCTGGACCCAATGAAGAGATAACATGAAAAGGAAGAAAATTTGGAGGGCAGCACAAAGACATGAATAATAAACTATGTGTTGACTTCATTCTAACATACTACATCCTTAGCCATCCGCATGAAAACTTTTTCTGGAAAGCTGATAAGATGTAAAGGCAAGGGAAGGAGTTTTACCTCTTCTTCCTTCTTTCATTCTCCAGTGTTGTGATTAGGAAGTAACAAGCTAAAAGTCAGGGAGCAAGAAGGAGAAGGAAACAAAGCAAAAGTCCTACATTGCCCTCTCCCTGGATCATCCCAGTATTCTAGCAAATCACAAGCTGGCCCTTTGAAACAAGATGAAATTTCTCAGCCCATATTAGGACTAGAGCCAAATTTTCTCATTATTGTACATCAGGACAAGTGTCATCGGAATTCCAAAGAGGCTCAAAACTCACATCGCCATGCAGATCTCCCAATCATCCCCTCTGATTTTAGGAGGTAAATCCATAGACAGATAGGTTCCAAGACAACCCAAATTAGATATATGAGAAAGAAAAAGAAAGAAGAAAGAAGAAAGAAAGAAAGAAAGAAAGAAAGAAAGAAAGAAAGAAAGAAAGAA
>NW_024424008.1:38651304-38705320 GCF_017311325.1 Ursus maritimus
AGGAAGGAAGGAAGGAAGGAAGGAAGGAAGGAAGGAAGGAAGGGGAAAAGGAAGGGAGGGAAGAAGAAGGAAAGGGAGAGAGAAAGGGAGGGAAGTAGGGAAATAAAAAGGAAGGAAGGGAGGGCAGGAGAGGAGGGAAGAAGGAAGTGGGGGGAAAAGGAGGAAGAAAGATTCTGGATTTTTTAAACTTAGGTCTAACCAACAGGAGTGTGATTAATGCCATTTGTCAAAGCAGGAAAAGCTGAAAAAGTCAGAGACGGTAAGTGGTCCTGTCCCTCTCATCCACCTCTGATGTATACAGTATAAGGTAAGAAGAGGCTGTTGGCAGAAATTCCTCAGGGAAAGAGGGAATCCTATTTGTAGTTAAGCAATTGTATCCCTTTTCACTCAAAGGAAAATGGTATCCAATTTTCAGGGAAGAAATTGGAAGAAAGCAATCAATAATTCAAGAGTTGGATGCTTCCAAGTGTGACCAGGAAAACTCCTTAGTCCCTCAGAATTACTATGAAGCCAGAGGAGAGCAGCTTTGGAGAGCAAATGCCTTTGAGAGTCAGGCCTGGAAGGTCAAAGAACGTGGTACATATTTGTTATTTGGGGCCACCCAGAATCCAAACACTCTCAAACTAGGGGAAGAAATCCCAAGTTAGGTGGAAGATAGATAGGCCTCCTTCTTATGGAAGCCAAAGGAGCTACATTGTTCCTCTTCCTCCTTCCCTGGTAGCTAGAAAAAGGGCATATGTCCTAAATGTGGCCAATTAGAAGCTTCCACACAGAATTCACCTCTGAGTTAAAAATCAAGGATCAGTTAGAGATTATCAGCAGGCCATTCTTCTTTTGGGAAGTTTCTGGGGGCAGTAGTGTCCAAAAGTGTGATCAGAAGCAACCACCAAAGTCCACTGCTCCCATGATGGAACTTTGGCAGAGTCTTGCCTTTCTTGATGTGCCTTAAACTGGTTCACTAGTCTTCCCACAGATGTCAAGAGTTACCATGTTACTTAGCTATAAAGAAGGATGAGATCTTGCCATTGGCAACAACATGGACGGACCCAGAGGGTATTATGCTAAGTGAAATAAGTCGGAAAGAAAAAGACAAATACCATATGATCTCACTCATATGTGGAATCTAAAAACCAAAACAAATGAGTGAATAAACAAACAAAAAGCAGAATCAGACCTGTAAATACAAAGAACAAGCTGGTGGTTGCTAGAGGGGAGGGTGTGGGAGAATGGGCAAAATGGGTAAAGAAAAATGGGAGGTACAGGCCTCCAGTTATGAATTGAGTAAGTCATGGGAATAAAACGGACAACATTCAGAATATAGTCAATGGTGACAGAGGGTAGTGGGTATAGCGTAACCTATAGACTCGTTGAATCACTATGTTGTTTACCTGAAAGTAATGTAACATTGTGAGTCATATACTCAAATTAAGACAAACAGCTACCAAATATCCTGCCAATAAATTATTTTCTGCCTAAATTAATCAAGTTGGCTTCTTTTCATTACAACCTAGAACCTCACTAATGCTGAATTATAACAGGAAATGTATCAGGAAAGACTCCTCTGTTGGTTCCGAGGTGCCATCTAACCCCATCCAAAAGCCCATCCGGTGCCCTTTTCTCCGGTGACGTTCACCATGTCCTCTCTGGGCACTGAGCAGGTTAACTAAGAAAACTCTTACATTTGTATTGGCTTCACACACCACATGGGACTCTGCTCCTAGCACACAACTCAACATTCTGCCCTCTGGGAGAGGGCATGCTCACACTCATTGCACAGTCATGGATGACCTCATTTCATTTGGTGTCCTCCTTCCTTTTTTTTTTTTTTAAGATTTGATTTATTTATTTGACAGACATAGAGACAGCCAGCGAGAGAGGGAACACAAGCAGGGGGAGTGGGAGAGGAAGAAGCAGGCTCATAGCGGAGGAGCCTGATGTGGGGCTCGATCCCATAACGCCGGGATCACGCCCTGAGCCAAAGGCAGACGCTTAATCGCTGTGCCACCCAGGCGTCCCTGGTGTCCTCCTTTCTTATTCCCTTTATTCCAATGCTGTTTTCAGCAAATATCTGTTTGGGAGATGTGAGTGTTCTATAACCCACAGGAAAGGATCTGAGAAAGGAATAGGTCTCAAAGCCTTCTACCAGTTTCCACCATGACCATCTGGCCGATGCCTCTCCACTCCAAACCATTTACTGTGCCCCGTGCATAATTCTGTTGTTTCTCCCCTCAGGGCCTTGTTCAGGAGAGAAATTTCACTCCACCCATAGAGTTTTCTCTTTTTCTCCAAATTCCTGTTCACGATCTCCCTCTTCCATGGAATCGGGCTCCAGACATCAGAAGCTGCCTGGGTCTCTGAATGTATCATGGTGCATTCTTTTTCTCCTTCGCCAGGAATTCCTGACCTGCTTTCCATGGCCCCACACCCACACCCAAAAATCTCCACTTAACCTGACTAGCTTCTACTTCTTTACAATTGAGCTCCGTTACCACCAACTCCAGGAAGTATTTGCTGACCCATCCAGGGTGTATTGGAGGCTTCTCCTCTCCACTCTCCAGATACCCCATGCATACTTCCATCATTGCTTTCACCACGTGTGTTCTACCCTATTTACGTGTCTGTCTTCCCAGGCAGATCATGAGCTCTTTGACAGCTGGCACTTTGTCTTACTCATCTTCTTACACCAATACTTGGTGTAGCACTTGTCATATAGTAAGTGTTCAAAAAATGTTTGTCGAATGAGTGAGTGAGTGAGTGAGTGAGTGAGCGAGCGAGTACTGGGATCCAGCCCCAAATGTGAACTTACTCTGCCCCTGACACCTCTTCTGTCAAAAGAGGAAATGCAGAATGTTCACAAAGGTCGCTTCTAGCCCCAATATCTTGGGAATCATTGAAGTTTTCCCTCATGAGTCCTATGGAACGATAGTAATAGTCATCGCTAATACTGAACAGTCAGCAAGCCAGCCACACTGCCCAGCACTGCGTAGGGTTTTCCCATTCAAACCTAGCCAAAGCCTAAACATGCTTCTGGAATGTTTGGTGGGAGCTATACAGTAACCAAGTGTCCAGCATCATAGGTGACTAAGAGGGGGCTGGATACGTATGGAGCAACTTAAAAAGGAGACAGCCAAGTAAAGGGAAAAGAAGGGGGCCAAGCAATTGGATGTGGTTTTCCTGCCAGAAGAGACTTGAAGAACAAGCCAGGGGAGAAATAGGAAGGAAGGGCACAATTGTTGAACACTCCCCTGTGAATCCTCACAAAACCCCATGAGCAAGGCATTGTTATTCTTTACTGAGAGGAAAACTAAGGCCCAGAGAAGTGAAGGAATCCATCAGGGTCCTGCTAAATGGAGGCCGAGTCCGAAAACCCAGGTCTGTCTGATTGTCCAAGTGGGCTCATTCTGGGCCCCAAGATGGTAAAGGTCTGACTGTAGGGAGCAGTCCCCAGAGCAAACGCTCAGAGCTCTGTCCTAGAGGTTCCTTCCAGCCTGTTCTCCCAAAGGAAGTGATTAAAATCACACAACCAGTCACAGCACAGCTGGCAATTTCCAAGGGAACTTCTAATGTTTTCTAGGCTAACCTTCCAAGGTGGGTTACCACACAGGCAAAGAGAAGACCTTAACTTTGGACTCTAAGAACTTCAGTGCCAGGCCCCCATTCATTCTTTGTGGGCTGGTGACCTCGGGGCTTTGGGAACTGTAAAGCATTAAACAAATATTAGATACTGTCATTATGGATGATCCGAGAATCCTGGCCTTAATTTGCAGTCAGATATGATCTGGCCCTGCCTGGATGTTGGTTCCTTCAAGCACGCCAACGCCTTCAAAAAGGACAGCACGTCTCAGCTAAGCCTCACACAACCTCTCCAAGGCTTCCTGGTCTGTTTATTTGTCCTAAGCATCTGTTTGGTTAGAGAAACACAGCAAAAACTGGGAGACTGGCGTGCCTCTGCCTGCAAACCTCCCCTTCAGCTGGACAGATGGGCCAGAGAGCAGAGCTCACAGGAGTGGGCGCACTAAACAGGACGCAGATGGCCAGCTGACCCGGGCAGGCAGCTCCACGTGCCGGGGTTGAGCAATGTCACAGACAGCTCCTTCAACACCCCCTCACCATCGCTGTGCTGACCCCTCTGGGAAAGAGCTGATGGCTAGAATGGGCATGACGGCTGAGAAATAAACCAGCTCCAATCCTTCCCCCCCCACACTCCCCCTTCCCACACCAGCTAGATTCAGTACTGTTGTCATCAGGAGCCCCTGGAGCCTGGACTATAGTCAGCCGATAGGAAGCGTGCATGTGTCTGGGGGGTCTTGGCACTGCCGTCTATGATGTGGAGTAGGAGGGCTTGGGCTGGGTAGCCCAGATGTGCTCTGGCCTCCTGTACCTGGCCTGGGTGGGCCTGAAATGAAGTGCCTTGCTCTCACTCACTTCTGCTCCCTGGGAAGTTTGGATTCCTACTTGGAATACCTTCCACCCTGTGCTCTCCACCCCCAACGCAGACGCAGACACAATCTTAGAACGGCACTCTTGCCAAGACAACTTGTTCTCTGGGAAGCCTCTCCAACTCCCAGGGGTACATTTCTAACCTCCTGTTGCACCCCGTATGGACCTCTATTGAGAGGCTGTATGGTGGGGTAATTAAGAGATAGAACCTAGAGGAAGACTGCCTGGGTTCAAGTCCAGCTTTGCCACTTACTGGCATAGAGTTGTTGCAAGGATTGCTGAGTTAGTAGAGGTGAAGGGCAAAAGCAAGGGACTTGTGTGTGTGTGTATGCTAGGTACAAACACATCTATACCCAAGTACACTATATCCATAGTGTGCGTACACACACACACTACACAGTATATAGTGTGCATGCATACATGTAGACACATAATAGCATGTGTGTGTATGTACATGTATATACATATACTTTTGATTTACTATATATAGTTCTATGATTTATATATAAAAATTTTATTATTATATTAAATACTAATAAATTAGTATGTTATTAGTTTATTATTAATAATGTTAGCACTATATTATATACTAATACCTATATAATATACTATTTCCATGACTTCTGTTTTACCTAGCCCTTAAGCCAGGGTTTGGAGCATACTAGGTACTCAATAACCAATTGATGAATGAATAAAAAACTGTGTTGTCTACCCCAACATATATACTATCAACTGAGGCAGAAAAATCCAACTCACCACCCACTCCTCCAGAATCTTTTTAATTTCCCAGCAGAATCTCCAGCGGAATGTTCCAGTGAAGGCCTGGCTTTAATTTTAAGAGATAAAGAGAGCCAAGTGCTGGAGAAACGCGTTATCCCAGTTTTCAAGCCCTTTTTTCCTTAATCCCCCAAGACTCCCACTCCTGCCTGCCCTCTCCAGCCCCTCCCCAGGCTACACCCCATGTTGTCCCGTCCTCCACCCCTGGGCGGCCCTCCTTTCCCACACAGTTTGTGACACCACCGCCTGCTCCCAGGGATACGGGGGAAACTGGCTACCTCACAGCCCAGGCAGGCTGGTACCATTCCCACAGCCATCACCCATGGCCTTCAACACCAACCAGCTCTGCTGGAAGCTGCCCAAGTGCCTCCAACGCTGACAGTGACATCCAAACCAGAGCCTCCCGTGGCCTGCAAGCCTAGAGAGACCACACACAGCAGGACGTGCACACCCCCACCCTCAGGCCTCACTCCCCACCCAGGCCTCACACAGACACCCACCTCACACACGGGGCTACACACAAAAGCCCCTCTCGGGGGCACCCTGCTGCCTCCACCCTAGACCAAAACAGCACTATTAACTACGCAGCTCGCTCAGAACTGTCACTTCCCTGAGTCTGCAGGACCTCCTGTCTGTCAGACATTATGGTCAAATCATGATGGTAGAGCCGAAAGGCGAGCAGGAGTCTTAAGCAAAAACTACCCCCTTCGGGGGCACCTGAGAGGCACACCGGGCTGAACCACCAACTCTTGGTTTTGGCCCAGGTCGCGATCTCAGGGTCATGAGATCGAGCCTCGAGTCGGGGGTGGGGGGAAACTGTTTGAGATTCTCTCTCCCTCTCCCTCTGCTCCTCCTTCTCTCTCTCTCAAAATAAGTCAATAAAAATCTTAAAAAAAAAAATCACCTTCAGTTGCCTAACTTCATAGAAAGACATGACATTTAAATGAGCACAGAATGTCGGGTCCTACCCATGCTAAGCGCTTTCTAAGAGTGAAAAAGACACAAGTATCCCTTTCTCTTTTTTTTTTTTGGCAGGAAGAATGAGTTTTGTGATACCAGTAATTTGACAGCGTACTTGGTGAAGCTCCCATGGTCTCCCTTCCCACCCTAGCATTGCCCCAAGAGCAGCTCCTCCTTGGTTTGTTTTATATACGAACTTCTTTTTTTTTTTTTTTAATGTTCAGTCCGCCACTGTATAGCACATCATTAGTTTTTGATGTAGTGTTCAATGATTCATTAGTAACTAAGTAAATTTAGTTCGAAAAAAAGAATACGATCGCTAAAAACGGATGTCCATGCAGTTCCCTTATCTCGCTTCTTTAGCAAATCCAAATGCAGGGGTTCAACCTGGATGAAGTTTTAGCACCGCCTCTTCCCCTCCCCTCCCCCCCCTCTATGCACACACACACTCATGCACACTCACACACACTCACAAAGGCCGCCCCTCCCAAGCCGACGCTTATTTGTTCTCGGCCAGGAAAGGGCTACTTGTAGATTCCAGGCTTAAATGACAAAGGCTGAGGTGGCCACCAGTCTTGGCTCTGGAGCCAAGAGTCCCTCTGGGAGGCATGCTTATGCTTGCAGCGTCAGGCTCCTACCTCAGCTGCCATGCAGCCTTCTGCAGCCTCCTTGGACCCTGAGGTCACTTCTTCCTTTGGGTTTCTGCGAGCCCAGAATTCCATGTTGGGAAATGAGGCCGGAGGGCAGCACAGTTGCAATCTTGAGGATATTGTTGGGAAATAAAGGAATCTGTGGAGTAAACACTCCGCTGTTCACAAGTTTGTGTTCCCACAAAACCTCGGTCCGAGGGAGGAGGACGCGTCTGACTTTCTGTAAGTTGTCGTCAGATACCACCGTGTGCATGACCCAGCATTTGTACTCGGAGGGGGTAAAAAAGAAAGACTTCCTGTCTACAAGCATCCAACCATCTCACGGGTGACGTAAGACCTCGGGAAGGCACACATCCCCCCAAAGCAGCACATAATCAATGCCAAGAGGAGGAAGGAACTCAAGGGGACAGACAGAGAACTCAGGAAGTCTCCATGGAGAGAAGGGACTCCAGTAGGGTCTCAAGCACTTGCACCAGAGAAAAGGGTGGATGGAAGGCCTCTCAGAGGACAAAAAGTACCCTAGGGGAGGCCAGAGTGGAAATGAGCAGGAAGCGTGTGGAGAATGCTGAGTGGACGACGGAGCTACGTTTGCGGCAGGCCGAGAAGAAACGCCAGCATCGAGAGTGGCTACTGTGTGACTACTTATGACAGGCACCTTGTTGATGGATTTATATAAATAATGTCTCACTATTCCTAATCGTCCTGGGAGGTAAGTAGGGTGGTCTCAGTTTTATAGAGGAGGAGGGTGAGCTCAGAGAGCTTAAATCATTTGCCCACAACCCCATCCCCACCTCTTTTCCTCAAACAAAGCCTGAGCTTTCTCTTGAATCAACAGGTTATTTGGGCCCAATCTTCATATTTCTACAACTAGAGGAATGTTTTTCTCCCACTCCATTGGGAAAGCTTGTGAGGGCAGATTGGATGCTAAAATTCATCTTAATTGTTTCCCCACAGCGCCTATCACCTTTAACAAAGCTAGTGATTTCTTCATTCATTCCATTCACTGTAGTGAATGTAAGAAACCAGTGACCTGAAGGAAATAGATGTTGAAAATCTTGAATTTCAATTAACCACTGACTTAATCAAACCACAACTCTCCAAGAAAGTGTCAGGTGAAGCTACGTCTGGCTCCGTACAGCTCTGCTGAACTGAGAGTGAATTAAGCAAATGGCCTTGAACTGCACGGAGGAGACGGGACCCCATCCGTGCGCAAGGCAGTCTGCAGACCCTTCATTTGATCTAATCTGACTGCCACCCTGCGAGGCAAATCTTACTCTCCCCGCTATGTGAAGAAGAGCCCCTCTGGCTCAGAGAAGCTAAGTAATTGATGGAAAATCACACAGGTAGCATGGAGCTCAGATGCAAACCTGGGATTCTGCCTGGTTTCAGAGCCTGGGCGCCTGCCAATCTAGAACATTATGCTTTGCATAAAGCCTACGTGCCTGAGTTGCCAAAGTGGGAAATGGGGGGAGGAACCATCCAGAGAGAGAAACCGCTCTCAGCTCATTCCCCCTCAGAGAAGCCACTGGCCATGCTCCACCTCCTTGGGCTGGGGACCTTACCAGAACCTCTGTGCTCTGAGGGCTTGGGGCACCACAGACAGCCAGGGAAAATGTGACCCCTCCTGGAAAGAGCCCTATCCCCTGCAGTTCAGAGGATTACTTGAGACACCTCAAGCATCCATAGTACCCACCCCCTCTGGGCATTTCCATCATCCACAGCAACATTCTCCAAAAATGGCCAGGGATGGAAGAAGAGCCTCAGACCTTGGGCAGAACAGTCCATAAGCAGAAGGAAAAGCTGAGGTTGCTGGCAGGCACTGAGCCCCAGGGGGCTTGGCTGTGCTTCCTTCAGCAAATCAGACCCCAGACCTGGGCGCTGGGGCCTAGGGAGGAGTAGGAAGGACAGGAATACATGGCAGGTATTTTCCTGAAATTCCTGGGAAGCACTGGGACTAGGGGCAGTTCAGTCTGCTTTTCTCCCCAGTTCGGGTTATAGGACTCCACGTGGCAGCCCAGTTACCTCGCCCCCAAGGCAACCTTCTCATGAATGGGAGGCAGGGTTAGGAAGTGAGGGGCTACAAGGAACCCCAGCAAGCCCACTTCCTCTGCCCTCAGCTCACAGCTCCTTATCTGCAAGTACAAACCCAGGGCTGAGCTGAAGGCCAAGTAACTGTGTAAAATTTGTCATCCAAACCACTGTTCTCATTAGAACACAAGGAGGCATCATTAATAATTATGCTGGGACAACAGATGTAAATCAGAACTGGGGCAAACTGGAGCTTTTGGTCCCCCTAGTTATAGGGCTCAGGGCAAAGTCTGTGTGCGGCTAGCCACAAGGTCTTTGCCTTTTAAGGCAAACCGGTTGATTTCAGTTGCAGGCAGAGTTTTCCCAGAGATTATTTTAAAACCCCGAAGGCTTTCATCTCCTTCTCCTCGCTGGTGTAAGGGTTTGTAGTCAGCGAAAGCAGTAAAGAGGGCAGGGAGATGGTTAAACGGCGATGGGTATTCAGGAGGGCACTTGTGATGAGCACTGGGCGTTACATGTTATATGAATTACTAAATTCTACACCTGAAACTAATACTACACAGTATGTTAACTAACTGGAATTTAGATTAAAATTTGGAGAAAAAAGAAAAAGAAATCTCTTCTCCCAAAACTCATAGTGGATCTGCTTCCCTGATTAAACCCCACATATCTAGAGAGATGTCTTTAAACATCTTGGCAGATGCAGGCAAATAAGAGGCAAAGGCCTCCTGGCCTCCTGTTATCCCCAAACACACCAGTGACTCCAAGGAGAGCCTTAGAGGACGGCTCAGATGAGGACAACTGGGAGGGAGAGGAAATGGATTCCAGGCTCGGGGACTATGGGTTCCTAGAACCAGATTCTAGTTCTGCCAGTTAATAGGTACCTTAGGCAAGTGGTCAACTCCTGTATCTCCATTTTCTCTTCTGTAGTCTCTCTTGCTCTGCCCCACCAAAAGGCAAACACGCAAAACTGGACTTACTGCCCCTCCCCCCCAGTATGCCACCTCCATCACTCTCCACACTGGCCACAAACCCAACAGCCAAGGAGCGGTGGCAGGGAAGGAAGAATTAGCAAAGCCAAACTAGGCTGGGTGGGGAGAGGAGGCAATGGGAAAAGCAGGGAAGGAGGAGGCACAAGGGAGTGTCTGTGAGCAGAGAGGTGTCCTCACGTGGCCTTCCCCAAGCTGCCTGGCTGGGAAGCTTTCAAAGGATGGATTTCAGAGCGGAGTGTCACTTTTCGAGATGTCCATCTCATACAGGGCCAGCATCTGTGTGCCATTGCAGTTCGGGTGAGCTGACTCACTGTCCATGCCCCTCACCCTCACCGGCCTCCGCTCCTCCGGCACTGCTGAAAGATGAGTGGCCGGGCTGCCCAGATGGCATCTCTTCCCCTCCACACGAGCACCGACACCTCAGATCACTGCATCTTTGTTCAGACCTGAGCCTGAACTGCACCTTGCATTTTGCTAAACAGGAACAAAGACCACGTGGGCCTCCTAAGAGCTGGTGATCCAAACATTCCCACATGCAGCCAAGCTTCAGGATCTAGAAGATGTCCAAAAGGTAGAGTCCTCAATGGGCAGAGCTGGGAAGTCGATGTTGGGGTCCCTTGGTCTCCTCAGAAGACAGTCCTTTCATCAGATGAGTCAACGTCTGCAATGCAAGACTCTTCCCTCACCACTCACGGAACAGACCACACTCATCAACAGATGCCCAGGGAGTGATAGCAGTTGTGGCCAGACATGTGCCCACAAACCAAACTCAACAGGCTCTCTACCAAGTTCTGGTATTTGGATTCTGAGACTGATCTGGGGATGATTAAAGAAATAAGGAAATTTGCCTCAAGCCCACTTTGAACCTTGAGAGGTCTACACTCCACAGTAACTTGGTATTTGGCAATCTGAGTCCCTGCAACCTGCTTAGAAGTCAGCATCTGAAAGTTTTCTCACCCAATCTTTCATTGGCCCAGCCTAAAGCCAATCAACCCTCCATCTCAGCTCTGGGACCTGGTACCCCTCTAACCCTCCCAGAGAGGTGTCCCATTCCATGATTGGTCAAAAACAGTGGTTGTCAAAGTGGTTCTCCCAGACCAACAGCATCAGCATCACCCGGGAACGGGTTAGAAATACAAATTATTGGCCTCCTCTCCCAACCTAGTAAATCAGAAGTTCTGGGGGAGGACCCAGCAATCTGTGTTCTCAAAGCCCTCCTGGTTTAAGAACCACTGGTCCAGACTTATGATCTTCTCTCCCTCCATCAGAGCCAGAATAGGAAGGCAGGTTCTAGAGGCAAGGGGGCCAGGCAGAGCCCCAGGTCCCTGCTGCATTGGGGGGCAATGGCTGAAGGTAAGGAAAAGGTCTGTTTGCTCTCTGATGATCTAGTAGGGAGCCTGGCTTTCCCCAGGCAGCAGAAGTCCAGGAGTCTGCCCCTCTGTGCCCTCTGTGAGCCTAATCTCTCCGTAGATGAGTCTGACCATATGTCACTGCAAACATCACAGCTTGCTCTACCACAGAGCAGATGTTCCTAAGAGCTCAGCCATTTGAAGAGAGTTAATGGGCAGCCACAAATCATCAGCCGGAGCCAAGGGGAGGCTGCAGGGGAGATGAGGCCACTTGGCTTGAGCTCCAGCATGAGAACTAGGTGTGTGCTTCTTTTGAGCCAATATGCAGGGCATCAGCCAAATGGGAAGGTCAGGCAGGGCTCCTCCCTGTGCCAGCTCAGAGCTCAGGCTGCAGCTGACTCTCACTACTGGAGAGATCCTGAGCTAGGAAGGAAGGGATCCCAAGTGGCCAAGGTCATATCCAACAGCTTCAGTGGGCAGTGTGAAAAGGACACCATGCCCACTCCTTTTGCCCCCACTTCCTTCATCTCCCTACATAGCCTTCACCAAAGTTCTTCACCAAGAGGGCATGAGTTAAGAAGAGAGGTGGGCAAGGAAGGGAGCTTAGACAGAAAATGAGTCTGAGAAACTCCAGGATGCTGGGGTAAGCCAAGGGAGCCAGCAGCCTGGAGGGGAGCCTTCCCAATTGCAGCGTCCCTTAGTTCTGAACTGAGCCTGATACCAGATTCCTCACTGTCCTCTGTGCTGAGGCTCTCCCATGGCAGAAGCACCATGTTGAGCCCTGGTCACTATCTACCAATCATGCTGAAGGGTGTAAGCCACTCCAACACACCAGAGCTCATGCTCTCCTTTCTTCATGTCCATATCCTTCCTTCCATTCCCACCCATGCCCATGGCAAATGGCCACTTAGACCTGAGTCTCTATCTGTGAGAACCCCCTACTGGATCTGGAGTTCAACACTGGAGACCAGTGCTATTCATTTGGGACAATTTATCTAAAATTGAGGTTGGGGGAGGGCGGGAATAAGGTAACTTCCAAGAGCGGCATGTGGGGTAACCATACCCAGTCATTTGTCAGGAGGACAAAGAAGGAAGAAATCAGCCAGGATTTGTCAGGGAAGGAGTGTAACTAAAATTAAAAGGATTTAAATTCTGGGTCTCTTAAATGTGTAAAAGGATGCTAAAATTAAAGTTTTAGCAGAAGAACCCATATAATAAAGACTAGAACCACATGAGTGTAAGACCAATCCCGATGTGTGGACCTCGCACAGTTAATGTTCCAGAACAAATTGTACCACTCTGGGGCCCTTGGGCAGATGAATGCTATAGAAAGGGAACAGAGAGTTGTGAGAAAAGGTGGAGGAAGAAAGTTCTATGGAGAGAGCTGAGGCTGAGCTATCTCACCCCTCCTACATTTGGGGTTACCTTTCAACCTCAAGGCTAGTGAGATGGGGTTTCTAGGGGATTGCTCAGAAAATGTTCAGTGTTTCCTGCTAGGTAGATAAAGAGACTCCTAAGAAAGTAAAGATGCCTGTGGCTTAGGTAGATATAGATATAGTCACATGGTCTATTCCTGGAGAATGTTCCATGTGTGATTGAGAAGAATGTGCATTTTAGTGCTGTCGGACGGAATGTTCTGTATGTTAAGTGTAGCTTCTCTAACATGTAGTTTATATCCAATGTTTCCTTATTGATTTTATGCTAACACACAGTGTAATATTAGTTTCAGGTGTACAATTTAGTGTGCTTCAATACTTCCATACAACACCCCGTGCTCATCACAAGTGTCCTCCTAGGGTCCCTGGGTGGCTTAGCCATTAAGCGTCTGCCTTCGGCTCAGAGTGTGATCCCAGAGTCCTAGGATCAAGCCCTGCATCGGGCTCCCTGCTCCGCTGGGAAACCTGCTTCTTCCTCTCCCACTCTGCTGCTGAGTTCCCTCTCTCACTGGCTGTCTCTCTCTCTCTGTCAAATAAATAAATAAAATCTTTAAAAAACAAACAAACAAGTGCCCTCCTTGCTCCCCATCACCTATTTAACCCATCCCCTCCCTGCACCTCCTTCTAGTAACCATTAGTTTGTTCTCTGTAATTGAGTCTCTTTCTTGGTTTTCCTCTCTCTTTTTTTTCTCTTTGTTCATTTATTCGTTTCTTAAATTCCACATAGGAGTGAAATCATATGGTATTTTGGGGGTGTTGAGTTTTATAAGTTCTTTATATGTTTTGGATACTAACCCTTTATCAGATATGTCATTTGCAAATATCTTCTCCCATTCTGTAGGTTGTGTTTTAGTTCTGTTGACTGTTTCCTTTGCTGTGCAGAAGCTTTTTATTTTGATGAAGTCACAATAGTTTATTTTTGCTTTTATTTCCCTTGCCTCAGGAGACATATCTAGAAAGAAGTTGCTACAGCCAATGTTAAAGTGGTTACTGCCTGTGTTCTCCTCTATGATTTGTATGGCTTTGGGTCTCACATTTAGGCATATAATCCATTTTGAATTTATTTTTACATATGGTTTAAGAAAGTGGTTCAGTTTCATTCTTTTGCATATTGCTGTCCAGTTTTCCCAACACCATTTGTTGAAGAGACTTTTTTCCCATTGAATATCTTTCCTGCTTTGTCAAAGATTAATTGGCATATAGTTGTGGGTTTGTTTCTGGGTTTTCTATTCTGTTCTATTGATCTATGTGTCTATTTTTGAACCAGTACCATTCTATTTTCATCATTACAGCTTTATGATATAACTTGAAGTCCAGAATTGTGAAGTCTCCAGCTTTGCTTTTCTTTTTCAAGGTTGCTTTAGCTATTCAGGGTCTTTTGTGGTTCCATACAAATTTTAGGATTCTTTGTTTTAACTCTGTGAAAAATGCTGTTGGTAATTTGATAGGGATTTCATTAAATGTGTGGATTGCTTCAGGTAGTATAAAAATTTTAATACTATGTGTTCTTCCAATCCATGAGGATGGAATGTCTTTTCATTTCTTTGTGTGGATTATCTATCCATTGTTGAAAGGGGGTATTGAAGCCCCTCCTATAATTGTATTGCTATATGTTTCTCCCTTCAGATTTGTTAATATTTGCTCTGTATATTTAGGTGTTCCAATGTTTGATGCATAGATATTTACAATTTTATGTTCACTTGATGAATTGACCCTTTTATCATTATATAATGACCTTCTTTGGCTTTTTTGACAGTATTTGATTTAAAGTCTACTTGTATAAGTATAGCTATCCCTGCTCTCTTGTGGTTTCCATTTATATGAAATACCTTTTTAACATCCCTTCACTTTCAGTCTATATGTGCCCTTAAAGCTGAAGTGAGTCTCCCGTAGGCAGGATACAGTTGGCCCTGGTTTTTTTTATCCTTTCAGCTACTCTATGTCTTTTTATTGGCAAATTAGTCCATTTACATTTAAAGTAATTACTGATTGGCATGCACTTACTATTGCCATGTTGTTCATTGTTTTCTGGTTGTTTTGTAGTTCCTTTGTTCCTATCTTCCTCTCTTGCTCTCTTCCTTTGTGGCTTAATGATTTTCTGTGATGATATGCTTTGATTCCTTTCTCTTTATCTTTTGTGATGCTTAACTGACTGAGCCACCCAGGTACCCTTCTCTTGCTGCTTTTAAAATTCTCTCTTTGTCTTTAACTTTTGACAATTTAATTATAATGTGTCTTAGTGCGGATCTCTTTAGTTCATCCTCTTTAGTATTCTTTAGGCTTCCTGGATCCAGACACCTGTTTTCTTTCCCCAGCTTAGGGAAGTTTTCAGGCATCATTTCTTTGAATAATATTTCTTCTTCTCTCTCTTTCTCTTCTCCTTCTAGGACATCTTTAAAGTACATACTCATTCACGTGATGGTGTCCTTAAGTCCCTTAAGCTATCTTCACTCATTTTTTGTTCATTTTTCTTTTTGCTCCTCTAATTGGATCCTAGCCATTGTACTGTCTTCTAGTTCACTGATCTTTTCTTCCACTCAATCCTCTGTGCTGTGAACCCTTCTATTGAATTTTTCAGTGTAGTTATTGTATTCTTCATTTCTATGATTTCTGTTTGGTACATTTCAATATTTTTTAAATCTCTGTTGAAATTCTCAATTTGTTAATGCATTATTCTCCTGACTTCAGTGAGCATCTTTATTTCCATTAATTTGTACTCTATATAGAGCAAATCACTTATCCCCATTTCATTAATATCAGTTTCTGGAGATTGATTTTGTTCTTTTGTTTGAAACATATTCCCCTGTTTCTTCATTTTCCTTGACTCTCTGTGTTAGTTTTTGTGCATTAGATAAAACAGCCACCTTTCTCAGTCTTGACAAATTAGTCTCATGTGGGAGATGAGCCTCATCAATCAGCCATGCCTGAGCTCCTGGTTGCCTCCAAACCTTTGTGAGTGCCCAAACCACTATTTTTGTTCTTAATCCCAGCAGATGTGCATGTCCCAAAAGTATGGGAAGTGCCCACACACCTGTTCAGACTCCCAGAGGACTACTAATTACCTGCCCCTTCAGATCCAACTTTCAGGCAGCAGCTGGAAAGAAAAATCAGAACGTTAGGTATGCAGTCTAAACTCTGTTAGGGAGAAAAGGGGAGCTGTGTGTTTTTGCCTACTCACTCTGTGCTGAGCCAGAGGTAATAGTCACTGGGAATGCTTATGTGCCCAAATAGAACCACCTCTTTGTTTCGTGTGGCCCCAGGGGACTTCTTAAAAATACCGAGCCCCATTGACTCTCAGAGCTAGGCGATTTGAGATCCAGTCCCTTGGACAACAGCCCTAATAGTTGGGTGCTAGATATGTTGACAAGCTCCCTCTGGAGATAATCTGGAGACTTGTTTTTACTGTTGGAGTGAGCTGGGGGCAGATGGTGAGTGAGGGACACACACACATTCTGGTGCCCAGGAGGATCCTAGTCAGCTCCCAGGTGCAAACTGATTAGAAGCCAGAACCTCAGTCAGCAGCTGGGAAAGTATGCAGTCACACTTCTTCCATGGAGAGAATACGAGATGGGCATCTTTGTTTGTTTCATCTGTGCTGAGCCAGCAGGTAGGAGGTACGTAGCTGCAGGAAGTGCTTGTACACTCATTTGAAAACTGTTTTTGTTGTTGTTGTTGCTGCTGTTTAATATTTTATTTGGGACTTGTGACTATTGAGCTTCCTGGGCTATCAGAGCTAGGCGATTAGGGACAAAGGCTCATCCCTCAGGTGATAGCCTCAAAAGTCGGGGTGTTAGATGTGTGGACAAGCTCCTTCCAGGCAGAAGCTAGAGGTCTGGTTTTATTGCTGTAGTGGGACAGAAGGAGACAGCAGGGGAAGTGCCCACCAGCTCTTTCAGGCTCCTGCAAGGATCTCAGTCAACACCCAGATGCAGACTGATTAGCAGTTGGACCCTTAGGCAGCAGCTGGGAAAATATACAGTCAGACCTTTTCCAGGAAAAATTTGGGAGATGAGAATTTCTGTCTTCTGCCACTGCACTGTGTCTGAAGGGACAGCCACAAGAAGTGCTTGTGTGCCCATTTAACAACTTCCTCTCTGTTTACTATAGCCTGCAGGACTTCTGAATGTAAGACCCACTGGCTCTCAGGAGTGATTTGGGGCCCATACCTTGGGTGACAGCTTCAAAAAGTTGGGGTGCTAGATGTGTGATACAAAGTCTTCATTTCTCAGGGTAAAACTGGGAGTTAGGGGTGGCATCCTGATTATAAGCACTGTGCTGGGAGTGAAGTTTATGGCGAGAGAATGTCTCAGCTTTTCTTACCCATTTTAATGTCTCTATTTTCTCAGGCACCTCAGGTGTTTCTGGATTTCTTTCAGAGGTAATTGATCCATGTGTAATTGTCTACTCAGTCCATCCATGGGAGAAAATCAGGATGCTCCTATGTTGCCATCTTGGTGACAGCAGAAGTAGTTGCATAGAAATCAAACCTCTTCCCCACAGCTTCTCAGGGCAAGTGTGCATCATGTCCCCAAGTATTGAGATATTAGTCCAGGAGAGAAAGAGGCAGGCTGGGGCTGTCTTGTCAATTCTGTCAAGAGGTATCATCTAATTGGAAGATGGCCCCAGCCTCAAGAGGATAGAGATCAATTCAGAGGTCTGTAGGAGTTGAAAGCCATCACCTACATGAGGCCTTAAGTCTGGACACATAGGCAAATAGACATAACAAATATTACCTTACAGTACCTGGCACGTTCAGTGACATCACACAATACCTTCAGTGTGTTATCCTTCATTTGCAGTGCAATGTGCAAAATTTCAGTGGGTATGATTATTTTAACATAGCATTTTCCATTTTCATCCATTACTTTATGCGGATGTTTTGCCTCAAATTATTTATGGTTTTGATTTTCACTGAATAAGCCTATGCTTTTAGCATATCCCCAAAGAAGTAATTGGAAAGATTCAATATTTTAAGAAAAAGTAAACAATATGGTCTAGGTTTCCTTTTTGATGGCCCCTGGAGATGAAAAACACAGACACTGGGTCAAGGGATCTGCAGAAGGAAGTAGTGTTGGGAACGTGGAAGAACCCACCACAGGGCCCACAAGTAGAGAGTGCTCTACACACCCTAAGCACAGAACCACTTTGGGACCTTTCCAGTCAACAAGGACCTATCCTATGCCTCTTCCTGCTCTTCTCACCACTGTCCCCCACCTTCCCATCCATGGCGAGAACAGAAACCAACCAGGAGCTGATGAAGGAAGATGAAAAGAAAGGGCTGGAAAAATAAAGAACCAAGCACATACATCCCCTACTTCCTTCCCAGTGCCAGCTACAGGGGGCATCCTCCCGGAGGCTCACTTGAGCCAAAAGAGGTTGGGAGGCTGAACACTAAATCCAGCTCAGAATGATCACTGTCTTTGCCCAGACATTGCAGTCTCTGAATTGGCTGTTGTGGACTTCATGTGTCGGTAAGATGTACCTGCCAGGCATTTCCTTCTAAGGCAATGGAAGATTGCACCAGCTGAACAATTTTAAAGGGAAAATAAAAAGTCGTATTTTGATCATGTCATGAGTTGTGAATCTTTCTAGAGTGCTTACTATGTTCAGGCCATTTTCCTTGTAATATCTAATATAATCCTCACAACAGCAACCCTGAGAGCCTGAGTGTTGTTATTCTCACTTCCAGAGCTGAGGAAGTTGAAGCTCTAATAGGTTAAGAAATTTTTCCAATGACACCCAGACATAAGTGGAGAAGCTGAGACTGACCTAACATGTCTCTGATTCCAAAACGCTTGCCTTTGATCATTTCAAGCTAGACACATTCTTTCTGCCTGTGGGTTCATCGCAGTTTCTAAAATGTGGGTGTGGGAATCAGGGAGCCCCCACATGTTTGTTTGTGTATCACTAAATTCCCTAGACCTCTAAATTCTGAACTCTCTCTCTTTGATACTCAGCCGTTACCTTCCCTGCAGTCCAAGCTGCTTCCGCAGTAGAAGCAGGCCCCACACAGGCAACAGCGTTAAAAGTGGGCTTTCAGTTCCAGCCAGGAACAGAGACGTGACGTTGAAGGGTGTTCCTTTTTTTTCTTCACCGCATACTTTGGAGTTACAACTGCACTTTAAAGAGAATGTCAGATTGGTGGAGTTGGTTAAGGTCCAAGATAAATGTTAGATGTTTGTTTTTAAACCAGGCCTCCTGAGCTAAAAAACCCAGCAAGCTTATGACAGGGAAAAATCTCCTTTTACGGGCATTCACGGGCACAATGACAGAGCTCCTCGGACTGAGGAAGATTTTCTTTTCTAGTCTAGAGACTCAGGGGTACAAACAAAGTCAGGTACGAGTTCAAATGACCTGATCAAACTTTTAAACAAAACCAAGTTCTTACGAAGCAGGGAAATAGGATGAGCCCCTTGTAAGGGAAAGGACTTGTCTTGGCTTAGAAACTAGAAAAAAGGAAGAGATGGCCTTGAGGTCCTAGGCTTAATCCTTGACTGTAAGAATTGCCTCCAGTACCCTCCCGGGTCAGTGGGAGTTCTGAAAGGCACCAACAACCACAGCAAGTAAGATTCTGGCCAAACCACTCCTACAGTCAACAACCCATCAATAAGTCAATAGCCTGCCAGGCCTCCCAGACAGAAGAACTTGGCAGATAGCATCTCGGTAGAATCTTTGAAATCAGGTGCAGGTTCAGAACCCAGCCCTGAACTCACCATCTGTGTGACCCTTGGTAAACTGCTTGCCAAGCCCCAGTTTCCTGATCTGTAAATTCAGGGTTATAGCAATGCCCACACAAAGGGTGACTGTGAGGGTTAAATGAGATTATATTTGTAAAACAGCTTGCATAGTTGCTGGCTTTAAATCTTAATATTAAGTGTTAAATACATTTTCACTGATAAAGTATAAAAAATTAAATTAAAGAGTTATAAAATCTACCTTTCATCCCAGTCTCCAGTTTAGATAATTATGGATAACTTTTGTGAGGCTCAGAAAGAGGGCTAAATCTCCATTTGTGTGAAGAGGAGTAGATATAGTTTTCCCTATGCCTTCCACCATGTACAACTAAAAGCCCTGGACAGAATATATAAAACAAACATAAAAAGACTCTGACAGGTAGAAGAAGGCAGATGAAATAGGAACCTAGGGAACCAGGGACAACAGAGTGGTAAGTTCCCTGGGCTTATTTTTTGCCTCACGTATACCAGACTTGGAGTTGAAGGTAAAACAGACCAGAAGACAAACTCCCAACAAAAGTCTTCTCTTTTTGGCCAAATAAGCAGGAAAAGCAAGCCAAGCAAGACACAAAACTTACAATCACTGCTCTACTCAAGCCAGATGCCACAGAAAAAGGAGGGGGTCCCACCCTATATCTGCCAGCAGAGCCTGAAAGGGGAGTTACTTTTCACCACCTCATTAGGCTGTAAAAAGACACCACAATGTCCCATGATGGACTGTCACAAAGATCAAGAAGGGAGCCAGGAACTTTACCTCCCACTGGGCAGTGACAGATACCTTCCCTCAAGGTGTATGCAGGTGAAGACCAATGGGGAACTGGACTTCAAGTCCACACGGAAATAAGGAAGGGTTCCCCCACGCTGTGTCAGAGGAAACTTAGTGAAAAGTCAGGACTCACCGTCACCCACCTGTAACGAAACCACCACATCTCCCTTCCCTATTGTCAGTGGAGGCCACATGGAAAGTAGGAACATAGTGCTCCTACCCCTCCCAGCCAGGAGATTTCAGTGGAGACTTAGTGAGGAGCCAGAAACTCCACCCCCTGTCCATTAGTAATGAAGAGTTCCACTTAGGTGTCATTGGAGGTCAAGTGAGGGACCCAGATATCTATTCTCACCTGGCCATAGCAAGGTGCCCTTCCTCCGCTAGAACAGTAACCTAAAAAAATAAAAGCTAAAACAGAAGGTTTAAATAAGAATCAGAGTCCCATAACATAACACCCAAAATGTCCAAGGTTCAACTGAAAAATCTCTCCATATACCAAGAAATAAGAAAACAATTTGAATGAAAAAAGACAATCAATAAACACATACACCAATATAATAGAGATTGTAGTATTATCTGAGAAAGATTTTAAAACAGCCACCATAAATATGCTTCCATTTATAAGCATGCTTGAGACAAATGAAAAAAAGTCTCAGCAAAAAAAGGGAAGATATTAAAAAGAACCAAATGGAAATTTTAGAACTGAAAAATACAATAACTCAGATAAAAACTTAATTGGTGGGCATAACAGTAAAATAAAGAGGACAAAGAAATAAATCAGTGAACCTGAAAATAAGACAATGAAAAATACCCAATATTAACAACAGAGAGAAAATAGACTGAAAGAATATGAACAGAGCTTCAGGGACATATGGGATTATAACAAAAACAACAAAAATCTAACATTCAAGTCATCAGAATACTGAAAAGAGAGGAGAAAGAGTCAGAGCTGAAAGAGTACTTGAAGAAATAATGCCTGAAAACTTCACAATTTAGTAAAAAGCAGAAACATAGAGACTCAAGAACCTGAGCAAAGGTCCAAAGAAACCCACATCAAGACACATCACAGAAAAACTTCTGAAAACTAAAACCAAAGAAAAAATTCCACAAGAAAGAAGTGAAACCTTACCTGGGGTCGGCAAGGGGGAGACATGGGGGGTTGAGGGACAATTCAGATGATTGTGGATTTCTCACCAGGAACCACAAATGCCATGAGAAGAGGGTACAATATCTTTCAAGCGCTAAGAGAAAATAATTATCCCAGAAATGAACCCTCAATTCTATGGTCAAGTAATCTTCAACAAAGCAGGAAAGAATGTCCAATGGAAAAAAACAGTCTTTCCAACAAATGATGTTGGGAAAATTGAACAGCTACATGCAGAAGAATGAAAGTGGAACACTTTCTTACACCATACATAAAAACAAACTCAGAATGGATGAAAGACCTAAACGTGAGACAGGAATTCATCAAAATCCTAGAGGAGAACAGAGGCAGCAACCTCTTTGACCTCAGCCACACCAACTTCTTGCTAGACATGTCTCCAAAGGCAAGGGAAACAAAAGCAAAAATGAACTATTGGAATTTCATCAAGATAAAAAGCTTTTGCACAGCAAAGGAAACAGTCAACAAAACTAAAAGGCAACCTACAGAATGGGAGAAGATATCGGCAAATGCCTTATCAGAAAAGAGCTAGTATCCAAAATCTATAAAGAACTTATCAAACTCAATACCCAAAAAACAAAAAAAAAATCCAGTCAAGAAATGGGCAAAAGACATGAACAGACATTTCTCCAAAAAGGATATTCAAATGGCCAACAGACACATGAAAAAAATGCTGAATATCACTAGGCATCAGGGAAATACAAATCGAAACCACAATGAGATACCACCTCACACTGGTCAGAATGGCCAAAATTAACAAGTCAGGAAACAACAAATATTGGCAAGGATGCAGAGAAAAGGGAATCCTCTTACACTGCTGGTGGGAATGCAAGCTGGTGCAGCTACTCTGGAAAACTGTATGGAGGTTCCTCAAAAAGTTAAAAATAGAGCTACCCTACAACCCAGCAATTGCACTACTAGGTATTTATCCAAAGGATACAAACATAGTGATCTGAAGGAGCACCTGCACCCCAATGTTTATGGTAGCAATGTCCACAGTAGCCAAACTACAGAAAGAGTCCAAATGTCCAACAGATGAATGGATAAAGAAGATGTGATATATATGATATATATATATATATATCATATATATACACACACACCAATGGAATATTACTCAGCCATCAAAAAATGAAATCTTGCCATCTGCAATGACGTGGATGGAACTAGAGGCTATTATCCTAAGCAAAATAAGTCAATCAGAGAAAGACAATTATCATATGATTTCACTCATATGTGGAATTTAAGAAACAAAAGAAAGGGGAAGGGAGGGAAAAATAAAATAAGATGAAATTAGAAAGGGAGACAAATCTTAACTATAGAAACAGTGTTGCTGGAAGGGAGGGTGTGGGGAGATGAGATAAATGGGTCACTGGCATTAAGGAGGGCACTTGAAGTAATGAACACTGGGTGTTGTATGCAACTGATGAATTACTAAATTCTACCTCTGAAACTGATAATACAGAATATGTTAATTAAATTGAATATAAATACATTTTTTTAAAAAAAGAAAGCCATTACATATATAGGGGTCAATTCTCCAAAAAGACATATCAATCTTTAATGTGTATGAACCTACCAACAAAGTGTCAAACTATGTGAGGCAAAGACTGATAGAACTGCAAGGAGAAACAGAATCCACTATTATAACTGACAACTTCAGTACTTCTGTATCAGAAATGGACAGATCCAGAAAACAGGAAATCAGTAAGGACAAAGTTGAACTCAATACCACCACCAATAAAATAGATACAATTAACATTTATAGACTACTTCATCCAACAACAGAATACAGATTTTTCTCAAGAATACACATTCTTATCTAGCTCATGTGGAATAGTCACCAAGACAGATCACACTTTGAGCCATAGAACAAACCTTAATAAATTTAAAAGACTAGAAATCAAGCAGTTTCTGCTTTCAGACCACAATAGAATTAAACTGGAAATGAGTGAAAAAAAAATAACTAGAAAACTTCAAAATATTTGGAGATTAAACAACACAATTCTAAGTTATATGTGGATCAAAGAAATCTCGAGATAATTTTTTAAACATTTTGAATTAAATGAAAATGAAACAACAAAATTTGTGGGATGCAAGGAAAACGGTGGTTAGAAATTCATAGAATTGAATGCATATAGTAGGGAAAAAAGAAAGATTTAAAAGCAATATTCAAAGCTACACTTTAGGAAACTAGAAAAAGAAAATAAAAGAACCTAAAATAAGCAGATAAAAAGCAGAAATCAATAATATTAGAAAAAGAAAATTAATAGAGAAAATCAATAAAACCAAAAGCTGGTTCTGTGAAAAGAGCAGTGAAATTAATAAGCCTCTAGCCTAGAGAAAAAAAGGGTGACACACAAATGAATGGGGACATCGCTACAGATCCAATAAGCATGAAAAGGACAATAAAGGAATATAATGAACAATTCTATGCCCACAACTTTGATAACCCAGATGATATGGGCCAATTCCTTGAAAGACAAAATCTGCCAAAATTCACACAAGAAGAAATGGATGATCTGAATAGGCTTATGTCTATTAAAGAAATTGCATCAATAATTAGTAATCCCCCAAAACAGAAAGCACCAAACCTACATATGTTCACTGGTTAATTCTACCAAAGGAAGAAATTATATCAATTCTCTGAAATCTCTTCCAAAAGATAGAACAAGAGGTAATACTAACTCATTCCGTGACACTAGCTTGACCCTAACACCAACACCAAAGACATTATAAGAAAAGTGCAAATCACTGTCTCTCATTAACTTAGATGCAAAAATCTTCAATAAAATATTAGCAAATATAATCGAACAATGTATAAAAAGACTTATACACCACAATTAAGTGGAATTTATCCCAGATATACGAGGCTGGTTCAACATTTGAAAATCAATTAAAATAATCCATGACATCAACAGACATATCTGATAAGTGACTAATACCCAAAATATGCAAAAAAAAAAACCCTTAAAACTCAACAATAATAAATTGAACGACCTAATTTAAAAATGGACGAAAGACCTGAACAGACACCTCACCAAGGAAGTTACACGAATTGAAAATAAATATTTGAAAAGATGCTCCACATCATATATCATTAGGGAAATGTGAATTAAAACGATGATATACCCCTGCACACCTGTTAGAATGACCAAAATCCAAAACACAGACAACACCAAATGCTGGTGAGGATGTGGAGCAACAGGAACTCTCATTCATTGCTGGTGGGAATGCAAAATTGTACAGCCACTTTGGAGGACCATTTGGCAGTTTCTTACAAAACTAAATATACTTTACCATTTGAACCAGCATCACACTCCTTGGTATTTACCAAATAAGTTGAAAACCAGGCCCACACAAAAACCTGCAGATGGATGTTTATAGCAGCTTTATTCATAATTGCCAAAGCTTGGAAGCAACTAAGATGTCCTTCAGTAGGTGAACGGATACATAAACTGTGGTCCATTCAAACACTGGATATTATTCAACATTGAAAGGAATGAGCTATCATGCCATGAAAACACATAAAGTAAACGTAAATGCATATTACTAAGTGAAAAAAGCCAATCTGAAAATGCTACATGTTGTATGATTGCAACTATATGACATTCTGGAAAAGGCAGAACTTTGGAGGCAATAAAAAGATCAGTGGTTGCTAGGAGCTGTGTGGAGGGAGCAGGGGATGAATAGGTGGGACCCAGATGATCTTCAGGGCAGTGAAACTATTCTGTGTGATACTGTTATACGGGCGTATCCATGTCATTATACTTTTGTAAAAATCCATAGAATATACAACACCCTAATGTAAACTATGGACTTTAGGTGATAACGATGTATTAATGTAGATTCATTGATTGTAACAAACGTACCTCTCTGGTGTGGGATTTCAATGGTAGGGGAGGCCGGGATATATGGGAAATCTCTGTGCCTTCTGCTCAAATTTGCTGTAAGCTTACTACTGCTCTTTTAAAAGCCTCTTTTTTAAAAAATTACGTTCTCCAATTTATTATAAATACAGCTCGAACTTGTTGCAAAAATATTAATGGCAAAAAATATTTGTGGGTTTGGTTTTCTTTTTTATTGAAGTATAGTTGACACACAAAAAGTCTATTTTTTTAGGTGTATCTAAATTTTTTTTTCCAAAATAATGTATGGTAGTACCTAACTTTTTTTAAATGCCACTACTGGATAACCTAGCAGATGCACTGCTTAGCATTTACCCCAGAGAAATGAAGACATGTCACGCAAAAACTTGTACACAGATGTTTGTAGCAATGTTTTTCATTTTAGCCAAAAAACTTGGAACAGCCCAAATGCCTTTCAGTGGGTGAAGGTTAAACTGCACAGCCATACCATGGAATGCTACTGAGACAGGAAAAGTAAGAAGCTGTTGATACATGGAATAAAATATGCAACAAGGAAACCTGAAAGGTGACCTATTTTGTGATTCCATCCATATATAGAAATGGGAAACAGATGCCAGTGGCGAAGGAGGTGTGGGAGTCACAAAAGAGCAACAGGGCTCAGAAAGGGCAACATGAAGATAGTGCTGGTAGAAATGTTCTGTGTCACTGTCAGTATCCTTGTTGTGACATTATACTCTAGTTTGGCGAGATGTTACCTTTGGGGGACCTGAGTAAAGAGTATGTGAGCTCTCTCGATATACTTTCTTATAATTGCATGTAAATCTAGAGTTATTTCAAAATTCAAATTTTAACTTAAAAAATAACAAAAAGAGAGCTGGAGAGATCCAGAAAGGGGACCAACATACAGCATCCTAAAGCCATGGAGCAGGGACATGCAAAATGCCATGCAGAGGTGTTACAGACCACGAGCTATCAATGCCTCCTTCCCTTCCCCTGTCCTAAGAACCATGTGAAGCCAGTTTTCCCTCAAGACTATGAGAAGCTTGGGGGGGGATGGAGATTATGTATACAATTACTTTTGTAGGAGGCAGACAAAGAATAATTTCTATATCAGTTCAGAGGAAGGGCAGACACCTGTGGGCTACCAGCACCAATGTGCCAAAGTTACTAATTTGAAGTCAGCTTTGAAAAATGAGCAGCAGCTATGGGAGTGGGGAAGGGAGATGGAGGGGCCAGGAAATGAAGGTGACACCCGCGTAGAAGCACAGACCACAGACACAGGGTGGCTTCTTGTGGCGTGCCCAGCCCAGTGCCAGCTGTCTCTGAGCCCCAGCTGCTTCTTCGACCCTTTCTTAAATTGTCCAAGGTATTTCATTGTTCCATGAATTCCCCCTTTTTACCCTAAGTTAGCTCAAAATAATGTTTTGTCCCTTGCAAATAAAAAAAGTACTGCCCCAAATATCAAGGCTTGGGCCCTGGCATGTGAATACCATTAACTAAATGGTTGTCACTAAGAACGGATTGAATCCGACCTTCAGTTGCCCTCAAGGCACAGAACCAGCTTCAACACAGGGAGGCAATGGAATGATTATGACAGTAGTCACTTCTGTGTGATGTGAGGAAATGGCCTTCCTCTTTATTGGTTTCATCCTTATAAAATGGGGATAATAGCAAGTATAAAGTTCATATATTGATACCCGTACGTTCCCTCTCCTTCAAGAACCAACTTGAATGCCAACTATGCACACAAAGTCTATCCTCATTGATTTTCACATAGCTTCTCCCTCCTCTCAACTCCTATAAACTTTATCTGAAACACTCCCACGCTTGTTATTTTGTGTTATAATTAGATGAACATTCTGATATTCCCTATTAAGTTGTAAATTCCCTAAAGACAATGTTTGTTGTATCTTTATTCATCTACCTATAGTGCGTAAGGTGATACAGATAAAGTGGGCAGTGAGTATTTGTTGAAAGACTAAATCAAGGACAAATTGAGATAATTGGCTCAAGATAGGAGGAAGCCCTTTTAAAAGTATAAATCATAGATTACAAAGTATCAATGCGCTGCATATATACATAAGGTCTGGATATGTTTTCCCTACCACTTACTGATGGTGTAGTCTGGACCTGGTACCTTAACCTCCTTGGGCTTCTCACCAGCAAGGCTCGATGGATAAGGATCATGGGGAAGGTAGGTTGCATTGTTTGCTTTTGTTTTTGATTTCTACCACTCCTAATTTCAAAGTAACGAAAATGAAATTTGGATACAATAAAACCCCTGTGCATACAAAGGCACATAAAGATAAAAATGAGAAATCAGAAATCATATAGAGGAAATGGGGGAAGATAAGTTAACTGGAACCACAGGTGACCACAGGTCACTGTAATTAGGCCCTACATTTAGTGCTAAGCTTCCTGGTAGCCAAGGCAAAAAGCAAACTGCAATAGTGTTCTTAGTTCATACTGTCAGGGAAAAAAAAAAAATCATCCCAGATATCAGGAAAACAAACCCTTTCCCGGAGCTGCCTTTTGCAAGAATTATGGTGTAATTCCATTTACAAGTCTGATGAATAACATTGTGGGTAACATCTTCAACTGCCCCCTCCCTGAACCAGAAAGCTGCAGGACAGCCTCTAATCCAGAGAGGCCCTGCTTCTGGGAGAGGATCGGCAAGGGCTCCAGTAAAGAACCAGCCCCGAACTGACACCCCCCCCCAGCCCAAAGCAGCTGTGTAAATTAGCCAGTCACATCATTATTTAATGCTGTCTGATTGGGTGTAGGAAAATGCCTGCCTAAAACAACTATTTTCCATTTGGCATAAGGTTGAGCTGTTCTCTCTGACAATAATTTGCCATTGGATTAGCTCTCTAGTAAAACAGATCATGTCTCCTGAGTGTAAAGCATAAGTCATGATAATAAACCATGATAATAGCATTGGTTTCCTGTTTACTGTGGCAGAAAGGCATGTGCCAAAAGCATCTAAAAAGTCACCAGTTGTTTGCAAGTTAAAGAGAAGAGTGTTGCAAAGAGAGAGGTAGGGAAGTGGGAGGCTGCGGACATGGCCACAGAGCCAGGGCTTTTTGAATCTGGGTGATCGGGTACCTGGGCTTTCCTTGTTCTATTCTCTCTGCTTTTATATGTTTGAAAGTACCCATATCTTTTTTTTTTTTTTTTTTTTAAAGATAAGCCTAAGAGCACTGCAATCTATAATGCAAGATCCTGGCTATGAAAAGTGATTTGAAGGAGGTGGTAAAGCAGGACCGGGGCTTACCGACTATTCCCTGCTCCGGCTGTGACTCAGCAGCTCCAGGAGGCCCCCGGTGGCTTCTCAGAGTTCACACACTGGCCTTGTCCCAGTCCTGGCTGAGGGCACCCGGGGACCCAGCAGACTTTGAGTGCTTCTAGAAGCATCTCAAACAATGAGCTGTTTGTTCTCGTCGGTGGCTGGGCCTTGGAAAACTGGTCTCAGCTCTCTCAATGCCTGCAACAAGAAACTCTGACCCTCCATGGAGGCTGGGGGAGAAGAGGGGCTCTGGCCCTTCCTGAAGTGGGGGAGGGAGAATGTGGCGTTGGCCCTTAAGGGCTGGTGGATGTGGACGGGAAGAAGAAAAGGAAAGGAGCGGAAGCAAGGCGGGGAGGAATAAATTTCCTATCAACTCAAGACCTCTCCACCTGCAGACATGCGGAAGCTGCGGTTACTGCAGAATCTAGAGGAGGGGCCCAGAAAGAAGGAGCCTGGAGCAGCAGAGCCTAGACCAGAGCGGGAGACTGGTGGTACACAGCTGTGACCTGGGAGTGAGAAGATCCATAGAAATGGGTGAACTCTGGGCTGCCTCCTCTTGCAAAGCCTGATGCCGAGTCTGGGTATGCAGATACAATCTCATGCCTACAGATTAGCCCGAGGAGGGGGGTATGCTGATGAGCAGAGGGCAGGCAGCTAAGAGGGAAGTTCTGATCTGACCCCTCTGAACTCGGCAACCCCTGCTCCCAAAGCAGCAGCCAGCTTGGCTCTTCCTCCCTTTGAAGAAAGCAGAAAAAGAAAGTGCTTTGATTTTCCTAAAACAAACACTATGTTGAGTAAAGAGATAAGCCCAGCCTTGGGTTGGCTCAGGCTCCCCTGTGCGAGGGAAGTCACACTTCATATTTCCAACATGAAAGCCTAAGAAGAGCTGAACTTTGTGCAGGCTGAAAGCTGCAGAGGCCACCGGCCCCTCTTTTCTTCCTCAGACAGAGGCCTATCAAGCCAAAGGGGAGTCTGCTGTGATCCAACAGTGGTGGTAACTGAGGGCATATTTCTCTGGCCGCCGGGCCTGAAGATCCAGAGTCAATAAGATCCAACAAGGAAAGAGCCAGATCTGCCCCAAAGAGACTTTGGTGGCTAATGGTCAAGAAGGGGCCACCTCCCTACCCTGGGGAGTTGGAAAAGTGACCTTGTTGGGAGAGGGACGTTTTCCACAGAGAATTTGCATGAGTAACACCAAATGAGAGAGGCAGGAAGCAATATGTGTGCCTTGAGGGCAGCAGGAGGACCCCCTCCCCATACCTAAGTGCGCCTAACTGCTCTCTGCTTTCACATCTCTGTGCATTCTTGGGGTGATAGTAAGAACAGCCAGGCACTCCGTGTTGTGAGTGCTTTCCATATATCACTTCGTCTGCTCAGCAAACCTACCAGGCAGGTACTATCACCATCTCCATTTATAGGTAAAGAAGCCAAAGCACAGGGAAGAGCAATAATTCCGAGGCCATACATAGTTCATAAGGAGTAAACTGGGGTTTGAACCTGGATCCTTGGTTCTGGAGCCTGAGCTAAATCATTATGCCTCAGCTCTCTCTCACCACCCCTGGCTGCAGGGCTTCCCTCAAGCCCTCTTATACCACCCTCACCCCCAGATGTGAGTCCCATCTTCAAGCCACTCACCTGAACTTCCTGGTTACTTGTTTCCATTGATGACTAGTGTTATACCTCCAGGCAATGCTCACATGCTCCCGTCTCTCAGCCCGCTCTGCTCAGCTCTCCGGGCCCTCTTGCTATATAGCCCTCAGTCCATACTCGCCCCAAATCCAGAGCTTCTGACCCAAAGCCTACACGTATGTATTCTTCTCTTTCACTAAAAAGCCAATTCCACATGACTTCCCTCAAAAGAAAGAACAGAGAGAAAAGAAGAAATCAACTTCCTCCTCTTTCTAGCCCAAATATTTTTTTTTTGGTCAAGTTGGCCTTGATAAGCCAATCTCTTACGATTAAATGGAGGGGCCTGATGGCAACAGGCTCTGTTGTGCACACAGTGGCAGATGGGGTCAGGATGGACAGACACCCTGAACACAAAGAACCTGGGACGTCTTAAGACCAAGACAGCAAAGCCCCAGTGCCAGAAGATCACTGTCACCACTGACTGAAAATGACCACAGTAGACGTGACCATGGAGTGGCCAACAGGGGACCAGGGGACCAACAAAACTGGGGCAAGGGAGAAGAATCTGCAGGAACCTTTCAGAAATAATCCATTCTCCATGAAGGAAGTGCCAAAAGCCAATCTGTTAGGTTGGGACAAAGACCTAAGAAATTATAACTTCTCTCTGTGGTACAGCTATATTCAAAGAAGATCTTGATGACCAAAAGGGAATATTGAAAAGGAAATGTGTCAGATCCTCCCTCCCCACCCTACCTCCCGCACCCCTGCCCAATGCTGGGGAGATGACACCCAGCCATCATAAGTATTTTGATCTACTTCCAGAGATGTCTAGAATGAGCTGGAATATGCATGACTTAGTGACACTTCCCTTAAGTAATTTTCCCTGAATTTATTCTTCCTGAACTGTCTTCTGAATTTGCCTTTCTAAATGGATTTTGCTACAAAAGAGAGGTAAATAATAACAAGAATTGCCGTCACATATTGAATTCTTACTAAGCGCTTTATAGGCTTTCCCTCCTTAGATAGTCACAAGACTCCTGTGACTAAGGTTGTTTTGCAGATGAAGCCATGTCTGCCTATTCTTAGGTTCCTTACAGGCACGCGTTGACCGAACTCCCTTTGTTCCTCTGCAGATTATAGCATGACACCCTGCGTCCATGGTAGACTCTAAATTATTTGTTCATTTAAACCAGATTCAGTTAACAACACTCTGGGATTAAGAACACACCTGTTGACTCCAAGCTGCAAAGGAGAGCTTTTTTTTTTTACCATAGTAATAAAAATAGCCAATATTTATTGGCTTAGACCAATACTTATTGGTCTTAGTTTATGCCAAGCACTGGCCTAATGTTTTATATTCATTATCTAATGTGACTGTCATAAAAATCTTATTATTTTCCTCATTACAAATGAAGCTCCAAAGATGTAGAGAAGTAGTTACGAAGGGGCAAAGCCAGAATTTGAGCCTATACGCGAATCATGAATCAAACAGTCTGACTCTAGTGTGTTCTTTATATCTAAGCTAATACCAAAAATTAAAAATGAAACTCCAACAATAATAAATGGGAAAAAAATTCTCCCATAATCCATTTCTGAGCAGCCACATTCCCTTCCCCACAATGTCTACCTCTTTCTCACAAATTTCCACTGTCAAACATATGATGTATACCCTTCCAAATGTTTTGGTGGTATACGCACATATATGTTACGTATATATTATTTATTTTCAGAATAGAATCATACTCATTATACTGATCTTCAATTTATTACTTTTAACAGTACTAGATGCTTTTTCATATGAGTCTATGTAACTTGTTACGGGCTGAATTATCTTTCCCAAAAAATTCATATGTTGAAGTCTTAACCTCCAGTACCTCAGAATGCGACTGTATTTAGAGGTAGGAGTGATTAAGTTAAAATGTGGTCATTAGGGTCCCTAGTCCAATATGCCAGGTGTCCTTATGAAAAGAAGAGAACAGGACACAGACTTGTACAGAGGGAAGACCCTGTGAAGACACAGGGAGAAAACAGCTCCAAGCCTTGGAGAGAAGCCTCAGAAGAAACCAGACCTGCTGACTTCTTGATCTTGAACTTCTAGCCTTCAGAATTGTGAGAAAATTGCTTAAGTCACGCAGTCTGTGGTACTTGTTAGGGCTGCCCTAGTAAACTAATACGTAGTTTTATCACAGTTAAAAAGTGCCACAGAGAATTCAACTTTTTTAAAAGATTGATTTATCTATTTGCGGTGGGGGAGCAGCAGAGGGAGAGAGAATCCCAAGCCGACTCCGAGCTAAGCATGGAGCCCCATGTGGGGCTCAATCACCCAACCCTGAGATCACGACCTGAGCCTAAACCAAGAGCCAGATGCCTGACTGACTGTGCCACCCAGGTGCCCCATGATTAGAATTCCATTTTATAAATTTATCATAATTGATTTAAATAGTTCCCTTTTTGATACGCATTTAAGGCCTTCCTTCCTTCCTTCCTTCCTCCCTTCCTTCCTCCCTTCCTTCCTCCCTTCCTTCCTTCCTTCCTTCCTTCCTTCCTTCCTTCCTCCCTTCCTTCCTTCCTTCCTTCCTTCCTTCTTTCCTCCCTCCCTTCCTTCTTTTCTTTCTTCTTTTTACCTTCCAATTACAAATAGTGCTGTAATTAACACGTCTACATATACTATTGCACATTGAAAAATGTGTGTTTCTATAGGTTAGATTCAACCAAGTATATGTAATTAACACGTCTACATATACTCTTGCACATTGAAAAATGTGTGTTTCTATAGGTTAGATTCAACCAATTACAAATAGTGCTGTAATTAACACATCTACATATACTCTTGCACATTGAAAAATGTGTGTTTCTATAGGTTAGATTCAACCAAGATCCAATAAGAAGCATATTTTGTAAGTCAGTACAAATTGCCTGGAGGCTTTGAGTTTTGCACGCCTATAGTTCGTTAAATAATTCCTCATAGTTCTTCTTCCATAGTAAATGGGCTTCCAGCTCTCCCTTCTACGCTGCCTGTTTCATTTTTTGAATTTTTGACCTTTAACATAGAGAGGGAGCTAAAAAAGAAAAGAAAAAAAGAGCCAGTCACATGCTTAGCTTCAGAAAATGACAAAAGCCCTCAACCTCACAGAGCTCAAACAGCCTGTTCTGTCTCTAGCTTCTATTTGGGGCTCTTCATCTCTTCATCCTTAAACTTACAGAGACCACCTTAAGACATCTGGGAAGCCATGTGACCCTTATCGCCAATATAGCTGTCCTTGCTCAATCCCGCCAGGAATAGTCACGGGTGGAGAAAGGCATCGGTGGTGTTGGAGAGTTCTCCATACTTGGTTTCAATGAGTTCAACACATCAGTGCAGAGACTCATTTCTGGCACAAAGGTCATGAGTCTTCTTCTATCCTCTCCTCTTTCTCTTACTTTAAAAAAAAAAAAAGTCAACGTCATATGATTTCAGAATGCTCTTCCCCTGTTTAGAAAGCAGACTCACCATTGCTATGGCTTAGCCTAAAGCCCCAGCTTTTTAGTCAGGAATTCAAGCCCTCTGCCGTCTGGTTCTTATCTGCTTTTAGTACCTCCCTGCCTGGTACCTATACTAAGGTTAATTATATAGTCTCTCCATTAGACTGTGAGCTCTCTGTCTCGTATTCCATATTCCACTTCATATTCCATATTCAATAGGCCTGGAATCAAGTGAAAAAATGATAAATACTGAAAAGGGAAGAGGAGGAGAAAAAGAATGGGAAGGACACAGTGCCCCCTCAAGGAAACTACCTTCCAATCCACCCACACTCACCATCTCCAGGCTACCTCCAGCCTCCACATTCAACCTGTGCCTTCCTCGTCCATCTCAACTCCTCCTCTTCTACAAAACTTTCTGGACTATTCTGCACTCTTTATTTATTTCCTAAATGAATGCATAACCCCCCTGAACTGGGGGATAAGCCCTTTAAGAGTAAGGACCATTCCTTGGGCTTCTTTCTTATGTGACACAGCTCCAAGCACACACTGCAGTGCAAAGATATCGGACTGAACTGAAAACACCATCCAATGATTAGTCCATTCTCTTCTGATGCTTGGGAGATCAGCTGAGACAGAAACTTGGTTGTTGAGAATTTCTGTGTGATCAGAGGCCCAAGAAGAACTGTTCTCACTGTTTCTAGCCCTAAAACCTACCAAGCTGGTTGTCACTTACCAGCGTCAGTTTTCTAATCTGCAAAATGGGAATAATAATGGAACCCACTTCATCAAGCTGCTCTGAAGATAAACAACATATAACATAAAAATACTCATAACCTATAAATACACATAACATTACACAACATATGAGGATTTAACAGTACCAGGGTGGGATGTAGAAAATCCTCCATTATTAGCCACAGCAGCCTTATCATTACCCCACCTTCCAAAAGGTATCCATATTTCTTTCCCCAAGGCCCAGTACAAAGAGAATGCAGTGATGAGAGCCACCCACTGGGCGGCAGTGCAGAGTTCAAAACAGATTTTGGTGTCTAGACATGGGCATGGTAAGTACAGAGAAGAAATAGAAACATTTCAGTATCACTTTTCTGCCCCTTGATATCCAAAACTACTTTAAAAGTCAAGAAAAACTAGAGAAACCACAGAAGCAATAGCAAGCCTCTGCACTGAGATTTCTCAAATATTTATTCTCCTTTCAAAGGTTGCCTATGGATAGAAAAGCAGGTAGGCATGTTTTGGGTGGGAAAGGTTCAAAAGGAGTGAAGAATCATGGAAATCTCCAAAGTGTAAAGCCAGAAGATACATCTCCTTTTGTTTCAGAAGAAATGATGGACAAAAGACTTTTGAAAATTCCCTTGGAAGTAGGTTTTTCAATCTATGGGATTGATGAGTCTTAGAGCTTGAAATGAACTACGTCATTAATGATCAGTTCCAATACCTCATCTAACAAGTAAAAAAATGGGACACTGAGAGAAGACAAGTCCCTTGCAGAAGGTCACTGAACCCAGTTTTAGCAGAGTCAAGACAGAAGTTTAGGTCTCCCTGACTCCCAGGGCCATGATTTTCCTTGTATAAAGAGGTAGCTTTGAAGAAATAAGAGCAAAGTTACTTACTAAGACATAGTGTCCTGGACTCATGGAATATGACACTTTCCCACTAAGCAATTAGACATCTACCTAATTATCTCAAAGGCAATTTGTACGTGTCAAACTTTCCCAGGATGCTGTGGAGAAATAGCAGTGGTCTAACCCAATAGAATCTCCATTTCAGGTAGAGATTGGGCAGCAAGAAGATTTACCCGGGTGCTTTAAGAATGTTTTCTTACCCAGACACAGTACATAAACCTTCTCATTCAGAAAATCCACATTTTTCTCAGCCTGACTCCGATCTACTTGCCAATCCAAAACAGAGTGTGTTACACATTAAAGCCACAGGATTCTTTATGGGTAACATATGGAGGCATAATATCTTGTAACCCAGTGGAATTGTCCCTAGAGTTAATATAACTCCGTTAACATATGTTTCTGCTATTCCCATCCTGCTATAAGTGTATTAAAATATATTATGCACAATGTATGGTTAATTGAAAGATACAGGGGGTATATTAAAAAATAAATCTGTTTATATGACCTACGTTGAAATACATTTGAAATACCACACAGTTGCTTTCACACTAATATACATGGACTATCTCTGTCTTTTCCTCTAATTGCTCTCTCCTTTTCCTTTCAATCTCCTATGTCTCCTTGTATGTTTCCTTGGTACCAAACTTACCACAAAATAGTAAGATTAGAGGTAGAGGGATGTGATGCCAGAAACTAAGGCAGTCAGTAAGGAGGTATGGTAGGAAGTGAGGAGCAACAGGAAAAAGTATCAGTCATCCCATCCCTTCGAATCCTGGCAGTACTAAATTTTAGAAACATAATCCAGAGAGGAGATCAAGAATATCCACTTTCCTCTCCTTTTGTTCAGTGGTCATATCCACGTGTCAAGGGATGGTCTGATTTTATACTTCCTTTTAAAGCGAGGACGTCATTGAGAGGGAAAACATGAATCTGCAGTTCCCTTTGACAATTCATTCACTGTCGTGCCCTGTACACAGTTATGAAGACTGGCTCACACTAGACCCTACATATTTCTGGAATTTATGTCATCCTCTCCAATTCATTTTGTCCCTTGTCCAGGCTATCATGGTCTTAAATCTGGATTATTGCAGGGGCCTCTTACTTGGTCTTTCTACCAATAGTCTTTTCCTATTCCAATCCATACTTACAATAAACTCTCTAGAGTTGTGAGCTAATTAAAATCTAATCTGATTTTAAAATCTGATTTAAAATCCTTCCATGGCTCTCCATTGCCCACCAAACAAAGCATAAACTCCTTAATGTGGCATAGAAGGCCCTTCATGATGAGACACCAGCCCAACCTTGAAGCCTGCTCTCCCACCACTCTTCCCCTTGCATTCTATAGTTCAGCCATACCATACCATACTGTCTCCATTCCTAACATTCCCACCCCCTCATACATGCTGACCCCACTGTGAGGAATGTCTTCCCTCCTATCTACTAACAAATTCTATTCATTCTTCAAGACCAGCCCAACACCATTTCCTCTGTGATGTCTTCCCAGAGCCACTGAACGTTATTACTGCAATTGTTTCTTCTATAATACCATAGATCGATATGCATACCTCCATTATAGCCTTTCCCATACTGCAGCAGAATCATCTCTTTATGCCTGCCCACCCCTCAATAAAATGTAAGCCTCTCGAGAACCCCAGGGCAAGTGGTTTCATTCTATAACTCATTCGATAAATATGGAGTTTAGAGTCCTGACTCTGCCACTTGCAAGTTGAAAGAACACATGCTATGTCTTAACATCTTTGGCTCTCAGCTTCCTCATACACAAAAGGGTGCAATAATTTAATATAATTCATCAGGCTGTGATGAAGAAGAAATACAATGATACGAGTGAAGCCCCTAACATAATACTTTTATATAGTTATGCTAAGTGATGGCTCTTATTATTACATGTATGTCAAGCACTTACTAAGTGCAAGGTCAATTAAGGCCTACTCTCAAGGTCCTTAGAGCGTAAGCCAAGAGACAGATAACACTTCATGCAATGTCAGAAGGACACAGAGGATGCCGGGGGAACATGAAATGGGACATCTACAGTTCAGGCTGAAAGTCATTCTAGGAGGAAGGACTGACAAGGGTTGGATCTGGGACCAGAAATGACAAAGATAGGCTACTGATGTCCTCCAGGTGAGACATGATGCTGGCCTGCAGTAAGGTAACAGCAGTAGAAAGGAACATTTAGAAGTGGACATTTAGGAAGTGGAATCAAGTCATGTGACTCAATGAATGATGAGATGTGGGGGTCCCCACCAGGGAGGAGTCTGTGCACAGATCCAGGAGAAGTTTAGGTATGCAGATTTTTTTCAGGAACCATCAATATGCTCTTTTTAACTGAAGCAATGTGAGAGCATGTGATTCCCCAGGGAAAGTGGGTGGAATGAGCCAAACAGAGGGCTTCAAGGGGCACCAGCCTTTAAGGCTAAAGGTGGAAAAGTTGTTCAGGAGGGATACGGAGAGGGAACAGCCAGAGAGAGAAAAGGGACTCAGCACAGAAGCAGCCAAGGAAACAGAGAAAAGAATGTTCTTGATATTCTTAGTGCCTGATACCTGGTAGATCCACAGATACTTGTGGAATAAATGAATGAATCACTGGATTTAAGTGACCCACTTAAACTGAAGACATATGAAAGTCCTTTCATAGGAATAAGAACACATCTATTATTTCACCATCATAGTCTCCGAGATACTTAAGATCACGGACAGAGGGACATTGGCATACAGTAGAAGAGTAGGGAAACCAAAGGCTAGCTGAAACCTATCCCATAAATGAAGGAACAGCAGGAAGAAAGCCCAAATGTCCTCAAGACCATCCAGAAAAGGTCAGAGAAACCAAGTAATCCAACAGCGTCACTACTGGTGGAACAGCTGGCACAATGGGCCTTCAGACGTGCTGCAACATGAGAGCCACACCGAAAACACAGGGAAGACTGGGGCGAGTCAGAAGGCACCACGAGGAAACAGAGAATGAAATTCAACGTGAGAACCTTGATGGATCCTAAAAAAGACATTCTTGGGACAACTGGGGAAATTTGAATATGTCCTAGAGACCTGGTGCTATCGTGGGATGGTTAATCTATTAGGTATGATAATAGCATCATGCGTAGGTAAAAGACTGTCTTTTCGGGCCCCTGGGTGGCTCAGTTGGTTAAGCGTCCAACTCTTGATTTCACCTCAGGTCTTGACCTCCGGGTTGTGAAGTTGAGCCCCATGTTGGGCTCCACGCTGGAGCTCCACCACGTACTTACCACCCTTTATTCTTCGGAAATGCATGCTAAAGTATTTAGGAGGGAAGTGTCAGATGCCACTTCCAAATGGTTTGACCAAAACACAAATCTCTCTAGGAAAGAGTTGAAGCCCAATACAGTAAAATAATAATGATAGACTCTAAGTAAAGGATATGTGGTTGTCCATGACTCTATTCTTTCAAGTTTCATATGTCTGGTATCTTTCATGATAAAGATTTGGAAGAAGAATGAGAAATGTAGTCTCCAGAACCTTCGAGAGTCATCTCCCAAAAAACGGTTCTGCGATACCCAGGAAGCAGGGACCACATGGACTCCTGAGGAGCTAAATAAAAGGCAGGAGGCAGAGCCCCAGAAAAGTGCCAAAAAATGGGGATACCACATGTACTATTTTTTTTAAAACATCAAGGAAACAACTATGAGAAGAGTATCCTTAACCTACTTATATTTCAACACAGATTGGGAAATAACTATGAAAATTCTTTGAGAACTATTGAGCCAACGTAACTAACTCCTAAAGTAACTGGTTTAGAGTATAACTAGCTGGGGTGGACTGAGCACTTCCTCCATAACAGGCACTGTGCTGAACACATTAGCCCATTGAATTCATACAAGAGCTGTAAGAGGTAGGTACTAGTATTTCCCCTCTTACAGATCAAAGCAACTGAAGTTGTGTCGCCCAATGAAAAGTCTCAGCTCCTGTTGGGCAGCCCCATCTGCATAAACTTCTCGAACTGTGGTCCTCAAAACCATTTCTCCCTTCACCCTTCACCCTTCAAGACCAGTGTGGAAACCAAGCCCCACGGTTACCAACCTGGGTGCTCCACTAACTCTTGGGGTTTCCCTCCCCCCCACACCCCGTTGGAAACTTCTCTTTATTCCGCTTTCTCCTCAGATTATTCTAATTGGAGTGTGCCATCTATTTCCTGCTGGAATCTCTGCTGATAGTGGGGTGGGGCGGAAACTAGAAAAATGTGACTCCTACCCAGTAGTAAGGTGGATCAGGAAGCAACCCCAGTTGGTGGAGAAGTAGCCCCTAAAAAAAGAAAGGCAAATTGGCAAAATCCTACGCATGGTAAAACCACTTGGGAGAACAATTTGGAAACAGCCCATGATAAAGCTGAAGATGAACACACCCTATGGCCCAGAAATTCCACCCCAGAAGCTCTCATATAATACATGCCCTGGGAAACAGTTGTAAGAATTTTCACAGCAGAATTTTTGTATTAGCAAAATTCTGGAAATACCCTAAATGTCCATCATGCACAGGCACATAATGAAATAATACACCAGACTGAAAAACAAGGGAAGGAGAGCCACATGTATCCGTATGCTTGACTCCCACAGACTTCCTCTTAAGCAGAGAAAGTAAATTGCAGAAGAACACAGGTGAGATGCAGCTAGATGCGGGTGCTACCCCGCATATACAGTCGAAAAGGAGGCAACGCAAACTCCGTATTGTTTAGGGATGCAGATATATGTAGTGAAAGGATGACAGAATGGCTGGGGATGAGAAACAGCAAATTCAAGATAATGGTTAATTCTGGAGAGAAGGGAGTGTCATGAAAGGCAGGCCTCCTCTGGGAGCCTCAACTCTATTAGTGATGTTTTCGCTCTTACACTGGGTGATTAACACCTAGGCTTTATTTTCTTATTCTTTGTTCCTCCTGTCTGTTTTAAATATTTAATAACCATTTTAAGGAAGTGAAAGGAGAAAAAGAAAAACTGCTGGAGGTTTCCAGGGAAAATGAAGAGCCACGTGGATTGCTGGACTCCATTGACCATTTGCTCCTCGTCATTCCTTTTTGCCCCTTTGACACTCAAAATAGTTCAAACCATTTGAGGTTTCTGGGGCTTCTCTGAACTCTAGGCTCATTTGATGGCAGGTTGCTTCCAAGAGCCACACACCGGCCCTAAAAAGCTCAGAAGAAGCTCCACTGGGAAACATACCAAATAAGCAATCAAGTGAATAGGCTTCCTATTCAGATTATGGGCATCAGGGCAAGTTTGGGTTAGGAGGTCCTTTAGAAACCATAAAACCTTGCCTCAAGAACACACTCCCAGGTCATTTCGAGAAATCTTTCAAGGCAAAAGAAACAGTTGATTGTCTCTCTGCCTTAAGAGAGGCTGGCAAGTCCTCCTAGAGTATAGCAGAACAGCAAAGAGCCCAGTTCTGGAAGGAAACAAACCCACACTTGCATCCTGGCTCCCACTCACCAGGCTGGCTTTGCACAAGTTCCTTCACATTTTGAAAGCCACGTTTTGGCATCTGTAAGGCTGGATTGGTCAACCCTCAGAGGGTGGTTATGAAGGCCAAATGTGTTTGTAGATTAGAACAGTGCCTGCACAGAGAAGGGTCCTCATAGTTCCAGAGAAGATGGGCTCTGTCACCTGTCTTGGGACCAGACCAGATTTCCTCGGCACTGCAGACACAGTCCAAAAAGGGCTCTTGGAGAGGTCATGTCATCCTCCTGAATACATTTCCTTAGGCTTCTCAAAGGCTCTTTCCTCAAAATCGTCAACACCAACACAACGGCATGAGTACCTGCTGGATACCCGTGGTGGAGGCGAGGGGTCCTCTCTGCGGACGCTAGAATCCTAGTCCCACAAGGTCATCTGGACAGTTGGTCAGAAGTCCCAGACACAGTGGCCTAAACTGTTGTGTGTACAGTCTAAGATTGTGGCCCAGATGGAGCAGGGGAAGGGGGAAGATAGAAGGGGACTGTTTATAACAACTTGGGGGCGCAACCGAAACCTCGGCCTCTCACCATTCACCGTGACCATATTTTCACCATTTTCCCGAATCCAATACTTCATGAGGAGATTCCCTCTGTCTTCCTCTCTATCTTGCCCTTTCTGCCAAAATAGCTCTCCTTTGGGAACAAATAGTTCTGTTTCTTCTTTGGAATGCCTCTGGAAGCCAGGAACTCTTATCTCCCTCCACAGCATTCTGGCCAGTGCTCGGAATGTGATTTACATTACTGACCACCACTGGCACAGGAGAACAAAACAAAGGAAGGGCTTCCCAGTAGAGCACAAAGGGGGCGGGGCCGAAAGTGCCCGGGCGGGAGACAAAGAGTGAGAGCAGAGTTTCTGGGGTAGCAAGGGGTCTGCCCCACTGGCCTCTCCTTCCACACACCATGGAGAGCAGCAAACATGTCACTGCAATCCTCTCTCGTGGGCTGGGGGTGATGCAGTGGTGTCTGGAGAGCCTGAAGAGAGACGTTCTGCTCTTCTGGGATTTGCTGCGAGGACTGCGGGCTTCGGGGCTGACTCACTCAACAGGGCTGGGTGCAGGCCAAGGAGTCACGGAAAGACTCTCAGGGTCACACACGCTGCCCTTGGCGTGCCAGCTCAGCCTGCTGGGGACCAGCCAGGGCTCGTTGGGCAAGGAGAGTGAGGCCCAGGGAGTCAAGACTTTTTGCAATGATTGAGGCTCTTTCTCCACCGGGGCAAGAAAGCATTCCTCTCCGGAGGATGGATTACAAAGCAAATTGTTCCTGCCTCTCTTCAAAGGCCAAGAAGGTTAGGAAACCACTCCTTCTTTCTCCAGAAAGCCTGAAGAATTTTCAGGCAGATTGGTCTGTTCCAGATGGCTCCAGTGTGACATGCTGCCCCCTTACCTTACTTGGCTCTCCGGGACAGCCCAACTGGCTGCAGGGTGGGACCCAGACTACTCACCTTCCTCTTTTGTTTGCTGAGCTCCTACAACATAAGACATACGCATTTGTCTCTGAGCCTAATTCCTGACAACTCTTAAAGCCCTCTAAATTTCCTGAGTAATAAGCGAACGAGCAGCATCTTTTTGACCCTGGTTCCTGACACAGGGCTCCTAAATCCCTTGGTTTCCTGGGTGACAGGAGTGGTTTTTGTTCTCATAAGGTGACTCTGTGCGGGCTTCTGGATAGTTTCAGCATGGGGACTTGTCACCAGAAAGACAAAGCTGTGATTAGAAGCTGAGAACTTTCAGCCCAACCCCTGTCCTCTAGGGAGAGGAGAAGGACTGGAAATTGCATTAATAATTGATCATGCCTGTACGAGAAAGCCTCCCCCCAAATCCTTAAACCATGGGGTTTGGAGAGCTTTTGCGTTAATGAACACACCGGGAGGGTGACACACCCCAACTCCACAGGGACAGAAACTCCTTCACTCTGGGACCCTTCCTGACCTTGCCTAGTGTCCCTCTTCACCTGGCTGTTCATCTCTATCTGTTATCATATCCTGGATAATAAACCAGCAAACATACGGAAATGTTCCCCGAGCTTCGTGAGCTAACCCAGCAAATTATCAAGCCTCCCCGGGGACTGTGGGAACGCTCAACTTTGTAGCTAAGTCAGTCAGAAGTGTGGGTACCCTGGGGACCCACTGCTTGTGACTATTGTCCGAAGTGAAGGCAATCTCTTGGGACCGAGCCCTTAAACCTGATTCTAATTCCAGCTAGTTACTGTCAGAAATGACTTAAATTCTAGGACATTCAGTTGGTGTCTGGAGAGTTGGAAAATTGGTTGGCGTGGGAAACACACACACACACACACACACACACACACACACACACACACACACATTTAGTGTCAGAAGCATTGTAAGTAGAGAAACCATTTTCCTTTACCCAGAAATCAACCCGTGGGAATTTTCCTTAGAAAGGTTTTACTGGCAGTCCCTACAATGCAAAACAGAAGGGGTAACAAAAATAAAACAACAAGCCCAAATATGCCAACGTCTTGAGACATTTTACAAAGACCTTGAAGTTGCTGACTTCTACCTTAGACATCAACCCTTCTGGTCCCTCCCAGGCCTCCAACTAGGTCGTTGTGTCAAGTGGGCTCTTCTGGCTAGTTCCTCCATCCACCAGAACCTTCTATCTATCAAGTGCTGAAGCTTTGTCCAAATTCCCACTCCGGCCCTGGGCCCCGGGCTCCTAGGTCTACCATCAGCCCCTAAAGAAGTTATTCACCCTGCAGCCTTGCCCTGCGTTCATCTCTGAACCCCAAACTGAAACCAAGCAATCATCTGTCAAAGTGTAAATCCTCACTGTACCTAGGAACCCAGACTGTTAAAGCTGGAAGCACCCTAAAGGAACATTAAATCTACCCTTCTCACTTTGCAGGTAGAAAATGAGGTCCCAAGAGAGGATCTCCGATCTAAGACCAGAGCGAGTTCCTGAACTCCTATTTGGATGTCCTTTAAGACGTGTCACACCACTCCCCTGCCTACGTACTTGCCAACGTTGTCAGACCAAACCAGAGCTAAGAAAGAGGGAAACATTTGTCAAACAGAATGATACTTTCCCTCAGGAAACTTGGGATTTCTTCCTAAGGCAGGTGCCTGAGAGACCCCTCTTAAGGGACCCTCCAGCCTCTCCTTGTGCCTTGACCCCCTCACCACGGTCCAGCCCCAGAGACCTTCTCTCAGACCCTCCGGCACACCCGCTCCTCCTGGTCACCAAGCCCCAGCATGCCGTCCCTCTGCGGAAAGGCCCCCACCCTGTTCTCAGCAGGGCTGCGGCCCGCCCGCTGCCCGGCTCTCCTGGTCACTCCGCCCCACACACCACGCACACCCAGACCCAAATTTTCTTTCTTAGGATCAGTTCATGTCTTCCTCACACCTCCCACATCTGTCCCTATTCTGGATCTTTGCTTCCCGACTGTTTGCTCTGCCTCCCGCAGCTAGCCCGGGGGCTGCGTGGGGCAGAGGCTGGGCCTGGCCTAGTCGCCATTGTACTGTAGCCGTGACGCCACGGCGGGCACATGGGGCCCATTCAGCAGCTATGGGGGATGTACGCGGGAATGAGATGAAGTCACAGAAGCAGGGCACGGGTGTTAAATACTTACAACTTTATTAGGAGCCGGCTGTTGTCCCCGCAGCAGCCCGCCCCCATGTATACACAGTATACACAGCCCAGCCAGTACCCAGGTCCTTCCATCCTTCTGCAGCACGTGGAATGCAAAAGAACCAAACACAAAAGGGGGGCTCTGTAAGTGACAGTGTCTAGTGCCTTCGGGAGCCAACTCCCAGACTGGGAACAACCAAGCCCCTCAGCTCGCCCCAGCCCCCTACTCCAGCCTGGCGAGGCTCACAAGGCTGGACTCCTCCAATCAGTGCACACAAAGGGCAGAGGAGGCAGGGGGCTCCTGAGCCCAGATCCTTACTGGTCCACACCCCATGCAAGAAGTTTCTGGAGCCCCCAGAATCTTCCTCCTCTTCCACAGACATGAGATACCACCTTCACTTTTTATTCCATCACCAGAAACCTGTACCGTGAGGCTTGTCTCTGCTCAGCCTTGGAGAACATGGTTGGATTAGCAAAAACGGTCAAAGATAAGACAAACCTCCCAAGTTGTCTTGGTCATACTTCTTTTAAAAAGGAAAAAAAGGAAAAAGAAAAACATGACAGGAAAGAGCATTTGAGGCCCAGCTTGTGTCAGGAACAAGATAGGTTGTCCCTCCTTGAAATGATTTATAAAGCTGCTCTGCTGGGGGACCAGTCACCCCCACCGACGGCAGCTCCCTTCCCACCCTCCCCATTCCCCTGCCCGTTCTGCACAGCCCCTGTGCCACCCTGTCCTCGCTGAGGGTGCACCAAGCACAGGGTGCAGTGCTATCGTCGGCTAGTGGGGGTCCACATCTGCCCTGGGGCCCTTCGGATGTTGCAGCCCCACGGTGTTCACTCATTCAGGCAGGAAGATTCCTCCTCACTTCATTCCCCAAGAGTGGCTGCAGCCCTGCTTCAGAGATCCGCATGCCCTCTGCCCTGCTGTGGGAGCTCTGGTCAAGGGTTCAGCTCGGGGTGAGGCTGGGATTGGAGCCCCATCCCAGAGGCTTGCCTGGATGGCTGGTTTGTAAGGGAAGCCAGATAAAAGGACTGAACCCCTTTCCCAGGGAAGACACTTGCTCTGATATCAGCTCATTAAAGTCCAGGACGTGTTACCTAACTCAGAAGCAGAATGTCCCGTGCTCATGCCGGGGTAGCTGCACCCTCAAGAAATACCCTGCTTGACCAAAGGCTCTCTAGCCCCAAAACATCTTCCCACTTGGAGCTATAGGAAACACCCTGGTTTCTACATCCCCAACACATCTCTAGGATAGACAGGAGTTCCCACTGATGGCTGCCAAGGGCCTCCGGGTCAGGTCATTGATTCTTGTGTCTCCTGAAACCTGTCCCCAAGGCACCTGAGGAGAGGGATCCTGCTTTCATATGTGGAGCCCCAGAGGGTGGCCAGGCCATAGGGAACAGGAAGCCATGTACCACACACTCATCTTTGTGTCTGGGCCACTCAGTGTGCAGAGGACAACAGCCAGGTCTGCTGGAAGCACCAGGGTCACCACTGCCCCAGGGGAGGGACAGGTGTGGGTACCCAGAGAGCATAGCCTGAGGTAGCAAACAGTGAACCCCGTTATCCAACTGCATTATTATGGGATGTGCCCAAAGCCAGACCACACGTAGCTGTCCAGATGAAGACCCACCTACAGGCATGTGGGTGTTTAGCACCTAGCCCTCCTGGGCATGTCCCATAACCCTCTTAGTGGGGACAGGACCGTGGCCACTCTGAAGGTTCTCTGAGGCAACACAGAGAGAACCTAAGGCAGCAGCCCTATTTATACCCTCCTCTCTGGAAGAAGAAGCCATCAGACATGGGGCCTCCTCCCCATCCCAGGGTGACATCCCCCCAAAGCTCAAGCCCAGCCCCAGTGACATGGAACCCTCCAGGCCACTCCTCAAACTCCCTGCTTCACCACAGAATCCATCACCCCTCATAGCTTTTTTTAACAGTCCGAAGCCTCCCGAAGAAGGCAATAGACTCCCTATTGACTTCCTATACCTATTTGCAAACCTCAGAGGGCGCGTACTTGGAAGCCCCCCCCCCCCCCCGCCCCAGCCTGACGTCCTGGACAGCACAGGAGGAAGAGCTGGCTCTTGAGGGAGGGCCAGGAGTAGAAGGAAGATGAGAAAGCTCCAGACTCCCCCTACACATAGACCTCTTCCCAGATGGGGTGGCCCAGGCTCCAGTTATACCTCATCCCACTCTCCCACCGGTTTCTGCCCACACCAGCCATTTTTTTTATTATTCAGTCCTCGTCAGTCAGAAAGAAAAGGTGGGCTGACAGCACCATATAAACCTGCCTTGTTCAGAAACGGCTTAGAGCCCCCGGGGCCCCCTGAGGGTGCCAAGCTGCCGGGCCATGGCTCTTCCAGCAGCCTGTGGCCTCCCTTACAGGGGGCCAAGGTCCCTGAAGTTCTGCCTGGGAGGTGCCCGTCCTCCAGGTCCCTCGGAAACTGGGCCCCAGCGCCTCTGGCCAGTGCCCGCACCTCTCAGCCTCTCCCAGAGACTGGGCCCTGGAGGAGCCGGGCGTGAGGTAGACTGTGCGTTAGTCACTTGGCTTCCCCCGCCCAGGCCAGGGAGGAGGAGGAGGGGACCGCTCACCCCTGCCCGTGGTCCTTGTCCCTGGAAGTGGGTGACGTCGTGGCCTGGACCCTGGGCCCTGAACTCCGCCCACGGCTCCGGCTGGCCAGAACGCTGGCAGCACCAATGGGGCGGAGAGTGAGGAGGAGAAAAGGACAGTCCTATTCAGCACGGCCTCAAGATGCAGAAGTCCAGCTCCTGGGGCTTCCGGCGCAGGTTGCACTGGTCCCGGGCCAGCAGCCGCCCTCCGGGGCCCAAACACTTGAGCGGACGCCTCTTAAAGCCCCGGCCGCAGCTCTTGGAGCAAGGTGACCAGGCGCCGAGCTCCCAGGTCGGGCAGGGCTCCCCGCAGGCTCTCGTCTCCACCGGCCGATGGGCTGCATCGCAGGCAGAGGCCGTGCGAGGCCCGGGGGGCCCGCGACAGTCGACCGCCCGCTTCTGCAGCCCACTGCCACAGCTCACCGAGCAAGGCCCCCAGCTGCCCGCCACCCAGCGCGCGGGGGGCCTGTCGTCCTGCTGCTCCACTTGATTGGAGAGGCTGAGGACGCTGTTGTGGTGCACGGAGGAGCCCCGGGGGTCCTTGGAGTGGGAGGCCTTGTCCTCCCAAGGCTCTTTGGGCAGATAGAAGGAGTAGCGGACCCGGGGGGGCGTCATCTTGCCCACGGAGAGGACCTCCACGGTCAGGGGCTCCAGGATGGGCCGGGAAGCCTGCAGGCTCTCCACGGCCGTCCCCGTGCCGCTGTAACGCACGAGGCTGCCCTTCACCACCAGGTCCCGCTCCACGGCCGACACCACGAAGTGCCCGTTGAGTAGGTACTGGCCCTGGCCGTTCTTCAGGGCCAGGTAGTTGTCGTCTCCGATCAGCCCCTTGTAGCCACGCTGGCGGATGTCAATGCTCGAAGCGCCTGCGGGGATGGCCACCACGAAATTGTAGCCGTGCCTGTGGGGGGAAAGGGGATCGTGCCTTAGACAGACGCCTGGACAGCAGGCCCTCGTTCCCCCCGGGAAGTCCCAGCTGATTCCCCTTTCACAAACCCTGTGGCAGGTCACAAAGACTAACCAGACGGCTTCAACCACCCCGTGGGAGGTCAGGGGGCACACAAAGTGAAAGGTGGTATGAGATGGTCACCACATCATCTAAAGCTACATATCCTAGTTCTATTGTCCTGCAATCTTTTTCTTCTCTACATTTATACTGTGGTGAATTCTTTTAAAAAAAAAAAATCTATTTGAGAGAGAGAGAGCAAGAGCAGGGGGAAAGGCAGAGAGAGACAGAGAATTTCAAGGAGACTCTCCACGGAGCTCAGAGTCCCAACACAGGGGTCAATCTCATGACCTTGAGATCATGAGATCATGAGATCATGACCTGAGCCGAAACCAAGAGTCGGACACTCAACTGACCGTGCCACCCAGGCGTCTCTATACTGTGGTGAATTCTAAGGCAAAGTAAAGCCAAGGTTTTGGAGCCAGACCCATCCCTACCACTGGCTTAGCTGTTGGCCTTGGATAAGTCACTTAGCTTCTCAGGTGCCTCACCTGTAAAATGGAGATCATAATCACACATACCTCATTAAAGCATACCCGGTAAGCACTCAATATATATTAACTGTGAGAAGGAGGAGGAAGGGCAGAAGCTAAGCCTACAGTCCCTTGGTCCAAGGCTGGGGCCAGACACCACACTGAGAACACTGGCCCTGGAGTCGGGCACCCAGATCAAGCCTTGGACACCAACTCCCTGGTGGCTCAAGCCAATCAGTCTCTCTGGGTTCCAGTGTCCTCACCTATACAATGAGGGGGTCAAACTAGATGGTTTCTAAGGCTCTTTCCAGCTCTACTAGTCTATGAAAGGAGCACCTGCCATTTAGGCAGTGAAGCAAGTCTGGGAGTGTTTACCTTGAATTCTCCACTTGGCCTCCCCTCAGATCCCTGCGAATGCCATCCACCTGCAGTGCCCCGGTTCCCAGTAAAGTTGCCCAGCTAGGGACCCAGCAGAGGGCACTGTGTCCAGAGGGGGCAGCAGAGAGTCCTGGACAACCATCTAGGCCTTGGACTCCCAAGTTTTCAGAGCCCACCACATCCCTGCTCAGTGGAGACCTCAGGGGCTCTGCTTCCCCCAGCTTCTTCCAGAGCATGGGTCAGGACTTTCCGAGGAGCGCATTCCCCCTGAAAATAAAAGGGAATAGGCTGGACCTCAGAAAGCCAGGAGCCCCAGCTCTGGAGGTGGGAACTGGAGAAGCCTAGAGACACTTCTTCAGCTGAGCCTGCACACATGTCCCAGGAAGGGGCAGTCCCTAGGTCCTAGTCACGTGCTCTGCTGTTTATTGCCATTCTCGGCTCAGTCTCATCCCTGAGGACAGGGCCTCAGCCTCAGTGAGACAGAGAGGCTGTCACACTTGTCTCCAGGCATGTTTTGTTCTGTGATCATGATTATGAACATTTAGTGAGCATTTATTATGCACCAAGTAGGACACTAAGCATTTTACTTGGAATAACACCCTTAATCTTCACAACAGCATGACAGGAAATATATTCATGTCATACCCATGGTATGAGGAAGGAAATCCAGAATTCCAAAGATTGTGTCACATGCTCGAGGTCATCCAGAAAATGGGGAGCTGAATTTGAACACGGGCGAGTCTTACTTTAGAACTCTAGATAGACCCTAACGACTCTCTGCCATCTTCCTAACTAGCATCTCCTGTTCAGTGGTGGAATCCCCAAGCATTCATCTCTGCTAGATGGATGGATGGACGGATGGATCAATGGATGGATGGATCAATGGATGGATGGATGGATGGATGGATGGATGATGGATGGATGGATAGATGGATAAAAAAATGAATGAATGAATGAATGAATGAATATCACACTCGCAGAAGAGTCCAAGTGGCCTCTACAGTGAGGGCACTCCCCATTTACCCCAGTCTGACCCAAGCTTTCACCACCTGGGGCACCTCCACTCAGCCCTTCTCCCCCTGCTCCAGGACCCAGAACTCACATGGGCTTGGTGAAGAGGCCCGTCACCTTCTTACAGCTCTTATTGTCGCCCCCACACACCCCACACTTGTCGAATTTCTTCTTGGAGCCCAGGTTCCCATCGCAGCCAGCCTTGATGCACTTGCCTTGGACACAGACCGAGGTGGAGTCCGGAGTACATGGTGTACCGTCCACCACCTGCAGTGCCCCCGGCGGGGAGAAAAGGAGAGAAGGGCAGCTCAGCCAAACTCATCCCTGAAGCCTTTCTCTCTGCTTTGGTCTCCCGCCACACGCTCGCTCACCTTGGGTGCCAACACGTAGAAGTAGCCGGTGCCATTGGCTCGGCAGATGAGCTTGCACTTGTCCCGGGGAGAAACGCCGGAGTACTTGGGCACCCACGCCACGGCGAGGGTGAGCCGGTTGGTGCTATGGTTATAGCCATTGAAAGCCTCACACTGCTCCTCCCGGAAGCTCTTGCCGGAAGCTGAGGACAGAGGAAGCACAGGCAGGGAGCTAAAGGGAGGGGCGGTGCGGGAGAGCCCTCCCCAGGATGCTCAGCCGCCTACGGCTCTCAACAGCTCTTACCCTCAGCCAGGTTATCCTCATCACTGCTGCCACCCCCTCCCAAAGAACTAAAGCAGGCTAGGACCGAAGGATGCAGGTCCCAGAAGATCGTGCAACCTCCAGGCACCGTGCCACCTTCCACGGTAACCTGGCCTTCGATTCCCTCTATAACAGGCATCCCAGACAGTTTTGGGCTAGCAAACCCTTCAGGAATCTTTTGAAACTATCTTCAGAATGTTATTAAATGGATAAAATATATTACATAGGTTACAAAAGATACCAGTTATACTGATACACAACTATCAATGTAGATTGAAACATATCTGTGATATGTGTGCTTCCTTGTTAACCCATTATGTAACAAGATCCAATAATGAGTCTAATAACCACTGTCATTTTCAAGTCATGATGAGAATAAATGGCATTCTGAGAAATCCCAACAACTGAGATGTCATATGAAAATATCCATGATTTCTACTGGTGACAGAGTCACGGGTACTTCTAGTAGTATTAGAGTTTGTTGCCTAATTAAAAGAAATAATAAATTTTAGATAGAGTAGTAAAAAAATATTAAATTTCTAATTAAAAGAAATTAAAAAATGTAAATACAAAAAGGCTAGTAAAAATAGAGATGTAATTTCCTTCCCACCCAAGTTCATGGACCCTGGATGTAGAATTCCTGCTTATGAAGATGGGCTTGTGAATTCTTAACTAAGGGGACATCTAGTGTGTCATTCCCTTGGGCCACTTAGTGTCCCAGCCTCAGCATCAAGAAGAAAACACCCCTGCCCATGGGCAGTGAGCAAAGAAGTGAGCCCAAGAGGAATCCACTCCTCTGCACTTCCAGACTTTGCCCTCCGGGAGAGAATGTTGAATGCAGTAATTTGCAGCCAAGAAGAGGGGGGGTGCGGGGAGAGGGGCCCTCCCCTCCTCACCTGAGCTGGGGCAGGGCTCCAGGTTGCAGGATCGGTACTTCACTCTCACTCCCTCGCAGTACTTGCCCCCGTTGGCAGGGGTGGGATTGCTGCACTGTCTCCGGGCCAGCTGCACGCCCCCACCGCAGGTGCGCGAGCAGGCGCCATAGGGCTCCCATTTGGCCCAGGAGCCGTCCACCTATGAGAAAGAGTCCGTCATGCTCCTGCAGGGGTTGGGATGCCCATCCACACCCTGACCCTGCAGAAGAGTTACACAGGTACGCCACGATCCCATCCCACTGCAAGGAAATCCACCGTGTATCACAAGAGGAAAATGACAAGCAAATGGTCAGCGTACACAGCACCCACGCGACACTTGAACTTGGTAATTAGCAAATGCCAACTGCACCCAGTTATAAATGAGTTTGCTCAGAAGAGAGAGTCAGGTGGCCAAGTTCTATCATCGCCTCTGCCCTCGCCATATGGGTGGTCTTGAGCAAGTAGTAAAACCTCTTAAAATTCAAGTGCTTCATCTACAAAAATGGGGCCAATAATACCCAGGTGTGCAATCAGGCAGAAGTTTAAATAATGCAACGTGTATGAAAATTCCTAGCACTGTGCTTGCCACCGAGCAAGAATTCAAAGTTTCTCCTTACCTATTGTCAGGGTATCTACAAGAGTTTCTAAATCTAAGGCAGAGGCAGCCCCCAGCCTTGCCAGGAAACCTTGTTGCCATAGATATCGGAATATTTTTATTTGCAAATGTTCCATAATTCCGACTTCTCTCCAAACTAGACTTCACCAGATTTTAAGCTCCAACAGGGGCTTAATTTGAGAAAGTTTCACTACATGTAAGAGGTTCGAATGTTTGTGCTCCGAGGAGACGAAGATAGGAAACTACAAAGCAATCCTAAAACTCTATTTGGCTTCGAGGTGAATGATGCAGAGTTGTTTCATTTTTTAAGAGGGTGGAGAAGGGATAGGAAATGTATCGTCTTCATTATGTTTTTCTTAGGATGCCAGTAAAGCGAGTTTTCATCCCCAGAACACACATCAATCGGGCAACAGAGGAAGCAGCCCAGTTGTACAAGCCCGGGATTAAAACGCTATCATACATCATCCAAAGTGACTGACGCATGGAGCTAATCGGGAACTGGCTGCAGGTCATCTAAATACTTTAACTTACGCATACATGCGGCCTCATTACTCTCTCCGCCCTCTGTCAGATAGCTCTTGCCTCACTGTGTCAACAGGCCTCACATCCTGTGAAAGGAACACTTGCCCATAGCCCTGCTTCCTCCTCCAACTAGCCCCCCACCTCATTCCAGCCTTCTGATTCCTAAGAGTGTCTACATTTGCTCCTTGCACCTCCTCCCTCCTCAGTGCCTTGCACTATGGGCTTGGTCCCCATCACACGAGGGAAGTTCTCTGTCAGAGGTCTGAGATGACCCTCCACAGACTGAAAGAGTTGTTGAATTCTTACTAATGGCCAGTGCCATGTACAGCGACTGCCTCCCAGCAGAGGAAACTAAAAATAAGCCTGTGCATGCAGAGCGTCAGGAGGGGTTAAATGCAGGTGGGAGAGAGGGAGGGAGGGAGGGAGGTCCTTGGTGAGGTGGGCTGCTCTATATTACAGGGGGTCACGGAGGCTTCCCTGCAGAGCCGACAGGAAGTATGAGAGGGAGTTGTGCAGATAGGAGGGAAAGAACATTCTAGACAGAGGGAGCAATGCAAAGACCCTGAGGAGGGACAGGCCTGGAGTACTCCAGCATCACAAGAGCAAGAGAAGCAGGAGACAAAGACAGAGATACGGCTCACCATCCTGAGCTCGGAGTAGAGCCCCTAAAGGGTTCTGAGCATGTGGCATGACCTGACCTACATTTTAAAGGATCCCTCTGGCTGCGATGGTGGGAACAATCTGTGAGGAGTAAGACCAGCAGCAAGGAGATCAGGTAGGGTGCACGACTAATGATCCAAGGTAGCTTGGTGCGGGGTGATCGCAGATAAGATAGTTTTTTAAAAAAAAAAGGCTCAATTCTGGCTCTATTTTGAAGACAGAGTCAACAGGAATGACTGAAATACCAGACAGATGGATGTGAGAGAAAAGAGGGTTGGCACAAGCAATGGGAGGATAGAATTGCCAAAGCAGGTTCCGGACAGATGACCAGGAGCTCGGTCTTTTCAGATGTTACGTTTAGGATCCTTATCGGTTATCCACATGGCGGCATCAAGATTCAGTGGGGCATGCCCGTCTGTAGTTCAGGCAGAGGTCTGGGCAGGAGATGCAAATCTGGGGGACATCAATGTATAAATGTAAATGGTACTTAAAGCCTTTGGTCTAGATGAATCACCCACAAGGTCAGTGTGGCTAGTGACAGGGACTAAGGACAGCGCTGGAATGCCCAACATTGGAAGAACAAGAGTATGAGGAAGACCCTGTGAAGGGGACCAGAAGGGGCGGCCAGTAAGGGAGGAGGGAAACCAAGACACAGTGGAGCCTGTGTTCCCAGGGGAGGGCGTAATCAGCTGTGTCCAGCGCCGCTAACGGGTCAGGCAATATGAGGAACGATAATCAATCACTAACTTCAGCAGTGCGAGGCCATTTGGCGACCTTAGTGAGAGTTATTTTTAGAGGAAGAGTAGGACAGAAAGCCAGATTGGAATGGGCTCCAGAGAAAAAAATGGCAAGACGGGAACTGGAGAGAGCAATTTCATACCAC